>NW_023270158.1:8514831-8677774 GCF_011800145.1 Mirounga leonina | reverse complement strand
CAGGATCTTATTTTGTCTTTTTAAAATAAATCAGGTTATCTTCTTCTTCTAAAAAAAAAAGGTATTAAATAGATACACTAAATTTCCCCCTAACTTTCTTTGCTCAAAATTGCAAGATGAAAATGGACATTAGGTAAGAGAGGATTTTATACTAAAGAATGTTGGTGATTTCAGTTTTGGGCCCAAAAATTGTATGATAATGGAGTAAAACAGAACAGACCCTGAGAATAACTCCTCAGGAGGAAAGGTACCATCAGAGTTCCGAGGAAGAGAAAATCAGCAAAAGCTTTTCAATACTTAGATTACCATTGTAGAAGGGGGACAAAGACAGAATTAACCAGAAGAGGCATGATGGGCTTGGATGTGAGTCACCTGTGTGTTGGGCAACCATATGCAACCATTTTTGTTTCTCACCTTGTAGGTGTGCTAATGCATGTACAAAACTACTGGTGTGCAGAATCCTACAAAGAATGCAGTAAAACATTTAGCATCAGCAGCCATAGAACCAAGCCCGTGAACATCAGAGATGCATCATAGGATTTCTGGAGCATGTTTTAAAACATTTATCATAAAACACTTATTTTACAAATGAATCTCATTTTTTCCTTATTCCTGTAACAAATACACATATATGTACAACCATATATATGCAATCATATGTATATGATTACTTGTGTAGTAATGAATGCTTTGGCATTTATAAACCATCACTTTTCAGTTTAATAGTTTTTATAACTTTGATTATTACAAAGCATATGTCCTTAAATCAGGATTTATGAACCTTATATAACTAAATAAAACTGAAGACATGGAAACTGAGAAACATGAGTTCTATACTTTAAATTGACACTATTATTTATGAAGTAATGAATTTCCTAATCAAATATATTAGCTTAGTTTCAATTTCAAAATTAAAAAAATGGCCTAGGAAGTAAATGACAAAAGTAAATTGCAGATTTTATACTAGAACCCAAATATTCTGATTTGTGGTCAAGCATGTTAACCACCAAATATATAGCCTCTTTCACAAATGCAAAGTACCATGACATTTTTTATTCTCTATCTTAATTCAGTATTGATTGCCTTTGCTCTATAATAAAAACTTTTTTAAAAGTTTTTTTAGTTTTTTAAGTTTTTATTGCTTCAGTAAGTAGAGATGAATACCCTTTAAAAATTGGAAAGACAGGAGACATCAGCAAAGAAATAGAAAATATGAAGAAGAATTGAAAGGAAATTTTGGAATTGAAATATAAAATAACTGGAAGGGTTTAATAGCAGCATGAAGCTGAAAGAGGACAGAATCCATGAATTTGTAGGTAGATTAATAAAAATTACCCCCCCCAAAAAAACGACAAAATGGACAGAGCCAGGGGACCTGTGAGATAATAACAAAAAAAGTCTTTGTGTTATTTGAACCCAGAAAAAGAAGAGTGACTTACAGAAAAATATTTGAGGAAATAATGGCCAGAAACTTCATAGATTTGTAGAAGACATGAACCTACTACAGATTCAAGAAGTTCAGCAAACTCAAAACAAATAAAGGCAAAGAAATCCAAACCCAGACACATCATAATCAAACTGCTGAAAACCTAAAGTCAAAAACGGAATCATGAAAACAACCAGAGAAAAACATCACATAGTTTAATGGGGAACAATGATTCAACTGAGAGCTGATTTCTCATCAGAGACAGTGATGAAAGAAGGAATTAAAACATTTTTCAAGTGATAAAACAACTGTTCAATCCAGAATTCTTTATCTAGCAAAAATAATTCTTTAGCAATAAAGGTGAAATAAAGACAATTTCAGATAAAGGGAAACTAAGAGAATTTGCTGCCAGCCGACCTGCTGTGAAAGAATTTCTAAGGGAAGATCAGAAAGGAGGGAGATGATACCAGAAGGAATAATAAAATAATAATAAAAAGAAACCTAAATGGTAAATATCTAGCTTAATATAATAGATTGTTTTCCTGTCAAGCTATTTAAAATGTTAGGTCAGAAGAAAAAATTATAATATTGTCTGATGGGTTTTTAATGACAGTGTTATACATAAGACAATTACAACCTAAAGGGAATGGGTAAAGGGACGTATATGGTGGAAAGATTTTTTTTACACCACTTGAAGTGATAAAACATTGATTCTATGTATACAATAACAAGTTCAGTATGTATACTTCATAGAGCAAGCATTCCAAAAAAGAAACACAAGAAGATAAATTTAAAAAAAGGTAGATGAAGAATTTAAATGGAATACCAAAAATGTTCAAATAACCTAAAAGAAGGCAGAAAAGAGAGAACAGAGTAATGAAAAAGAGAGGGAAAAGCGAAAAACGAACCACATTTGTATTTGGGGACCTTAATACTCTTCTCTCAGTAACTGATAGAACTGATAAACAGAAAATCAGAAAAAAATATAGAAGAATGTGCAGTATCATCAATAAACTGGATATTAACATTTATAGAATATTCTACCTACTAACAGCTAAATACACATTCTCCTCAAATGCACATGAAACATTCACCAAGATAGACTGTATCATGGTGCATATAAAACAAAACTTAACAAATTTAAAAGAATTGAAACCATAAAAAGTATGTTAGTATGTTCTATGGCAATTAAAGAATTTAATTAGAAATAAATAACAGGAAAATCTTTGATCATTTGGTATTAAAACAATGCATTTCTAAGTAATCTGCATGTCAAAAGGAAGTCTCTAGAGAAGTTAGAAAATACTTGGATTAATAATACAACCTATCTTATTTTTGCAGTGCAGCTGAAGCAGTGCTTTGGTGGAAATTTACAGCATTTAAATACTTATAAAAGAGGAAAGATCTGAAATCAGTGACCTAAAGACTTCAATCTTATGAAACTGGATGAAGAAGAGCAAAATAAACCCAAAGCACTGAGAAGGAAGGAAATAATAAAGCTAAGAGGAAGAATCAATAAAATTAAAAACAATAGAGAAAATCAAATAAGTGATACTGTAAAAAAAAATCAATAAAATTGTTAAACTGCACTAAGGCTTACTAAGAGTAAAAGACACATATTACCAATACCAGAAATGGAAAAGAAGTTCTAATTATAGACTCCACATACATTAAAGGCTAATATACACATGATCAAGTGGGATTTATTCTGGGTATGCAAGGATAGTTCAACATCAGCAAATCAGTAAGTGTGATACACTATATTAGCATAAGATAAAAATCCTGCATTCATCCCTATAGATGCAGAAAAAGCATTTAACAAAGTTTAACATCATCTCATAATAAAAAACTCTAAACAAAATGGATATAGAGGAAACATATTTCATCATAATATAGGTCATATATGACAAACCACAGTTAACATCATACTTAACAGTGAAAAGCAGAAAGCTTTTCCTCTAAGATGAGGAACAAGACTGTGGCACCCACTGTTACTACTTATGTTTGGTAGAAGTCCTAGCTGGGGAAATTAGGCAAGAAAATGAATTAAAGCCATCCAATTTAGAAAAGAAGTTGTTAAATTGTCTGTATTTGGAGATAAATGGTATTATTTATAAAACCCCCTAAAGATTCTACCAAAAGACTGTTAGAACTTACAAACTAATTCAGTAAAGTTTCAGGATACATGATACAAAATCAATATAAAAAAATCAGTTGCATTTTTATACACCAACAATGAATTACCAAAAGGAGAAACTACCAGTCCCATTTACAACAGCATCAAAAAAAATAAAATAGGTATAAATTTAACCAGGGATGTGAACAAAAGAGTTGTACACTGAAAACTAGAAGACAATGATGAAGGAGATTGAAGAAGAAATAAATAAATAGAAAGATATTCCATGGGCATAGATTAGAAGAATTAACATTGTTAAAATTTCTGTATTACCCAAAGGAATCAGAGATTCAAATGCAATTCCTATTAACATCCCAATGACTTTTTTCACAGGGATAGAAAAAATAATCTTCAGATTTGAGTGGAACCACAAAAGACTTTGAATAGCCAAAGCAATCTTGACAAAGAAGAACAAAGCTGGAGATACCAGCCATTCTGATTTCAAACTATATTACAAAGCTATAGTAATCAAAAATGAATGTTATTGGCCTAAAAACAGACATAGATCAGTGGAACAGAATTGGAAGCCGAGAAATAAACCCATGCTTATATAGCCAATTAATTTAGAACAAAAGAGCCAAGAATATACACAGTGGGAGAAAAGATAGGGTGTTCAATAAATGGTGTTGGGAAAACTGGGTACCCATATGCAAAAGAATCAAACTGGACCCCTATTTTACACCATACACAAAAATCAACTCAAAACGGATTAAAGAATAAAAGACCTAAAACTATAAAGTTCTTAGTAGAAAACAGTGGGTAAGCTCCTAGACATTGCTCTTAGTAAGGATTTTTTTAAAATTTGGCACCCAGAGTATAAGCAATCAAAGCAAAAATAAGGTATTGGGACCATATCACACTAAAGATCTTTTGTACAGAAGAGCAAATCAACAACAAAATGAAAAGGCTACCTATGGAATATTTATAAATCGTATATTTGATGAAATGTCAATATCCAAAATATCAGTTGAACTACAACTCAATAGCAAAAAACAAAGTAACCCAATTTAAAAAACTGGCAAAAGACCTGAATAGGCCCTTTTTAAAAAAAAAAAATTTAATTTATTTGCCAGAGAGAGAGAGAGAGCATGCCACAGAGTACGAGAGTACATGCAGCGGGGAGACAGGTAGAGGGAGAATGAAGATCCCTGCCGAGCAAGGAGCATGATGCGGAGCCTGATGTGGGACTCCATCCCAGGACCCTAGGATCATGACCTGAGCTGAAGGCAGACGCTTAACGGACTGAGCCACCCAGGCATCCTGACCTGAATAGATATTTTTCTAAAGAAGACATACAAATGGTCAACAGGTACAAGAAAACGTGTTCAACATCACTAATCTCCATCTGAAATGCAAATCAAAACCATCGTGAGACATTGTCTTCACTTGTTAGTATGACTATTATCAAAAAGATGAGACAACAGATGCTGGTAAGGATGTGGGAAAAAAAAAGAAACCCTTGAGTACTTTTGGTGGTAATGTAAATTGGTGCATTCACTATGGAAAACAGTATGGAGGTTCCTGAATAAGTTAAAGTTAAGACCATCGTATGATCCAGCAATCTCACTTCTGGGTATATATCTAAAGAAAATTAGATCATTATGCTAAGTGGAATAAGTCAGACAGAAAAAGACAAATACAGCATAATAGCCTTTAGATACAGAATCTTAAAAAAAAAAAAAGTTGAAACTCACTGAAACAGTAAAACGTTGTTCCTAGGGGCTGGGGAAAACAGGGTGAGGTCAGTAAAAGGGTACAAACTTCCAGTTATAAGATGAGTAAGTTCTGAGTATCTAATGAATAACATGGTGACTATAGTTGGCAACACTGTTTTGTATAATTGAAATTTTCTAAGAGAACGGAACTTAAATGTTCCCACCAAAAAAAAAAAAAAAAAAATCAAATACATGAAGTGATGGATGTGTTAACTTGATTATGGGAATCCTTTCAAATGTATATTATATATATCAAATTATTACGTTGTGTACTTTATATATCTTAGAATTTTATTTGTCAATGATACCTCAGTAAAGCTGACAAACAAAAAGATAGGTATACTATGAACAGTTCTCCAGACATTTCAATAATTTAAATGAAATAGAGAATTCTCAAACTCACAAACTATCAACATTTGCTGAAGAAAAAATAGATTACTTAAGTAATCCCATAACTATTAAAGAGATTGAAGTTATAGTTAAATTCTTCAAAAAAGGAAATATACATACCAAGATGGTTCCACTGGCAAACTCTACCAAACATTTAAGGAGGAAATAACACTAATTCTACATAGTGTTCTCCAGAAAATCGAAGAGGAGGGAACATTTCTAAACCCATTTTGTGAGACCAGCAATCCCTGATATCAAAACCATACAAAGAAAACACAAAAAAATAAAACTGCCGACCATTATCCATCATGACCAAAGACCTAAACTCCACAACAAAATATTAGCAAAAAAATCCACCAACATATAAAAAAAGAACAATACAGGACAGTCAAGTGGGGGTGCATTTCAAGTGTGCAAAGCTGCTTTAATATTTGAAAATCAATGAATTCCACCATATTAACAATCTAAATTAAAAAAAATATGATTATATCAACTGACAAAATTCAACATCCATCATGAGAAAACTCCCCAGCAAATTAGAAATAGAGGGGAATGTCCTGGTAAAGGGCAGCTGCAAAACATCCAGAGATAACATTACTTACTGATGAAAGGTTGAGCACTTTCCCCCTAAGATCAGAAATAAGGCAAAGATGTCCATCTCCTCTGCTGTTCAACACTGCACTGGAAGTTCTGGGTAGTTCCCAAACAACATGATTGTTCATAGAGAATATCCCAGTATCTACAAAAACTTCCTGGAACTAGTAAATGGGTTTGAGGTCACAGGATACTAGGTAAAAACACAAAAATCAATTATAGTTCTTTGTACTACCGTTGAACAATGGGAAACTATAACAGAAAAAAAATTTAATAGTTGCAGAGAATGAAATGCATAAGCATAAATCTAATGAAACATGTAAAGGAAATGTATGCTGAAAACTACAAAATGCTGAGTAGGGAAATCAAAGACCTAAATAACTGGAGAGAGACACTGTGTTCATAGATTAGAAGATTCAATATAACAACAATTGCAATTTTCCCCATATTGATCTATATACTTACCACAACCCCAGTCAAAATTCCATCAGGAATTTTTTGTATATGTATTGGTTATCTGTTGTTGTATACCAAATTATCCCAAAATGTAGTAACTTAGAACAGTGTATATTTATTATCTCACAATTTTGTATAAGTCAAGAATCTGGATACAGGTTATGTGGCTTCTCTGTAATTGGTCTGTCAGAGGCTGTAATCGAGGTGTAGGCTGGGCTTGTTGTTATCTGAAGTCTTGACTAGGAAATGATCCACTTCCAAGTTCTTGTGGTGATTAGCAGGATTCTGTTCTTTATGGGCTCCCAGACAAAGGGCCTCTTCTCCTTTGTAGTTTTTGCTTGGAGGCTATCCTCTGTTCTTTACCATGTGGGCATCTCCAACAAGGCAACTTGTTTCCTCAAAGCTGGAAAAAGAGAGAGAGTGAGTCACTTACCTAAGGCAGGTAAATGATTTCAGGGAAGGGTGATAAAAGCTACTGAAAGGTAGGGTGGCCAGGTAAGGCTTCTCTGAGTGAGTGGTTTTAGAGTAAAGGTCTGAGGAAGGAGAAGAAATGACCCAAGTGTCTCCTTGCAGGAAGAGGTTTTCAGGCAGAGGGAATGGCAAGCGCCAAAGTCTGAAGTGGAAGTATGTCTGGAGGGCAGAGCAGGAAGGCTGGTATGACAGGAGCAGACTAAGCAATAGGGAGGGAGGAGATGTGTAGGGAGGGGCAGGTAGGGAGGGCAAATTTGCTGGATGAATGGGGTCAACAAATCACTAGAAAAACTTTGATCATCTTTTACGGTGTATGTTAATGCTTTTAATTTTTCATGGAGTAAATTATTTTTGTGTCTACCTTGATTTGTGTGCAATTTTGCTCTGTTAGTTGAGCTTGGTTCATATTGCAAATGGCGTCATTATTCCTTAGTTGGTCATTATAATTTTTAGGAACTGAAGTTAGTTGTTAAATTGTTAGTTTTTCACTGTGGAAAATCTTATTTTGCATCCCTGTTTCCATTACTGCCATTCTAGTTTCTGAACTCTTTGCTGATTCCTCAATTCGCTCTTCCATTGTACAGTCCTGGACAGCACTTGAAATTTTATTAGAAATCTGACCTGAGACTGTACATAATTACCAAGGTATTCTATTGGAAGTTTGAGGAACACAAAATTAAAGCCAATGTATTTTCAGTTATAAACAAAAGCCTGGGGTTGCCTGGGTGGCTCAGTCGGTCAAGCGTCTGCCTTCATCTTGGGTAATGATCTCAGGGTCCTGGGATCGAGCCCCACACTGGGGGGGTCCTTGCTTAGTGGGGAGCCTGCTTCTCCCTCTGCCGCTCCCCCTGCTTGTGCTCTCTCTCTCTGTCAAATAAATAAAATCTTTAAAAACAAAAAAACAACAAAAAAAAATAAACAAAAGCCTGAATGTTTCTAAGAAAGGGGATATTTGACTAGTTTGGGGGACAGTTAATTCTTAAATTTTTATTATTGAAGTATGGTTGAAGGACAGTTAATTTTAAATTGATACTCATCTCTTGAAATTGCTACCTGGGGTGAAAACAACACACTGGTTCTCTCATTTGAACTTTTCAGGGACAGAATATTAGGGTTTTTTTTTTTTCTCTGCTCTCCTTGCAGACTTAATCCTGAATATTTATGATTTTTTAATACATGGAAATCCCTAAACATAACTGAAGAAAAATCAGAATGTTAAGAGATGATCCAAATTGCAAATCTTTTTCAGATGTTTCCCAAAAAAGTTTAGTATATGAATAATGATGTGCAATATAGAAACCATTTATTTCACTAAG
The DNA here is from genome assembly GCF_011800145.1 of Mirounga leonina. Taxonomy (NCBI): domain Eukaryota; kingdom Metazoa; phylum Chordata; class Mammalia; order Carnivora; family Phocidae; genus Mirounga; species Mirounga leonina. The sequence continues at coordinate 8,669,230 of NW_023270158.1, read as the reverse complement.
CACTAAAACAACATGTGTCAGGAAGATAAAGTTATACTTTCCCGTCTTCTGTAGCTGGAACAAAGTCTTGAATGAACTTATGGGCATGTCTTTCATTGCCAAGGAAGGAGAGGGACCTTATTCTTTGCAGCCAGGGGTACTAGATGACAAAAATTAAGTAACACCACACTGGAGGGGAGGGGAAATCCTTACAGATCTATTTAGTGCATTCATCTTCCTCTCTTCAGACTGTCCCATGCTGAGTCTATGCCAGACAGATAAGAGCGTATCTTATTTTTAAATGCCTATTTCTTTTCCCAGGAAGAATTTCTCCATGGGTGGAGTATTGCCCCTGTATCAGTAAATAAGCATACCCTGGTGGCTGCTTGACAGGGAAAGTTTTCTCCTTGAGAGTTCTTTCAGATAGAGATAATCAGTGTGTCAGGTGGATTTTCACTAAATGACAAAAGAAAAGACAGTGTTGTACATATAATTTCCTGCTAATATTGTTTATGTACGTATATGTACAACATTGATTTTGTAGATAGAGAGATGGATTGATTGATTTCAAGATACTGGCTCACGGAACTGTAGGGGCTTGGCAAATCTAAAATCTGATGGGATAGGCCAGTACGCTGGAAACCCAGGAAAGACTTGCAGTTGAGTCCAAAGGAATTGGGCTGGCAGAATTCCTTCTTGCTTGAGGGTGATTGGGTCTTTGTTCTCTTAAGCCCCTCACTTAGTGGATCAGGCCCACTCACCTTTTTATTTTTTCAGAGTCCATCAATTTAAATGTCAATCTGATTAAAAAAACCACAGAAATAAGCAGAACATTGTTTGACCAAATATTTGGGCACTGTGGCCCAGCCAAGTTGACAAACACACAAAATTAACCATCAAAAGTTTATTAATAATTTTCCTTGAATTGTTCATTAATATTATGTTCTCATAGAAGCTGTTAGATTTATTCCTTTTGTTAGTTTACTTAAGTCAATTCTCAAGAGATTAAAAATATTTTTAAATAAGTACATATTGGTTAAACATTGAAAACATACGATATAAAAGTGAGCAAAAAGAACTTTTCCAAAAGTCCAGATGAGAATGCAGTACAGAGATATTTGTGATTTATGAAGTGCATTTTATGTTGAAATATTACAGATTCTAATCCTAAATGATGACATGAAACTATTTCTAGCTCTTTCCAGGGCCACTGCCAGCACTAAAGGGAGCCCTCTCACTTGGAAATTTATTAGAATTTAGCAATTACTTCTGAGGAGTACTTTTTTTGTAGGACCCAGGACTGAAGTGGACCCATGTGTGATACCTGATAACATTTTTTTCGGAGAAGCCTTAAGAAAAACCAGCCTGAAGATGTTCCATAGTTAGATTCTCATCTCCTCGTGACATTTCATCATAAAAGTATCCTAGAATCAGGCCCAGGCATGGTTAGTGGCCCTCAAGAGGGTAAAATTCGCCAGTAATAGCTGCATATAAATAGTCAATTATATAGAAGGGATGTTCAAATGGCTTCTACCCAGGAGGAATAAACTTGGAGATGAGAAAAGAACAATGCCTAGATATTCTTTGTGTAAGAAATTGAGAAGTGGCCCTCAAAGCAATATCAAGCTGGCCTCCAGAGAGCTTACTGCTTGCTATAAATTGCCTAAAATTTAAAATGTTAATGTCTGTGTTAATTTTTGGGCTTCCTCCTTCATGCAATGAATAGCTACTAGTTGCATTAATAAAGAAGGAAAGAATATTATACATTGTGGGAAAACTTGTACTAATTTTCCCTCTTATGCCAGGTTTGTATTTACTAATTCATTTGTATGCATAGATACTATTAAGATGAAGTTTATGGGGGTTGTATTTTTTTTTTCTTACGGGTCCTATGCATTTAAGAAACTCATATGAATGTTATTTATGTAGAAATGGAAATAATGCAACTAGTCCTGTAGAGCAGTAGTTCTCAAAATTCAGTCATTTGCAGGGTTTGTTCCAATAGAGGTAGCTGGGCCCTATGAACAGCGTTTCTGATCCCCAGTAGGTTTGGGGTGGAGTCTGAAATTTGGAATCTTAAAAAGTTTCCAGGTGATTCTGGTGCTGCTGGTTCTGGGAGTATAGTTTGAGAACCAGAGCAGAGGGTTTTACACATTGAGCACTGCAAGCTTTTGACCTTGAAGGAATTCCACCAACGATGAATAGTAATTCCCCTTTTTTGAAAAAGATCTTATTGGTAGGGGAAGTAGCTTTTTAGGTTATTAATGCAAGGTGGTAAATTATTAGTATGCATTACCATACTTAAATATGTTTCAAATTTTCAGCTTGAAAGTTTAGACTTGACCCTTTCATGACACCAAATACTGATGCTCTTAAAAAACAAAAGTTGCACTACTTTCTACACAAGCCATTTGACACTTATTTATCCACAAGTAGTAACTGTTCTAAATATACTCTCAACTATTTAGACATATATTTTGCATATATCTTATATATATAAGAAGATATATACAAAAATATATACATATATATTTTAATAACAAGTGAAGCTGTGGTTGCCTTCCCTATAGATCCTTGTTAATAAAGTATCAACATCACCTGGGAAATGAACTGTCCTGGGCCCTGCCCCAGATCTCCTAAATTCAAATCTGCATTTTAACAAGATTTCTAGGTTCTTCATTTCCACATCAAAGTTTGGGGAGTTCTGCTCTAGGAATAATTTCTTAACAAATAAAACTGGTTCTTTCAATGCAAAAGCAGAAACTTTTTGAAGCACGTAATATTAAGCAACTGTGGGTTGGCAGGCAGGCTGAAGGAACCAGACCTAATAAGGTGTTATAGCTGGGAGGCAGGGGAGCTCTGATCTGTTGACCACTCTGACATTGGTCATGCTGAGTTTTTCTATTTGTGTAAAAGAATCCCATTAATTAAATAGCCTTGGATTCTAAACAACAGGGAGAAAAATCAATTAGAACACCTTGGAGAGTGAGACAGTATTGGAAGAATTTATTATCAGATTCCCAGCATATCTTGAGAGGGAAAGTTAGATATGACCTCTCCATGTCACCAAGTAATAATGCTGAAAAAATAATCATGGGGAAACTACAGCTTTTACCCAAGCCCCTTGACACAGTTTAATCCAAAGAGAGTAGCTGTCCTAAATAGGCCTTGATTTCTTTGAGCCAAAGAAGCCAAAGAAAAATGCACAAACTGGCCAGGGCAGATGAGAGGTAAACAAGTTTGGCAGTGTTTTTCCATCATTTGTTTTTGTCACTCTTTCTTATGTTCTGCTGGGTTCTGGGTTAAATGTGGATTGTACAATAGTAGTTAATAGAAATCACACCATTTGCTGCATTGGAGATTTCATTTCAGAGTAGCTTATTTTCAAGTCCTGAGAGATTATCAGGAATAGCTTTGTAAAGCTTCTGTGCAACAAAGACATCCTCTTACTGTCTCCTGACTTCTCCTGCACTCCAATAGCCCTTTCTTCAGCCTGTAGTTAGGTGGATCCTTTAAAAACATAAGTTATAACATGTCATTCCTCTGCTCAGAACCCTCCACGGGCTTTCCCTCCCACTTAGAACAAGATTCAGAATCCTTATTGTGACCTCCAAGGTCATTGCCCAGTCACTGGTCACTTCTTCTATCACTCTTGCTCTATTTCCTTCCCTCACACTGCCCTTGTTCTGCTTGACTGACTGTGTGCCAGAGCCTCAGGGTCTTTGCACATACTTCCTTCAATTTGGCTCTCTTCCTCAATTCTTCTAGGTTTCTGCTCCAATTGCTTATGTGATGGGATCTCTGTGGCCACAAAGTGCAAGGTGTGCCCTCTATTTTTGTAATCCCTTTGAACTTCGTTTTATTTATCCTGACACAGTAGTAAATAATGCTTGTTTTGCTTGTTTCTCTCTCTCCCCACTAGAAAAGCTGTGGTCTGTTTTGCGTCTCATTTTAATTCTATGACTGGCACATAGAAAGGGTTCAGTAAATATTTATTGAGTGAGTTACGTAACTCAGTCAACTCATCGTTCTGTTTAAGTATTTAAATGATTTCTTTTTTGACACATCACATAGTTCAATGAAGAATATTTGCATCGTAGTGGGCTCTTGTTTCCCCTTCTGTTTGAAGGTGGGGCCACAGGAAGACAACTACTCTTTCTTGAGTATTACCCCGTACAATTATTACCTCATTATTTTTATTCACAGCAATCTTGTGAAGAAGGCATTATTGTCCTCATTTTATAAATGAATAAATGGAGTGGAGACTTCAAGAGTTTAATTGTTTATCCAAACACATAGAGCACACACACAAAATGTTATTCTATAGAGTAAGTGACACCATAAAGGAAATGAAACATAAGGCAAAGATGGCAAGAAGACACTAGCAACCCTTATAATGGACAAAGGATTAATATGCAGAATCAACAGAGAACACAAACCAACTAGCAAGCGATAGGGGGGCCCCAAGGAAAATGGAGTAAGGGCTATGAACAGGCAATTTACAAGAGTTCTAAATGGCCAATAAAAGATGATGTTTCACCTGACAATTAATCAGGAAACTGCAAATCAAAACAAAATACATTTCACACTCATTCGACCAACGAAAGTTAGAAAGTCTAACAAAATCAATTGTGGGGAAAGAGGAATGCACATATTAAACTACTGGTGGGTGTATAAATTGGTTTAACCACCTTGAAGACTTACTAGGTAATACCTGGTAATGGTGAAACTGCACATACTTGATGACCCAGTGATTGCTCCTCTAGATTTGTATCCAGGGTGATACTCAGAATATTTAATAACTGTTATCATGGGTAGCAATCAATCAGAATGAACATATTGCAAATGACTGGCATGGTCCTATTGGTATATTTCTTTTGAATATCAGTCCTGTATATACCTTAAACTCCTACACACATGTACAGAGACATGTGTAAGAATATTCATTGCAGCATTTTTCATGATACAAAAAAAAAAACCCTGAAAATAACTTTTCACGTAATCATAGAATGGCATGCTATTCAGCAATTTAAATGAATGAACCATATCTACATAAATTGGCTTTGTTGAATTTCACTACATAATGAGAAAATTCAAAAGAATTCATATGGCATGATACCACTTCTGTAGAATAAAGCCCTTGAAATAATACTATATATTTTTTATGGGCACATGTACCAGTAGTAAGCATATAAAATACACATGGGAATGATACGCTCCAACTGCAAGACCGTATCCCTGGAGTGCAAGGAAGGGAGATAGGTTAAGGTAGGAGAAGTTTAGCCTTCTGTATAATCTTTCATTTGCTAAGAAAATTAGTATGGCAAAATATTAACATTTGTTAAATTTAGTTGTAGATGTCTTTTTTTTTCTTTTTTTAATTTGCACGTATGTTTCATTACTTTTAAAAAAGGAATGTAACGTGGTGGAACTTGTTGTATTCAACCCACATCTGTTTGCTCTTGAAGAGGGACCCTAGCCCTACCTCACAGATGGAGGTTTCTCTTACCAATACTGTCAGCAGCATGGTTAGACTCCAATGTCATGATGGTTACTTGTTTAGTGATCATAACCCTGGAGGCCCCTGATCTTTCTTAGGCCACATGATGTGATGCTCAAGGAGTACAATGGTCAAAGGGTGGGATTGCTGGCAGAATAATGAATGTTTTCTATGCACACTCCCGAGATTAAGTAGGGCACAGGTGCTAGATTGGGCTGTGTGTACTTGTCCGAGATTCATATTTGAGAAGTTTTGTCATCACTATGAACACAGGGCTTTGTCTGTACATGCACATTTCCTCACTGTGCTAGCACAGTAGATTTGGGCAATTCACTTCAAGCCTCTCTGGGCTTCATCTGTTGAGCTTGTAAGCACCCACCATGTGCCAGTGTTGGCTGGATCATGAGGAAACAGTCCAGTAGATTTTCCACAGGAGCACAAGTGTTTTATTTTGGTCTGGGATTTCTCCACCAACTCATGGCTGCGGGCTCAGGACACACCATCGTTTGCCATGAAAACCTACACATGAAGGTTTCTGAATAAACAACAGGCCCAGACATCAGTCAGAGAGATCATTTGCACTGGCAGTTAAAGCATGTAAAACCAGTGGCCTGGGCCATTTCTTCTTTGCTTTCCACAAAATCGTAGTGGAGTCAGGGGCCTCTGGGCTTTAGAGTAGGGATTGAGAGGATGTATATAAACCCTTCAGGGTGGGAGAAATGAGGAGATGTTGGTCAAAGGGTACAACTTCACAGTTAAAAGATAAATTTTGAGGATCTAGTGTACAGTATGGTAATTACAGTTAATAATGCATTATATATTTGAAAGTTATTAAGAAAGTGAATCTTACATGTTCTCACCACAAAAAGAAATGGTAATTATTTGATACGATGGAAGTGTGAGCTATCTTATGGTGCTGATCATTTTGCAACATATAAGTGTATCAGGTCATCATGTTGTCCACCTTAAAATTACACAATGTTGTATGCCAGTTAAACCTCAGTAAAAGTAGGGAAAAAAAAACCCTTTCATCCTAGTCCTGCCATATTATCTGGTATGACTGAATATCTCAAAAACATAAAGGAGCTGTCTACATGATAGCAAAATACTTGGCAAGAAAAATTCCATGAAACCATTCCTCTGAACCCACCAATTTTGCCTTTGAAACATCATTCCCTCAATATTTCAGTCCACATTTAACCACATAGTTTATTTTCTTTCTTTTCAAGGTTCTTTGACCTCAAGGGATACTATGTACAGTCTTAAGATTTATTTTTTCTGGCACATCCAATGTTGTACTCTAAGATATTTCCAGAAGCAGCCAATGTGATTAATATTTATTCAGTTTCCTATGTGGATTACTTAAATTTCAGCATAGCAAACTGATACATTGAGATAACACATCAATAATAAATGAATGAGATATGATAATGAATTAGATCTGTGATTAAAAAAAATCTATGTTGTATTTGAGAGTTACCCTAAATCAATTCCTTTGTGGTTTAGGATGATATGAAAAGTAGATAGTGCCAAGAAATACTTTGTCTTACCTAAATCACAAGTGTAACACTGAACAGTTATTTTTAGTGCTAACATGTTAATATCTAAGTATGATAATATGATAATGAAACTAAGTTTCATGTAAAAGTGTTCGGGGGCAGAAAAATTCAAGTGATAGGAATTGTCTTATTTTAGACATGAATGTTTATTAATTGAACAGTTTCAGATTTTGCAAAGAATAGGCTTGGGAAGTTATATAAATATTAGTGTGAGTACTGTCCTTGGAAAACGGTTATTAAAATTCATTAGAAGTAGATACTGCTATCAGATGATCTTATCAAAGTTTGCAGAAATGGGTTTGGTAAAATAAGTGATAAATAACAATGGATATACCAATGAGTTGATTCTCTAGGTACTATGAAAATGCTCATATTTTAAAGAAATGTCTAAAAAGAACTTTGGTGGTCTCTGCATGACAACTGGAGCTGCTAGCTGGATCTGTAAAATGCTAGATACATAGAAGCTTTCTTTATAAGAAAAACAATTTAATGCTGTAGTCATTAAGGTCCCTTTTCTCTGAAGTTTGCCTCCTCTCTAATACAGGGATGGGGTCCTAGCCGCTACGTTTTTGTTAGAGGACCCTATTACCACCAGTCCTCCCACCCACAACTTTTGACTGGGCCATAAGTGAACATCTGATCTAAATTGGACCAATCAGATCTTCTTCTATGGAAAGAGAAACCTGGAGCCTAGCTCAATCTAGAATGCTGTTATGAACAGATGTCATGTGAATGAATCTTTGTCCCTCATCTATGGGAACAGTAAATTCAGTTTACTCTGCATATTATGTATCATGTTCAGAGTTCTAAATGACAGAGTGGGGTCTTGAGGATGTGGTAGTCTGGTGCCAGGCTGTGTGTTCTCAGCAAAACTGGCCACACACACACATTAAGTATGTACTATAGAAGTTAAGGGGCGCATAAGGAGGGGACTCTTTCCCAGAAGTCGAAGACATCCTTTTACACTCTCATCCATGAGAGAGTCAAGTTGAAATGGATTGTTACATGGCACTTCATGGGAAGGCACTGTGATGAACAAGGGTGTGTGTCATAGGAAAGGCCTACACCCAGAATGAAAACAGAAATACAGACATATGACAAGGCCACATTTATTGATTCCAGAGAAAATTAAAACACTCTTGTAAAACAGCATATGGGTCCTCACAGAACACAATCCTAAAAAGCAATTAGTTCAGGCTTCAAAGGGATTTTGCTGAATATGAGAAATGGGTTCCAATTGAAATTTTAATTAGGACCCCAAAACACATCAGTACACTTATTGCTGAAAGTTCACCACAAATTGCAAGCTTTGGATGATTGGTTGGACTTTATTTAAGCTGGGTAAACATTATTGCAGGCGTTTTGCCCTGTTAGAAGGTCTTGTAGAAAACAGAAGTTTGCAGTCAGAGAAGGGACCAAAAGGGTGACATTTACATGTGGTGGTAAGCAGTAACAGGCTTTTATTATTGTTTGTGTGCTAGGTGAGGAGGTGTCAAAGACTATGGTAGTTATATGGACTTGAATGACATTGAATTTGGGAAGCGAAATGGATGAGTCAGCGTAAAGAGAGAGGACCAGTTCTTCCATCTTGCCACTAAATTATAGATTTTTTCCAATCAATACACCAAGAAATCCTGAATTACCCTTTTTTTTTTTATAAAGGGAAGGGCACTTGGGTTATAGGAAGGGAAGGGAGAGGGAGAGAAATGTTTTGCTGACTTTCTCAATATTCTGTTAGAAAATACTTGCTCTTGGCTTTTTTTAAATTGGATTTTCAAGCTCAGGTGGAAAAACAAAGATGGCCCATCAGTTCCTCTCTCTTTTTTCCCCTACTGTGTGAAAAAAAAATTGTAATTTCTTGTGTCCAAGAGAAGATTCCTATTGCTTTTGACTATGTATCTCCATTAGGTTGAATTATTCACCCTGAGCCCCTTTATGTTGTTGATTACAAGGAATTCTCTGGTCAGCTACATTTCAAATCTGTCAGAGCCAGTGATGTACTCTGGGTGCAGCTGTTATGTATGAATGCTGTTAAAGCTATTGGTTCAGATGACCTTGATATTGGGTCTTTTCATGACTGCTGCTCAAGTTTTCTACTCTTCTGGTTTCTCACTTCTTTCTCTAATTGCTCCTGACTGTTCAAAACTCGGGCTTGTTTGATGTGCTTCCAATTTTTTATAACATTATATCAGTTTCCTATAGAATCCCGTGTTTGTAATGTCCCCATTAAATAAACATCCAGAGGAGGGGGTTTAAGTTGCTTATTATAGTCAATTCTCATCCTAGTAAAGTATCCCTCATTGGAGCCTCTTTGAAATAATGGATAATTCACTGCCTCAACACAAAGTACTATATGACCATTTTCCCTGTTTATCAGTTAAGATGATTTGGACTGCTGGTAATATAATTAATAATGACTTAAATAATAGAGACATTTATTTCATATAATGTGAAGTTCAGAGGTAGGGGATTCTTGGGTGTATTTGCTGGGTCCAGTGTTTATTGGCTGATAGCACCTATGAAAGGTACAGAGAAGAAAAGGATCAGGAGTCGTCAGAGACATCCTTGTGCCCACAGCTCTTATCTGATACCTGTGAAGGAAGGGGAAGGGAAGAAGAATTTGGGAGCAAGAGCATAAGACTATACTGAGGCTCTGAGAAGCCCAGAAGCAGCCTAACAGGGAGCTCTACTAAAACAGAGTCCATAGAGCAGTCCCATGTTGTGCAGAAATGACTGAGTCCCGGTGTTGCACTGTGCTCAGTGACTGGCTAGCCCTTCCTGAAGAGCTCGACCTCAGCTCAGTTGCTGCCATGGATTGTTTGAGGCTGGGGGCTGTCAGCTCCCTGCGCTCCTTGCCACTGACCAGTAAACTCTTTCTTGAACAGAGATCTGAGGGCCACCCCTCCATGACTGCCACACCGGCTCTAATTCCCCAGCCCAGTGATGCCATCCAGGATCTAGGTGCTCTCCACATCTATGTTCTGTCATGCCTAACATATTGGTGGTCTTCAGATTTACTTTGTCACTTTCTAAAATGACTGTTAAAACCTCATGTCTTCACACAATTAGGTACACAAGCAGAAAGGAGAGCTTATACCTGCATGCCTCTGTTCTTAAGGAAGGAAGATCTTTCTTTAAAATGGCCAAGCCCATTTTCCTGTCAGTCCCATAGGGCAGGTTTGAGTCTCATGCCTATGCTGTAGCTGCAAGGGAGAATAGGCTGTGTTTTTTTTTTTTTTTTTTTTTCTGGCTTTTTGAACCGAATCATGGGGAGTGGGTTATGCCAGCAAATAGGAGGGAGGTAGTGGGGGTGACTGTTCAGTGGGCAACCCACCAGTGTCTGCCACCCTCAATATTGCTAAGGTGGCACTTCATAATTTTATTCCCACAAATTCAGACAATAGAGGTTATAAATTGATTACTGAATTTATGACTTGTTACACTGGCAGGTTATTTTGCTTATTTTGCATTCCCATCCCTCCCCCCAGCCATGAATAGGAAGGCTTTATTGCAGTCTTTCATATATACGTCTTAAATATATATTTTTATGTACCTGTGGAACATAGTAGGAGCACATTCCTTTTACCTCTTGTTATTGCTGTGGTCCACAGTTTACTAAATGTCTAAGTGAACAGATCTCTCACCATATTGTTGAGACTGATCTTTTAAAAGGACTTCTGAAAAGTCTGATTGCATTAATCAATATTTGTAGTTCTATCATTTTAAACTTTGAATTTACTATCCACGTTTCTCCAGTGCTAGAAAACTACAGGCACACTTTCCTACTCTTCTCCCCAGGCCTAGAGAACTTAATGAATAATAAATGACTAAAGAAATTAATCAAGAGGCATTGTAGTTGAAAATATTCAAAATACAAGCATCTCGGGCGCCTGGGTGGCTCAGTTGGTTAAGCGACTGCCTTCGGCTCGGGTCATGATCCTGGAGTCCCAGGATCGAGTCCCGCATCGGGCTCCCTGCTCGGCAGGGAGTCTGCTTCTCCCTCTCCCGCTCCCCCCTCTTGTGCTCTTTCTCTCTCTCACTCTCTCTCTCAAATAAATAAATAAAATCTTTAAAAAAAAAAATACAAGCATCTCTTCTAGTTCCCTCATTAAAATGCAAATATCATTGATGGCAAACCTCTTTCTTTTCCACCACTGCACCTTAAGCACTGAAAACAATGCCTGTGGAACATAGTAGAAGCACAATAAATATCTGAATAAATTCCCGTGCCTAGGAGAGAAGAGTAGAAAAAACATTGCCAAGTGTGAAAATACCAACTGTGAAAATACCTGAAAATACATACCTTTTTGGTACGAAGTGAGGTATCCATATGCTTCCCTTAATGTCTTTCTCATCGCTCCTGTGTTTCTGTACAATCTACACTGCTTCTTTACAGAATTTATAATTTTAAGCCCAGAGCTAGTCAGCTTGACTATTCACCTACTGTGGGGAAGTTGTATGACCTCTCAGAGCATCTGTAAAATGAGGTGAAAATGCCCCTTTCTGTGGGTGCCTCCTCTTCCTCCTGCTCATTTATTTTGTGGCATCAGAAAGCTATTTCTTCACATGGACAGAATTCATAATCTTTGTCTTTCTCTTTTTGTGTTCTCACACAATTTTTGCTTCTTCCTAAAATGAAAACAATTCGGGGGCGCCTGGGTGGCTCATTTGGTTAAGCGGCTGCCTTTGGCTCAGGTCATGATCCCAGGGTCCTGGGATCGAGCCCCACGTCGGGCTCCCTGCTCGACGGGAAGCCTGTTGCTCCCCCTGCTTGTGCGTTTGTGCGCTCTCTCTCTCTCTGACAAATAAATAAAAATTTTAAAAAAATTAAAAAATAAAATGAAAACAATTCCAAATTTTGCAAGTAAAACCATAAGAACCCCCAAATTTTATTTCTGCACAAAAGTAGATTACTTTGAGATTCTGCTGTATGCTTGATTAAAAAAGAACCTCAAATGCTTGAGTCTTAGTCTTGATGACATATATACTGTGTTTGGTATTCATACAGAAAGTAGTTTTTATTACATGAGTAAGAGAGCTACATAATTGCTTTCCCCAACCTAACTTTGCAGAGATGACAATTATTAATATTCTCATGTATCATGACAAATCTGTCTCTAAGCACTGACAAACATGAGTGTATTTGCATATGGCTATAATATTTTTAAGAAAAACTGGAATCCTTTTGATAAGTACTGCAGTGTCATTTTTTTAACAAATGTTATCTGATCATTTTTTACTTCATTTTGATGTGTAAGAGTTAGAAAACCCTGACTGTGAAATCCATGTAATTATTGAAACAAAACAAAGAAACAGAACTAGAGTTCCCATTGGTCACATGGAAAAGGACAACAGGTCTCTGTTCCAAATAAGTTGGGAGCCATCCCCAGTTCTTTTTTTTTTTTTTTTAAATTAGCTTTACTGAGGTATTATTTATATACAAAGAATTACACAAATTTCATGTGTGCAGTCTGATGACTCTGGGCATGTGTAAGCACTCATGATACCATCACCACAATCAAGGAAATAAACATATCCAGCACTTGCTAAAGTTGCCCTGTGTTCCTTTGTTTTTGTTTTGTTTTGTGGTGACAACATTTAACATTATTCTTATTATTAAACAGAAGATGAGGTATAGGCCAATAGATGTTACCGGACAAAAAAAAAAAGAAACAGAAATAGAAAAGCTTACTTTGTCTCAATGAAAATAAAATAATGTACTTACTTTCAGTTTTTTCTTTACGAATTTGTTCAGATATTTACTGTGCTTCTACTGTGTTCCATAGGCATTGTTTTCAGCGCTCAAGATGTAGTGGTGGGAAAGAGAGGTTTCCCATCAATGATATTTGCGTTTTAATGGGGAAACAGAAGAGATGCTTGTATTTTGAATACTTTCAACTACAACGCCTCTTGATTAATTTCTTTAGTCATTTAATTATTCATTAAGTTACTTTTGAAGCAATTATTTTAAAATTACAATATCATTTTTATTATAATAAAAGTGTAGAAACTTTAGAAAAATATTAAAACCACCTGTAATTTCATAATATAGCAAATTATGACTGACATTAATGTGTGTCTATCCTATCTGCTTTTTTCTATCTAGATACTATAGGCCAATGTGAATTTCTAAAAATAGATGCATTTATAAACTTCCCCTTTTACTCTTAAATATTCTTTAAGAACATCATTTCTCCTAGAGCAAATCAGGAATAGGTATGCTGCAGTTTATTTAACTAGTATCCTGTCATTGGACTTTCAGGGTTGTTTTCTAAAATTTAGTTCTTCTAAGCAACCCTGTGATAAATAGCTTTGTATATACGTCTTAGTATGGTTATATGATTATGTCTTTAAGGTAAACGTCTGGATGGTTATTACTGGGTCAGACTGTATTAAACATGAGCTGATTTTATACATAATGCCAACTACCCCTCCAAGGAATATAATTTTCCAAATTATAATTTATCAATGTTTATTTCCCTGTATCCTTATTAGTATTAGGTATTTCCAGTCTTATTTTTAAAATCCCAGCCCAATTTTCTAGAGAATAAAATTAGGTCATTGGTTTAACTTTCTTTAATTTGATTAGAAAGAAGTTAAGCAGTTTTTCATGTTTACTGCTTACTTGTTTGTCTGTTTGGTGAACTGCCTTTTACATTTCTGCCCATATATCTATTTTGGGCTTCACCCTTTATTTTTTCTTGGTAAAAATCTCTGTATATTAAATGTCAATAGCTGTGACTGTTTTATATATTTTAAATTATTGTTTCCTTTGCCATGTAGGGTATTTTTGACATTTCATTTTTACATTTTTAAACCTATTAATATTTACCTTTAAGTTTCTGTGGTTGCTTTTATGTTTAATTTTTTTCTACTTTAATATCAGAAATTATTTTCCTGTATGAGTGAGCTTCAAGTTCTTTTATTTTTTTTTTTAATAAAAAGCAAGAAGCTAGTAGGGATTTTTTTTCAGAGTAGGATTTTGATTGTTGATCAGTTGTCCTGGTATGTATGTGTGTTATGTATTTTTGAATTTTTTAAAAATTTGTTTTGGAATAGACTTTACTTAAAGATTCCACCTTTATTGTATACTTTACTGGCTTCTTATGCAGATTTAGTTCTGGACAGTTCTCTCATGATTTGTCAATCATACAGGATAAAACTATTGTAACTGTTAGTTTTTTATAGTCTATTTAAATATTTGTGTAATTTCTCTTAATTTGATTTTTTCAAAATTGTCTCAGCAGGGATGCAAACTAGTACAAATGTCAACATTATTGGTAGATAACAAGAACTATAGAAGTTTTGAAATGGAGGAGAGCAGGTAGAATCTTGGGGAAGATGTAGCACTTGGACTGGACACAGAATGATGAGTCTCATTTGACCTGGCAAAGAGGAAGGAGAAAGGGTTTGCCAAATGGGGGAACGAGTATCCAATGGTGTGAGTAACAGCACCCAGGATTGTGGTGAGTAAGTATTTTATAATGGGTGATGGGAGAAGCAGGGCAGAAGGGATGTAATATTTGTTGAGTACCTACTGAATGTGAATCACCATACTAAGGATTGTACGGGAATAACTGAGGTTAGCTGAAGCCTCATACTGTCTCCTGTGTCAGTGCATGCTCAGTGATCTGCCTTCACTCTGTTCTAGTTTGGATGCAGAAATCAGTATTTCCTTGAGTTTCTAAAACAAAACAAAACAAAATAAAACAAAAAAAAAAACCCAATTCACTCAGAACTTTTGTTAGTCAGTGTAAACCACAGTTTCTTGACATCAATACCATAGACATTTTGGGCTGAAAAATCCATTGTTTTGGTGCTGCCCTGTGCATTATAGGATGTTTATCCCTGACTTGTACCCACTAGATGCCAGTAACAGTCTTGCCGCCTAGGAGGAACAACCAAAAATGTCTCCAGACATTGCCAAATGTCCCCTGGGGGCAAGTCAACTCTGAGAATCACTGATATAGGTGATACCAAACACAGGAATGTTGGTGGGGGGTTTTATGTTGAACAGTGCACAAGAAAAAAATATCCTTTGTTTTCCTTGCTGAACTCCCTTCTTGGTTTTTCTGCAGTTGAGTTTGAGAACTGGTGTTTTGCTTAATCTTTTGCAAGGTTTCTCAACTATGGCACTACTGACATTTGGGCTACATGATTCTTTGTTTTGGGAGGCCATCCTGTGCATGGTGGGATGTTTAGCAGCATCACTGGGCTCAACCCAGGAGATGCACATACCCCTCCCCTGAGCTGTGATGACCAAATCTGTCTCTAGACATTGTCAAATTGGCCCTGATGGAGAACCACCAATGCAGATCATACTGACAATAGGAAAGTTGTGGGGGTTTTATTCTGCACAACCTGTAAGATCTCATTTATAAATCCTCCTTTCTTGGGGCACCTGGTTCAGTTGGTTAAGCATCTGCCTTCCGCTCAGGTCTTGATCCCAGGGTCCTAGGATTGAGCCCCATGTTGGGCTCCCTGCTCTGTGGGGAATATGCTTCTCCCTCTCCCTTTGCCCCTACCCCTCCCACTCCGTGCTTGCTCCCTCTCTCAAATAAGTTAATACAATCAACCCTTTTCTCCTCTGAAGTCCTTTCTTCGTTACTATGCAACTGGTTTTTGTTGTTTTGTGTATATTCTTTCAGAAATTGTCCATCTCAGCACTAATAAAGGTTTGTGCCAAAAAAATTCTAACAAATAAAGTGTTGCCCCTAAGAGGAATTCTGGCAAATAACATAAACTCCACCTTGCTAAACATTCATCATTTCTTCTCCAAGTGAACGGGAGTGGGCCCTTTGAGCTTCTGTCACAGGTTCTGCTATAGACTGCTTTTGCTTTAGATAAATCTGCACATACCTCTGCTTCACTAAATCTGAACATATGGGCAACCTGAAGATAAGCATATTGTCTTGCACATATTAACTGTATTAAAATGAAAAGAATGTAAATACTGGAATCAGGCACATCTGGGTTAAAGTATGACTTAACTCCTCTTTAACCAGATTTAGTAACCTTAGGCAAGTTAGTTCCTCTGACCTTGTTTCATTCTCTGAAAAATAGGGGTAAGATTTCCTTCTGAGTGGGTTTTTTATAAAGATTATAGATTATAAGATAAAGCACCTTTTTATATATTAGCCACTCAAAAATGCTAACCATTGTTGTGAATTTTATCAAGAGATATTGAGGCCTATATTAAGAGCCTGTAAGCCAGACTTTAACCTCAAACACCTATACCTAGAGAGTATTTCTTTATTTCACTTAATTTGACTGACTTGTTGTGGTCACTGCTGCGGATGCTGGGAAAGAAGATGCGTGCATTAATTTTTTCAATTTGCCCGAGATTGTAAGGCTTGACTAATTCTTATATTTTCATAAACATTAAATTTTAAAGTTTAGCATTATTGGGAGGACTTCTTGCAGTGTGAGAAGATTCAAATTGCCTCTAAATAAAACATACAAGATAGAAGTAGAATTTAGGAGTTCAACTAAAATTGGTTCCTCTGGCAAAAGTGTCATTTGGTCAAGTTTTTAATGTTTTTCCCAGTATGTAAGATATATTTTACTTTCACATTAATTTTTCTCATTATGTGTATATGAAGTTTTGGCCCTTTCCAGACAAATTGAAAAATAAAATATGACAAAAGAAAAATAAAGACAACCTGTGAGTCACATTTCAAAAATCAATAAAAATGCAGAGAGCACTATTCTGGTCATTAAAAAGGGTTTCATTGTTCAATTTGTTACATGAGGATGTGATTTTCTTCCTAGATTAGAAAATAAAGTATTAAAAAAAACCAAAAAAATTTTAAAAAAAGTGTTAATAAAGCCTGGGTCATGCAGTTTTGGTTGTAATATAGAATTTAGTGGTGAAGGGGACTCCAAAATCATTTAACCATCCGTTTCCTAGTGAAGAAAGTGAGCACGCCTACAGAAGGTAAGTGACCTCCCCAGTAGTTTTAACCAGTGATAAGTGATAGATAAGGTTTGTATGAGGATCTGATTCCCAATGAGACACCGTGCTCAATTAATCACCTCTATATGAAAAAAACAGAATTGTGGAATCTTCTAGAAGGTTGAGCATTTATTTTCTAATGAATTTTTTTTGAATTAGAGAATGACAGTGGAGATATTTTTAGGGATTGTTGTGGCACTAACTGCTAGGGGAAAATAGAATATTTTGACTAGGATAAGCTTGATGAAAATTATGTTTCAATTCAGTTTGACTTTTTAAAGCAAGAAAAGCACTATTGTTGTCTGCGACCAGTCATTTAGAGGAGACATAGATCGACATGGCAGGCTATAACAGAAACTGGACTTTAATCAACGCATAAGGGGTGCCTGGGTGGCTCAGTCTGTTAAGCGTCCAACCCTTGATTTTGGCTCCAGTCATGATCTCAGGGTTGTGAGATTGAGCCTTACATAGTGCTCCGACACTGGGTGTGGAACCTGCTGGGGATTCTCTCCCTTTTCCCTTCCTCTCCCCCTCCGCCTCCCCCTTTCCCTTTGTCCCCCCCTCGCCCCCCCCCCCCCCCCCCCCCCCCCACTTTCTCTCAAAAAAAAAAAAAAAAAAACAAAAAAAACAAAAAACATAACATTTAATTTTCCAAATAGTCTCTCACTCTCTCATTTTTCAAACATTTTTGACTTTATTAAGGAACATACACGATATTGAAAGCTTAGTATTTAAGAATTGGTTAAATGTCTTTAAACTGCAAATGTTCCCAATACTTCTTTATGTATCTTGAAGACTACATATCTTTAACATATCTTCAATCTTCCAGTAGCCTTGTACAACTTTTCAACGTAGATATCAATAAAGCTCCCTGGGTTTTCCTTGAGATTTTGATATTTTTCCTGTGTCCTTTTTTGGTTTATGCAATTTGTAATGCTCAGCCATTGTTATAAGATCTTCAGGGACACTCTGATTTGCTCGTTTCAGAATTTTAACCAACTCAGTGGCGATCTTCCAATTATTATGAGTCATGAGGGTAACTGATACACCAGTTTTCCCTGCTCTTCCAGTACGCCCCACTCTGTGTACATATTCTTCAATATTGCGTGGTAAGTCGTAATTATATACATGTGTGACATCGTTAACATCAAGACCTCTGGATGCTAAATCAGTAGCAATCAGTATTTTTACTTTTCCACTTCTAAACTCCTCCAATGCTCGCTCACGATCATGTTGTTCTCTGTCGCCATGCAGTGATTGCACTGGTATGCCTTGGATGCTCAGATCACTTGATAAGTCATCAACAACAAGTTTTCTGCTGACAAACACGATGACTTTGTCTTGGGGTGACAGGCTCTGTAGGAATTCTTGGATAAGAGATCGTTTTTCTTCTTCTGTGGTAATGATTATATTTTGCTCCACCGTATTCACAGCAGCTAGATCCAAAGTACCAACATAAACAATCATAGGTTCTTTCAGATAAGACTGAGCAAGTCGACGGATGGTATCTGGCCAAGTTGCACTTGTCATAACGGTCTGGCGGTCTGGGCGCACATCTAATAAAATCTTCATTATCTGGTGTTCAAACCCCAGGTCTAGCATTTTATCTGCTTCATCTAAGACTAAGTAGGTTATGCTTCGTAAGTTAACAAAGTTATTCATTTGCAGATCATTCAGTCGTCCAGGAGTTGCAATAATGATATCTATGCCTTTGGTAATGTCTTGTATTTGTCGTTCTCTACTTCCGCCACCATATATACAAATACTTTTAAGACCTTTATATGAATACTTAGAACATTCAGCTTCCACCTGAAGAGCTAACTCTCTAGTGGGTGTAAGGACTAGCATGCCAGGTCCATTCCTTTCCTCTCTCGGTATTGGTTGATTATTGAGATGAATAAACCCAGGCATTAAATAGGACAAAGTTTTGCCTGTTCCAGTTTGGGCAACTCCTATAAGATCTATTCCTTGTAGAATAACTGGCCATGCCTGTGACTGAATGGGCATTGGCTTTTGAAAACCTGCTCTTTTAATGCTTTTCATAAGTTCAGGATAAGGATGGAAAGCGTCCTCAAATTGACAAGTGGGATTGGGGATGGGGCGCTTTTCGCCACCTTTCAAGTCATCACACATTATGTCAAAATTTTTCTTTCTCCATATGTCTACCTGAACTCGAGTCATTGAGCTAGTTGCTTCAGATTCTACATAGAAGTTTTTCTTAATTGGTGGTAAATCTGCCCATTTTCTTTTTTCCCACTTTACAACTTCTGCCCTAATTTGATCCCAGTCTATCAGTGGCTGAACTTGTCTACCACCAGTGTTACCTGGGCGAAACTCTCTTCCAGCAGAAGCCTGAGGTGCGGCACTATCGACACGGGACTCTGAATGGTGGCCTCGTTCTTGTTTTTTAACAAGAGCATCTATAGCTGCTTTGGCCTCTACTTTCATGGCCTTGGTGCCAAAAATTTTTACTTCTGCTTCAGAATCACCTTTTATGATGTGTATTTTGGTGTTTGTCGTAGCCTGGATGTCTTTTATCCTCCATCCACCACGACCAATCACCACACCAACCATGTTGTTCTTTAATTTAAAGCAGAGAGGTGGTTCTCTGGGGCCTGAGGCTCTGAACTCCATGTAGCCGGAGGGGCCGCTCCAGCCTCTGCTGCCTCCGCTCCTTCCGCCGCCACCGCCCCCGCCCCTGCCATCCCAGCTGGCCCTGAAATCTCTTGAATTAGGCTCTGCCCTTTTCTGCTCTGGGGCCCAGGCCATTGGTGAGGAAGGTGACTGGTGTCTTACATAAGACGTGGTCTGAGGCCTCTCTCTTCAGGCGCTTGACCAACGGGCTGTGGTGCCAGTGGGTAGCTGCGCAGCTGTTAGGAAGGGAATTATAATGTGACATAGTGGCAGGGGCTTCAATGGGCTGACCAATCACAGGACTGGGTACTAGCGTGAGGTAGGCAGGCACTTGTGACGCAAAATTGAAAGCAACGCTGTAATGTGACCTCTCGCTGGCAGTGGTAACCTTGGTCACGTGATTAAGTAGTTTTACCCAGGGTTTCCGCACTGTACAATTATTTCTCCCTTTCCATTATAGTAATAATAAATAATTATGGTTACTCTATTTTTTGGAAACAATTCATTAGGTCTAGCTGACCCTCAGAGGCTCACCTCCTGTTTAAATTCAGTTCTTTCTAACGCTTCATAGAAACTAATGTTCTTTGTGATACAATTTGGAAAACACTGCTCTGGATGAATATTGATCATCGAATGAATTTTTTTCATTTGGTTGTTCAACAAGACTTATTCTGACGAAACACATTACAAGTCCCCCACACTTTTTTTATGAATTATACTAGGAGTTTTAAAGCTTTCCCAATATCTTTCAGTTCATTAACTATTAAAAAGGGAAATTGGCTTAGTTAAATGTGGCTTTAACTTAAGAGTATACAGTATTTCCCTGTGTATGTTTTCATCTTTACATTGAATAATAGTATGTATTACAGAACCACACAATTCTAGAGGTGTTTGATATGTCAGGGTCATTTTGTTTTTCTTCTTCATTAAAGAGAGAATGAAGTTGAGGCCCTGATATCCTTAAGGACTTGACTAGGAGTTCTCAGCAAATCCTTGAAAGTATAAATTGAGAACCATTTCTTAGCTCATAGACTGCGGCTCTCAGTGCTCTACTGTAAAGTGACTTGTTTTTGCTCCTATTGTTCCATGTGGGCAATACAAGAGAATAGAAGGAGCCATGATAATGAAGTGAAATAAAGTCATAAAGTGGGGAGAAAGGTAGCTGTGTACAAAAGCAATGCACTTTGTGGCGGTACTTATTGTAGTGAACTATTGGGAACTGAAGACTTGTGCAGGTATTATAGGTACTGAGAGAGATTGTGCCTTCAGGGTCACTCCCTACCATTGGAGAAACTGATTGTCACCTAAATTAAGGGCCACCAGTATGATAGTCTTTGTTTCAGAAATCTCTGGAACAGGCTTATCTCCTTTCTGAAATGTTCCCATTAGATATTTACCCTGTGGGTTTTGGTTTGGTACCTTAATAATCTGCTCTAAAAAACAAAAAAAACAAAACACAACATAAAAGTATAAAGTTGTCAATGCACTAGATGCATTCTAGTGGAGCAGCTGGCTAAGAGGTTCTTCTAGAACAGGGGGAGGCCAAGAAGGAAGGGTTGGAGTTTCTGATAAAGTATATCTGAAGAAAGGTAATGAAAGAGAGGAGTGTGCTTAAGGCATTTTTTCACCATTTTGCTTAGGGTGGTCCCTAATATTTGATAGACAACAATAAAAGAGTGAAATATTATAGGCAGTGAATTGAGGTAATTTTAAACCACTGTAATTTCCACAAAATTTTCCTGTAGATAAGTTAATGTTGATATCCTAAAGCATTCTTGTAGGTGGAACTTCCTTAGAAACAATTTTGATAATCTAAAGCAACCTAGATTTGGGGAATTCCAGTTAACACTAATAATTATAATAACTATAGTTGATTTACGTCTGTACAGCACTTTATAGTTTATAAATACCTGTAGAAATGGTCTATTTGGATGCTAAGCATCTGGCCATTATTCTATTCTGCAGGTGCAATATATTATGGCAAAGGTTTCCATCATCACTGTACACATTGGTATATTTGTGCACAAAACTATGTAATGTAGAGTCTAAAGAAGTGGCAGTGGTATGGGGTAGTGGTCAAGAACACAAGAGGCTAAATAACTGGGTTCTGCTCTCAGTTTCTGTCACTTATTAGCTGTGGGTCCTTGAGCTATTTCTAAGCTTCTTATGCCTTGGCTCTGCTAACTGTGGAATGACACAGTAATACTTAAATACACAGAGACACACACAGTTACGTTCCTTGGTTCAGAGTAGGAAGTCTCAATAAACTGTGTTACAGAAACAGTAGGTATGTAGAGACAATTAGGGAAGTTCCCAAATGTCTATCCAAGATTTTTTCTGTTAGAGTTTCCTCTGTCCACATCAAAATGAAAATGAGGGTAATAAAAATTTGTTCATGAATTGGTAAAATATCCTTTAGAAAGTGAAATGAGGATCACAAATGATTTTTAAAGATCCCTACTATGTCAAAAAAAAAAATAGGTAAAACTAATGCCAGTAGCCAGATTTGATTTTGAAATGTTACTTGTATGTGAAACCCAAGAAATTGCTGGTACTCATCTAGCACATTAGCAAATAAACACGATTGAGAATGCTATTAGGTATTAAACATGATGGCAGACCAAAAGTTCTGGAGGCTGGCGATTTGAGGCAAAGCTCTCTAAGGGATGTAGGTCTGTTCTGTTACTAGGAGGTGTGAAATTACAGATAGGAGGATATTAAAGTTTTAGGGGAAGAAATCAATGTGGCTTTGGGAGGTGATAAGGGCAGGCTGGATGACTAGGACAGAAGATTTAGGTTAAAGACAGAGGGGAAATGGAGAAAAATAGTTTGGGTCAGGGGAAGGGAAAAGGGAACTTTCAGGAACTGAAAAGACAATCAAAGATGTTTCAAATTACTATGGTAAAAAAAATGGGGGGGTAGGGAATGAATCTAGAATGAAGGAGTTCTCTTGACACTGTCAGTATTAATTAGGGAAGCAGGGCTGTATGCGGAAAGCAGGATGCAATGAAGTGAAGAATGGGGGCTGTGTTTGTGATATTTTAAGTATATTGAACTGAGAGACTTGAACAGAGTGTGGCAGTGCTAATTCAAGAAAGGAACAGCTAAAATGAGCAGGGAACCAAGTAGCAAACTAATATTTTTAGTCCTAGTATATGCCAAATATGTAAAATGCATTGTTTCATTTAATCATCACAGCAACTCTGTAATAGGTGTTTTCCTCCTTTTCCCTGTGAAAACACTGAAACTCCTAGTTGTCACGTAGTATATCCAAGTTCATGCAAAGGTATGGTAAATAACTTAGACAGATTTAGACACAGGTCTGATTAGCTTCAAGACCTTTCTCCCTCCACTACACTCCCATCTGTAGGGGAAAATATGCTTGATTTAGTGCCTGATTGTAGAGATGGAATGAAAGGAGCGTTTAGTCAAAGGTTACTCAAACTGACAAGTTGGGGACTCCTCGGAGCAAAGAACTGTGGAACTGTTTGGCAGGGAAGTTGGAGGGGAAGTCATTTATAGGGCAAGAAGAGGAGTTTGGTTTCAGACATGTCCAATTTGTGGTGGTTTGGGGAAATGGAAGTAGAAATGTGAAGTAGGACTGGAGATTTGGGACTTTAGTTCAGGTAAGAAGACAGGAAGAAAAATAGAATAATCAGCATAGAAAGTAGAGTTGAATGAATATTCTTCCCACAAAATAGAGAGTAATGGAAAACAGGTTTGAGAATATCTTCAGGAATCAGAGAAGCCATATGATTAGATAATGAGAAGGGGAGGACAGGGAACCAAGTGAAGAAATAAGAAAAATTCAAGAGAATAAGAAGAGAGCATTATAGTAGGAAATAAGGCAAGGGAACAGGTTGAGAAGACCTGCTAAATAATGTAAAATACTTCATGGAGGACACGGAGTAAATAAACTACTGAAGGTGGGAGAAGGAAATTAGCAGTGACTTTCAAGAAGGTCTTTTTTGTGGCACGACAGAGAAACACGTATTACTAGGGAAGCAATTGGGAAGAGAGACAACTGGACCACTGGGGAACCCTGCAGTGCTGGGGAGAGAACTTTACATCTTGTACCAAAAGCTGAAAGGCACTGTCTTAATTTTTAAACAAGGCTTCTAGGAAACTAAGATTTCATAGGCAGTTACTGAGATTGTTCTGTTAAAGATCCAGTGGATTTCAGTAAGATAACTTACCATGAATATTGGAAGGAAATGAATTGTAATAGTCTTTCAAAATACCTGGAAGGGTAGGATGAGGGAGAGAATCACAAGGAGACAAGAACCATTCATTAGCAGTTTCAGAAAAGGAAAGTCTTTATAAAAGGAGGAATAGGGAGTACTGGGAGTTCTTTCAAGGAGACTACAGTGCTATTTTTAGCTACCTGTTAAACCTTTCTCTATCAAATTTAGTTTATTCTCCACAGAGTGGGGGGAATGCATTATTTAGGTATATGAAGAAGTGAGGCTATTGATGTAATTAAATCTCCTTTCAGCACAAACAGTAAAAAAAAAAAAAAAGAAAGAAAGAAAAACTGTAAGCTGATTAGCACCTGAAATAAACACTATTGGAGAAATTCTTGCTTACCAACTACTTCCTATGGAAATTTTAACATATTGGCATGAGCTTTAAAAATAATAAGTTTCAATTATCCCTTGGCTCTATTTTGAGGCATTTGAAGGGCTTTCTAGGACCATTTCATTTCTGATAGCTATGATGTAGGTAAGTAGAAAGAAAAACAGTGTTTTACATTATTCGTATTTTATACCGAAGCCAAACAATCCTTAGAATCATGGGAATTTAGAGGTGGGAAGGACTGCTTGGAAGAGCATCTCTTCTAACCTTCATATTTGCAAGTGAGAAATCTAACATCTACAGCAGCTTTGTCCAATGGGGACATGATGTGAGTCACACATGCAATTTTATATTTTCTAGTGGCCACATTAAAAAAAACAGTAAGAGGGGGAGACTTCTGATTCTGGACAAGATGATGTAGGCACATTTCTCCCTATTCCTTCTGCTTATTTATTTTATATATATAAAACAAGAAGACTCTGAAATCTGGAGAGAAGAAGGCAGACCAGCTAAGGATTTGGGAACTTAAGGAATGACAATGCTAAGTTCCCTTGTTTTTTTGTTTTGCCTCCCTTATATCCTAGATTGGGTGCTGGAGAAGCAAACACCCACAGGCACAACCAAAAAAAAATGTCCCAAGAAAAACCTATTTTTTTAAGCCAAAGGACCAAGAAAGGAGGAGCCTATTAAGAAAGAAATTTTTCTGATAATAACTTCCCTGCTTGCTTATTGCAGAAAACAACAACACAGTGCACTTCCCCTGCCCCCATCAACAAAGGCCTAGTGTGGAGCCTAGACTTCCATCCACATCCATTGGTAGCGAAACACTCCTACCTCTCTCTGCTGCAGTGATGTCCAAGCAGACCAAGTCTCCAAGACTGTATTTTCAGCACTGTGCAGAGGTAATGAGATGCCCTCTCCACACC
This sequence comes from Mirounga leonina, assembly GCF_011800145.1. Taxonomy (NCBI): domain Eukaryota; kingdom Metazoa; phylum Chordata; class Mammalia; order Carnivora; family Phocidae; genus Mirounga; species Mirounga leonina. Next base: position 8,644,102 of record NW_023270158.1, on the reverse strand, counting down.
CACACCCTCCCCACCATTATGTCAGTAGAAACTATGTGGGGAGCCTGGAGTTCTACCCTCACCTAGCAATAATGTGGCATATCTTACTTTTTTCACAGCATATGTGAAGTTCTAATGGGGAGCCTGGACTCACACATCTGCCTGGCAGTAAGAAGTTAGGGCCCAGCTTCCCATACCAGTATAGTATCAGTGGAGGCTTGCAAAATTGGAGATTTAAATAATACTGAAATTCTCATAGTACACAAAATGTCCTAGACAGAATTAAAAATCACCCATCATATCAAGAATTAGGATGAATGAGGATGAATGAGGAAGAGCACATGAATAGATACCAACAATGAGAAGAAATGGGCAATGGAATTATCTGAAAAAGATTTAAAGTCAACCATCATTTTTTAAAAAGCTTCAGTGAGTACTTATCAACAGACTTGAAACAAATGAGAAAAGTTTTAGCAAAAAATAGAAGATACAAAGAAGAACCAAATAGAAATTTTAGGACTGAAAAATTCAGTAATCAAAATAAACTCCCTTCATGGGCTTAATAAAAGAATGGAAATGAAAGAGGAATGAAGTAGTGAACTTAAAGAAAAAAACATTGGGAATTACCCAATTTTAACAACAGGGAGAAAAAAAGACTAAAAAAAATAACAGGGCCTCAGAGGCCTGTGGACAATAATAAAAGCTCTAATATTCCTTGGAATTGCAGAAGATGAGAAAGAACATGGGTATGAACAGATACTCAACAGAATAAGGACTGAAAATTTCCTGCTTTCCCGAAAAGCATAAACCTACAAATTCAAGAATATTAGTAAACCCAAACACACTAAAGCCAAGGAAATCCATGCCAAGGCAAAGCATAATCAAATTTATATAATCTAGAGACAATGAAAAACTCTCGAAAGCAAATAGAAATGACACATTGCCTATAGAGGGAACACCTGTTCAAATGATAGGAGATTTGTCATGAAAAACCATGGAGGCCAAAAAGAGGTGGCATAATATTTTTTCACATGCTGAGAGACAAGAACAATCAACCCATAATTCTATATGTAGAGGAAATAACTTCAGAAATGAAGTTAATTGATCTTATCTTCAAATGAAGATATTTTCAAATGAAGGAAAGCTAAGAGAATTTATTGCCAGCAGACCTAATGTAAAATAATGGCTGACGCACATTCTCTACATGAAAAGGGAATGATAAAAGAAGGATAGGAAACAATAAGCAAAAATATGGGTTAAATACAATAGAGTAGCCGCTTCTTGAATTTTATAAATGATATTTGACATTTTGATAATGTATGATATCATTTTAAATGTATTAGAGGAGATAGTTAAAACAAGTATATTACAATTGGGAACAGTAAAGGGACATAAAAAGAGAAATGGTTTCTATACTTGACCATACTGTAAAATAATAGTACCATAGACTCTGATAAGTTACAGATATATAATGCAATACCTGGAGGAACCACTAAAAAGCCATACAAATATGTACACTCAAAAGCAGTACAGGTAAATTAAAAGGGAATTCTAAGAAATTTTCAGCTAACCCACAGGAAATATGCACATGAAAACATGCTCAAAATTATTAGTCATAAGGGTAATGGTAATCAAATTCACAGTGAGATACAGCTTCATACCAGCTATAACAGCTGTAATAAAAAAGACAAAAATAAGGTGGTGAGGATGTGAAGAAGAAATGTGAACACTCATACAGTAGTAGAAATATAAAAAAGTGCATTCGTTTTGGAAAACATTTTGGAAAACATTTTGGCAGTTTTTCAAAATGTCAAATAGAAAGTTACCATAAAAATAAATAAGTAAATAAAGCTACTGTATGACCCAGCAATTCCACTCTTTGGTATCTACCCAAGAGAAGTACAAACATGTTCACACAAAAACTTGTACATAGATGTAAATAGCAGTATTATTTATAGTAAAGAGCCAAAAATAACCCAGATGTCCATCACCTGAGGAATTGATAAACAAAGCGTGTTGTATACATACAGTGGAATACTGTTCAATAAAAAGGAAGGTGATATTGGTGAATGCTGGTATAGATGATCCTTGAAAACATGTGAGGTGAAAGAAGCCAGTCACAAAAGACCACTTACCTTATTTATATGCAATGTCTAGAGTAGGCAAATAGAGAGAAACTAGATGAGGGTTTCCTAGGGCTGAGGACGGATGTGGGAGATGAGGTGGACTTGGAAGTGAGGCGAGAGGGGTAATGGGTAGTGACTGTTACAGAGTTTGGTTTTGGGTGATGAAATTACTTCATGATGACTATTTCAAAACTAAATATAAAAAAAACATTGAATTATTAACTCTAAATGCATGAATTGCATGGTATGTGAACTATATCTCAATAAATTGTTAAGTAATATACGGACCTATGTGAATCTTAGGTTTCTGAGGACTTTGCCCCCTTTCCTATATGTGAATTAAGTGCATGCTCTAATCTTCCCCTCTAAAAGCAATACAGTTGACAAATGAGAAAACTGAGGCACAAATAATAAGCTGTTTTCCAAGGTCACACAGCTAACTCCCGAGCTCCACATAGCAAACTCAAACAGATTTCCTGGCTATACACAAGGGTGATTAACAATAGGCTGGGGAAAGATGGGGAAGGCAAGAAAAGGAAACCATTTCCAATAAACATATTCAGTTGTGATAATCTGGGATGAAAAAGGCAATCCGGTATGACAGAAGTTTTTATTGCCTTTCTCAGGGGTTTCGGAACTGCTTGTAGTTGATAAAGCCATTCAGAGTAAGGATTTGGGACAAGGGCTTATACTCAATTCTTTGCAGTGCACATTACTACTGAGGGAGACAGCAGGTGACTTAAATCTTCAGTAAAAATCATTGTAGGGGAAGAGAAACACAAATGATAATGTTAACAACTGCCGAATCTTCTCTTCGGGAGTTTATTGATATTCCTAAATGATAGGAGTAGAAAACTGATGGAAGAAAAGGCAACAGCCTTTAAAGGTGGATTAATTTGGCATGTTGTTTTTCTGTCAGTCCTATTATAGCACTTGACAGGAAAAAAGATGCATTTGATGCCATTTACTTTTTTCAACATGGCCATTACTTCAGAAATATTATCACTTTTGATTTTTCAATTTTTGCTGAAATGGTATTTGATATAGTTTTGTTCTCATTATGGAGTCTCTGTCTCAATTTGCTGAAAAAGATTGCAACCCCACTGAAGTATGGCAGAAAATTAATTAATGTGTGTGGCTATTTAAAAATCATTCAGGGAGAACATCCAAGTGGTATTTTCTAGACTGTCTGACTTTGATCTGAATATTCTTTCCTTGCAATGACACAGATTTCGTGGCCGGCAGCCATGAGCTAAAACCTGGAAATTTTTGAGGTTTGCATGTTCCAGGTCACACAGGCTGGGGTCCTCAAGGGTGGGCCAGTGGGGAGAGGAAGCAGCTGAGGGAAAGAAGGGTGGTGGTGAGGGAAACTTGCTTGCCTGTTGGGGATGACCCCAAAAGACAGCCGGCCTTTCTAATATGCAATGTCCAAAAAGCATGTTTATCTCAGACCACGTCCAGTTACATGGTGGATAAAGGTGTTCTGATCCTATACAGAGCTGTAATTCACACAGCGGGCAGTACAAGATGTCTGGTGTAAGAGGCTACTGTGGTTCCAGGCAACTTGCTAGTCAGAGAGCTTTTGGGATTATCCAACTTTCAGGAACAAATAATTAGTGAGGTGTCAGGGCAGCACACAAGCAGGCTATGGTTCAGGGTGGGATTTTGTTGTCACTGGAATGTGGGAGTGTTGGGCAGAAGGAAACAGGGTGAATGCTTGTTGTGGAGCCTGTTTCAGCATGGGGTGGGGCTTACATGAGGCAGAGCCCATGTGGTACATTTGATACTATGTCAGTGACAGCAAAGCTGATTCTAACCCCAATGGAAAGTGGGTCAAGGTTGCTAATAAAATTAGTGTTGTGATCAGGCTTTGTGGCGGAGCCACCTTTGGTGTGTCCAGGTAGAAATGTCTCAGAACTGTGGGCTTACACGCACTCACAGATGGCATCAGCGACCATCATTGTTATGTAAGGAGTCCCATGCAGTAAGATGTCATAGCGTGTGGTGATAGTGAGCAGAGACTGTATCATATAGGTGGAAATTTGAGTTTCACATCTTCTGTTTACTATTTGTATGACCTTGGGTAAGTTACTTAACAGCTCGGTGCCTCAGTTTCCTCTGTTATAGAGTGGGGTTAAATGATATTTATCTCCTACGGTGATTGTAAGGGTAAAATGAAACAATGCACTTCACGTGCATATCTCGCAGGAAAGAGGGGATGTTTTCAATTCTAGCAGTTCATCATGGTGCATCGTGATAGAATGCCTTGCTACTCAGTATGGTCTGCAAACCAACAGTATCACCTGTGAACTTGTTTAAGGAGCAGAATCTTGGGCTCCATAGCAGTCCTCTTGAATCAGAATCTGTGTTTGCATGAGGTCCACCAGAAGAATCCTGTGCACATTAAAATTTGAGAGGACCTGTATAATGGTTTATCTTAAGATATGTATCCTGCTTATAGCTGTCGAAACTTGTTCAAGGTAGTTAAGCTCTCTGAGCATATATCCCCATCTGTAAAAAGAGAATAATTAACATGTTAGGATTAGGAAGAGCATATGAAATAACATGTCAGAGTACTTAATGGTACTCCAACAGTGTATGGGCAGTGCAATCTGTGATTGCTAGGAAGTAATAATAAGTAATTTTCAGGGCTTTAGATGTGGTCAGCTATTGCCAGGCCTTTGGCTTTATAAGTCCCTCACCATGATCCTAAAATAGATAGCGATAGAGCTTTAGTGAACTAGGCTAATTCCTTTTTCTGCCCCCCCCCAGCTTTATTGAAGTATAATTGACTAAACTGTACATATTTAAGGTATACAATGTGATGATTTGATACATGTATATATTATGAAATGATTATTACAATCAAGTTAGTTAACACATCCATCACCTCACATAGTTAATGTGACTGTAAATATGAGATGGCAAGCTTTTTCTGTCAGGGGTAGATAGTGATAATGTTTGGCTCTGTGGGTACACAGTCTCTGTTGTGACTACTCAACTCTGCTCTTTTAGTGAGAAAGCAGCTATAGACAGGTAGGCAAACTGTTCCCCCCCCCCCAAATGCACAAAATAGATGGCATGGTAGATCAAATTATGAGGGAAAAAAAGAGAAATTTGAGGCAGATCTTGGAGTTCATTCCGAGCCCTTTCCTCAAGGTCTTCTGGGGACCAAGGAAGGAAGCAGAGATGATCATATCGTTGGCTGTGTGTTGGAGCTGAGAAGTGCAGGGTGAGGAAGAGGGTACATCTTTTGGATGAGGTGAGTATTGATTCTCATTTAACACCAAGGTTGAGCTTGGGAGTGGGTCTGTTCCTGGGGGCAGTGTCTCCTTCATTCAGTGTTGGCTTATGCCTAGAGCCTTCCTAGCCCTAGTCCATTCTGTTAAAAACTTGCCAGAGAGTCACAGCTTAGCCCCCGGCAGCCATCTTAAACAACATAGCTTGTAAAATGGTTGATTTTTCCATGGCCACACATGAAAATCCCAGTGGCCCCAAATACGAGTCTTTGGTTTACAGGGGAACTGAGCAGTGGAGTGTATTGGCATAAACTGTGTGTTTCTAGTTGGCAGGCTTGCAGGGCCTCTTGTTTTGAGCCAGGAAGGGCAGGGTCATAAGCAGAGGCCTGAGGGCACCAGGAGGATTGACCCCACTGTAGAATCAGTGTCTTAGGCTAAAGTACATTTCTGTTAAGAGTTGGACTGCCATTGTATCCAGAAGAATCAGGCAGTGGGTGGGGTCTTAGTAGTGGGATCTCTGGGTTGTCATTTTCTTTCCAGAGGAGTTGATTGAGATTGAGGCAGAGCCTGAGCAAGTGGAAAGACCAGGCTCCAACTCTTCAGAAAAGGAATCTGGCAAGGGATTTGGTGCCCCAAGCCAAGGTGGAGCAAACTCAGTGCTGGAGTTGAAGCCCAGGAATTAGGGAATGGGTACACCAGTGGGGGCCAGGGGACAGCTGCAGCTCCAGGAGGCTCCTACTACCACCATCAGGCATGTTCTCGTGGAAGGCAGGTTGTAAGGCTTTTCGGTCCACTATGGGGCCCAGGGGTATCAAGTAGGGACTGGCTGGCATGAAGTCCCAGATTCATACACATAATTTTGAGTTTTGGTACATGCCTGGATGCTATAAGTTACCATACCTATTTTAAATCTCATGACCTTGCCTACTCACTCGAAGATTACTGAGGATGTTGTTTTGTGAGAAAAAGGGAAATTCACCTGCATGCATGCTCAGTGGACTTTTGTAGCAGTCTGATTGTTGAGAAGGTTTCCAAAAAACCTGTTGAACTGTAAAAGCTGGTTACTCTTGGGATCGTGTATCAGTCATGGTCCAGTGAGGAGGCAGAAACCTCTTAAGTGGTTTTAACAGAAAAAATGTGCACCTAGGTATGAAGAATTGTTAACGAGGTATAACACTGTTAACTAAGATACTAAACAGGGAAAAAAGAAAACACTAAGCAATCAGAGAAGGAGAAGCTACAGGAGACAGCATCCACTTCTGGGGCTAGGGAAACAAAAAGAAGAGACTGGAATTCTATTAGCAGGTATTCTTAAAACTTAGCAGTTCAGAGGAGGGTGTCCCTGGAGTTAAACCCGGACCTCTGAGGATGGTGCGTTGTGATGTTTCTGAGGAGAGAGTAATGAAGCTGCTTGTACAAGGGTTGAAAAATCTGCAAACCGCATTCAGCTGCTGTCACGGGACGGCGCTGCCACTGCAGTGGAGAAGTGTTGGAGGAAACCTCACAGGAAGCAGACTGGAGGGAGCAAGTCTCCCCCTCCTTCCTCTAGCCCTGCAGTCCCCTCTAGAGCTAATAGGGCTCCATCCAGCAAAGCAGAAATGTGCACTGCGGAGTCCCAGCCCCCACCTCACAAACCAGGCAGGGAAGAGCAGAGCAGGTAGGAGCTGAGAGAGAATGGACAATTAACCCAGAATGCTTTTGTGCTCTTTGGGGACAAGCTCTTTGGGTTCGCTAGGCCTGTCTGTCCAGTGAGATGAGAAATGACTCAGGAGAACCTTCCCATTTTCTCCATCATTCTCCCTTCCCAGTATCCATAAAGCGATCCACAGAGAAATCCCATGGTGGGTGCTCCCTAGGCTTGAATTGAGTGACTGAGAAGATGAAGTTAAGGGCCCCAGAATTCTCTGTTCCTGGAAAGGAGAAAGAATGCAAGGGCAGAATTTTTCTGCCTTTATCTCCCCCCCCACCCAGTGAAGTTAAATTCATACTACTCTGGCCTGCACATGATCTGGTAGGAAATAAGTACAGGGCCAATTTCAGCGCAGCCGGAGCAAATGTTAGATTTTGTGACAGGAAAATTAAGGGCAATGATTTCTTCTGGGCAGTTCTTTAGAATAACACACATGCTAGAACATGTTCTACCTTTTTTTCAGAATTTAAAGGCAGCCAGAGTGGGAACTCCGTTTCACACACTACTCTTCAGAGAGAGCAACCATTCTGAGATAACCATGAGGTTGTTTACAGGTGATACATTGGAAGAGAGTCCCTGCTTAGAGCACAGAACAGAGTTGGAGCTAATTGGGAACGGCAAGAGCTAGAGAATGTGAGACCACTGATGACAGACTGGGAGTTTTGTAGAGTTGTTTAATTATTCCTGTTACAACAGTGAGGCCATTCCAAATGCTACCTAGATAAGCAAAGGACATACAAGTAGAGTAATGAATCATAGACCCCAGCAGTAAGACAAGAGGACGAGTAACATAGCACTGGCTGAGGTTTTCACCTTTCCTTTTTGAGGAGCAATTAAAGTTGATCCCATATTTCCTATGTGTATTATTTATTAGGAGTATGTCTATGTTTGATTGCATCAGTTTTTATAAATCAGACACTGTTAATTGCACAGTCCATTATTGTTGACCCCGTCCTTTGCTTTTCAACACATCTAGTTTATCCCTTGAAAAGTGAACCTACAAATGCAGAAAAATTACTTTCAATCCCAGACTGTGTGGAATAAATCTAGATCTGTGTGTTTCCTATGCTGTAATTATAGCTCTTCTTAATATACACCGGCTTCCTCCATTCTAGTTGGCTCTGAATCATGATTTTTCTGACCACTCATTATTGATTATCACTTCTGGCTTTATTGCCTGACTGACCCTCGTCAGATGGCAGCTGTCTGGACTGTACCCTCTGACCTGGAAGAAGAGGTAAAGAAGTACATGCCTATCCCAGTGGATCCCTGCTCCAACTGAGATCAGAAGAGTGGCATCAGGCATTTCTTAAATTATCCCTTGGTAATCTCAATATAAACGAAAAGAAGGGTACTTCTGACACCAGTGGCAGCTGAAGTTAAGTTCTGATGCCTTGGACGATTATACCAAGTGATAATTGCCCCCTCCAGAACGGTATCTAAACTACATTTATTTTTGATCTGCTACATATCATACTACATTGTATCAGCAATAGGTGTGGTTGCAAGCAAAGCGGAGGAGAAGCAAAAGCCTGTAATTCTTTAGGTATTAGGGAATCCCTCTTCACCTTGTGTTTCTGTGTTCTGCTAAAGCTGGGGGCATTTTTTTTCAGGAACCACACAAGATTCTCGCTGGAATTGTTAAGAGCATAAACGGTGTCAGAAGTGGGCGATGAAATTTCCAAGGGAAGCAGGGATAGCTGGGCTGGTGTCATAATTGCAAGTTAGGTCTGCCATGGGAAGTGTCATTCCTGAAATGAAAAACAAAAGGTTACACACCATCAATTGGTTGGCTGGACTGGTCAGATTGCCTGAAAAGGTTAAGAATTACTGGTTTCAACCATGTCCATGGGAGAAAAATGGAAACTACAGAAGGGTGGACAGATAATAAACATTTTTTTTTATTTGATAACATGGTGCAGCAAATAAAAACTTGTGGGCAGAAACAGGGGGAGAAAGGTGTCCAGAAGGGTATAATTTTCTCCGCATATTTGCCTGCTTCTTGACAACATTGGCTAATAGGTAGCAATGGGAACTAAAGCAGAGTAGATTTCTGAGGTATGCTGGGTGAGTAGAGCTCCTTTATAAAGCATCATGACTGGCTGCTTGAAGTCTTGAGGTCAAGACTGCTAAGGATTAGGAGAGGATGCAAATCCAAGTGCATCTCATTCAAGGAGCAGGGCAGCAAATTAGATTTTCCTTTCTATTTTAGAGAGGGACACAAGTAAAATTAAGAAGGTTTCAGCATTTTTTAGCTACATTATAAACCCCAGCATAGGGTGAGGTTAACTCTTGCTCACTTGCTTTATGGAGAGGCAACATGCTTTGTCCCTGAAATTTCAGGATGAATTGTTCATATCAGTGACTCACTCACTAAAAAACATTATGTTGACTATGTGCTTAGGCTCGTGCTAGTGCAAGTTACGCTCTTGGTCCGAGGAGAACTTTTCCCCTATAAATTGTGGGGCTGTGGCCTGTTGGACATCTTAGAGTTGATGAGCTAACTCTGAAGCTGAGTACATTGCTCAAGACCTTTGCAGTTCTTAGTTCACGTTTTCCTAAGTGGATGAAATATCTGAGGATCATATGTACCTATTACTTGGACTTTATGAACGGAGCACATTTGGGTTAGAAGTGAGTCTAAGTTGCCTGGTGGGAACTGTATGCAGATACTGGATCACACTACCAAAACAGAGATCTGCTGATTTCATCCTGGTGGCCACATTGGTCGCTTGGTCATGGCTGCCTACAGAGTCTAACGGGGAAGGATTAATGATTAGGGTTCCGATTGATTTGTGGTGTCTCTCACATGTTGGCAAAGGGAGGCAGCACAATGACACCATGTGTTTGCCATCTCCATCCTAAAAGAAAGCATCTAACAAACAGTTTGAGAAAAGCCTGGCTGTTGAAGGGTCATATTACATCAACTTGATGAGCCTTCTTCCAACTACCCTGCTGTGGTGGTCTCCAGATATTATGGGCCATGAAGGAGCCATCAGTGTTTTGAACATGAAACTGTATATACTATTCATTGAACATTCCTACTTGGTGCTGTAATGGCCCAATAATTTTTAACCATATTGCACAGGAGGTAATCAAAATTTAATGGCCAAAATATTTTAAAGGAACCAAAAAATGTGTTGCTCTGGAAATAAGTTTGTACGTGACAGTGTATACCTCTTGGGGATTTAATATTTTCCAAGTTTTGGTTTCATTGAGACTCATAGTTGAGTGAAAAATATTTAAGCCCATTATGTGATGAATACTGTTTAATAATTGGATCTCTGTAACATAGTGTAAAACAATTATGAAAATGTGAAGGAGCATCTAGCAAAAAGGGTAGCAGAGATTTTTTTTTCCTCCTATGCTTACCTCAGCAATGATCTCTCTTTATGGAGTTTCTTTGACTAATTGGAATGCATATCCTGATGAAATTAGGCCACAGTCTAGCCCGTCTTTCCTGGAGAAGGGAGAATTCTTTTTGTTTAAATAGACCCCAGATGTATTGCATATCAGATTCCTTTGATCAAGAGAATCTATTCCTGGCTCAAGATTCCTTTATTTTGAGAAGTGAGTGATACACTGAAAGCATCCATACGTTCACATTAGGAAATAGAATCATTTCATGGCATCATGATTCCCTGTGGGTCCAGGTGGATGCTACTCTATCTTCCCTTCAGTGTTGAACCTCTCTGTGGAATCATCCCTCATGCTTGCCAGATTCTTTTAGCTTGGAGTCTGGAGGAAAGAACAATGGAAACCACGTTTAGCATGACTCCTCCTAGTTTTCCCATTTCCGGAAATAGCAGCTCCACTCACTGTTGCTTCCACTCACAAAGTTCTTAAAGATACCTCCATGAATAAAGTAGAGATAATAGTGAGTGCAAATGCCCTGAGATAACAGTGTACCTGGCTGGTTACAATAGGAGGCCTTTGTGACTAAAGTGAAGGGAGCTACAGGGAGAGAGGTAGGGGTGAAGTGGGAAGGTAGCTAGAAGCCAGAGCAAATGCCAGGCGCACAGGGAGGTGTTCCCAGTTCTTATCTAAAACAGACAATGTCCCCAACCTCTCTCACTTGCTATCTCCCTCACCCTCTTTATATTCCTTCAGCACTGCTACTATCTGGCATGTTCTCTGTTTATTATTTGCTTACATATTTCTTCACATCTGAATGTAAGCTCCATGAAAGTAGATGCTTTGACTCCTTTGGAAATCATGTATGTATCCCTTAAACCCAGAACAATGGCAAGCCATGGTAAGCAATCAATAAATATTTGTAAAGCGTGAATTGCATGTTGATCTTGAACGTCTGTTAGGGTCTTGAGATGATAACCCTTTGCTACATGAAAACCCCATCCCAAATCTTAGTGATTTAGAACAACCACCATCTGCCAGGCAGTCACGCTGGGCTGGATCAGGCTCAGCATCTTTTGGGCCTTGGTCATCTGTGTGCCATGTCTGGCAGTTTGCTGGCAGTTTGGAGATGGGGGACAAGTGGAAAGGGAACTGGGTTTGGTACTGCTCTTCATCCTGTAAGCTTCTGGCCAAAGACTCCAAGAACCAGCCCAGGTTCTAGTGATGGAGATCTAGATTCCACCCCTTGATGGGTGAAATTACAAAGATACCTGGATTGCAAGTGTGTAGTGTTGGGAAGGGAAGATTCGGGGCCATCTTTGCAATCTGCCACAGCCCTTTGTTCTTCCGTGTCTAACTGAATGGTCTCTCTTTTATTGAGCCACATGCCTATTTCTGGAGCAGCCAGTGAGCTGTTTCCTCCATCTGAGTATTGTCCAGCGCAAACTTTTTATACTATTCTCTGGAAGTTTCTTCCTCTCCGTAGAACTGCTGGGTGTTGCCAATTGCTCTGACATTGTTTCACCCTGCTTTTTATGTAGATAAATTTTGAAACATGTAAGATATTTTAGAGTCAGAAAACTGTCACTTTTAAGTGACTCCAGCGTGCGTTTTTCTTCATTTTCCTGGTTGGAACGCACTAATGCTGTTTCTGTCTACTGCAGAAGCATTTTCTCATGGCATTTTTAAGCCAACACCTGGTGTACAGGCCGTACACCTCAGTCACTCTGTTTTTCTTTTCGATAGCTTTTCCCCCTTGCCATTGGGAGAGTCGTTTACACTTCACTGTTGGCCAACTCTTTTTTCTGTGGTACAGTGTGTGTGCCACATTTATGGAAGCCTTTTTCCTCACATAGCTACATACTAAAGCACACACACTGAAACATACAAAAATACACACAGGAGCAAACTTTTTCTCTAGCCGATGGCATTCGTGTCCCTCGCCATTTTGTGTATCTTGCCAGCAACCACATCTATTGGTCTGAGTGGTCTCTCTGGCCTCCAGGGTCTTATTGCTCACTTGTCGCAGGTCATTAAAAAAGTGTCATGGGGGATGCCTGGGTGGCTCAGTCGGTGAAAAAAAAAAGTGTCATGGAATTACTTACTCTCCATCCCCAGCCCTCAATCAGTGACTGAAGGAAGTTGGTGTATAAATACCCTATCTCCTTCACTCTGCGGTTAAGGGTGAGAATTTTGAGTTGCCCATCCTGTACTGAGTCCCCAGTTTTTCCGAGGGCTCAAGCTCCAGTTTCTTACAGGGTAAACCTGCTCATTCACATGCTCTTTATTGGATACCTTCCCTTCCCCACTCATCTCTGTTTTCTTCCCACATATCCTACCTCACTTCAGATCCTTAGCTCAGATTCTGCTTTTGGTGGGGCCTCAAGTAAAACATATGCACATAGCTTTCTAATTTTTACAGTAGTATTTCCTTAGTTCTAAACCCTCCTTTACTTATTAAATCACATTTTTTCCTGCCACTCTTGGGAATCCAAATCTTGAAAAGATTAGATTCTATCAGATGAATTGCTGCTTCTCTGACACTTCCTACCTTGCCTCCAAGTACACTGTATTTGTGTAGGGGGGAGGGAAGAGGGTAGGTGTGAGTGTACATGTATTTGAGAGTGTGTGTATGTTTGTGTTTAAGGGGATGGGAATGGATGAATATATATCTGTGTATTTACACATGTCATGTGTCAATAATATGTGAAGGGGAAATAATAGAGAAGTCATTTTAAAAGGATTTGAAAAAGTAAAATGTTAGACATTCACTCTTGGTGTTAACAGTTGCAAGAATGGAAGGGTGGTAGGACTCCTTTTAATGCTTTTAACTTGCTTGGTGCTAAGGACGATTAGTAATGAAAAGGAAAGCACAGTAATGAGATGTTGTTTGTGTCATTAAATTATAAGTTGAAACATCTGTAGTAACAGGCTTGAGGTTTGCTCTATAATCTCTCTAAGTGTTGCCAGGGCAGCTAGGTAAGAACAGAGAGAATAGCTTTGTTCTCTGCATTTCCCTCTAGGGAAGTAGGATTTTGCTCTAAAATCTGTTCAGACAGGTGTTTTCTGAGTGTGTGTTTGTGTAGGGGGTGGGAGTGAGAAGGGTGGGCAGAGGATACATATGTATCACAAAGCAAAGTCATCGCGCTCTCATGTTCAAATGCTTGTTTCATTCCCTATAACTCTCCTTAGCCCCCTGAATCTAATGATGGCTTACTTTGTGTGTTACTGTTTTCCCCTGTTGTCCTGGGAAGGATGAGTTGCTCTCATCTTTTTAGAGGCACCTACAGAGGACTGGAAGACACAGGGAATAGGAAAGTATTAGCAGAATAGAATCAGATTATTGCATACACTATAATTTCATCATCCCCACACTGAATAATCGAGAGTAATTGTATAAATTATCTTTGATAGTTGGTTGTATTTAGAGTTTGAAGTATCAGTATCGGGATTTTAGTCGATGCATGCTACTTATTTTTCAAAAAGAAAGGTTACGATTTAAGAATAAGATGAAAGATCTGTGGCAAGAAAGCCTAGAGAAAATTCTGGTCTGATGATTCAGATCATGATCCTGGGAAGTACCCATGTTTTTCACTCAAACTTTAGATGGAGTTTCTGTTTGTACATTATTCTTTTTAATGGACAGTGGTGCCAAATCTTATTTGTTGGTAAAACCAGAGATGGGGAACTGAGATGGGACATTTGGGATGGAGGAGATTATATAGCATTCGGAAAATCCCATTAATCCCACTTCAAGGCCATGCAGCCAGCTAGTCCAGAGAGGCCTGTCTTAGATTTATAATGCTGTGGATCAGCAGCTAAAATTTCAAGATAATGACATGGCATTTGTCTGCCAATAACTGCCAAAACTTTATAGATTCCATCTTTTCTCTGCCACTTCTGCTAGAAGGTAACCGGGGAGGAAGTGGCAGAAATGGTAACAACATGAACTGTGAGCTTTGCCCTTGTTCTTGCCAATGATTTATGCTGCTCAAAGATACACTGTGACCTAAATTCTAAATTCAAAACATACCCAGTGTCAATATTGGATGTTTGTTTAAAATTACTAATAATAGAAGAACTATCAGAAGATAGAAAACTTAGCACTTCTGGTTATTATAACTTCAAATAAGTGAGTGTGTGTTCTCTAGTCAAATTCATGAGAAAGGGTTTTTTTTTCTTTCTTGTAGAGATTTATTTATCCCTTTATGGAGACACTTCTGCAGCCGCCACCTCCTTTGCCCTTCCTGTAGTCAACTGCATTAATTTCTTCCATATTAGTAGGCCCCCATATTTTAACATCCTGAGCGCACTTACTCTCTAGTTGGGAAGAAATAACCTAGCAATTAAGTCCAATGTCATACATCAGTGGAGTTCTGCTGTGAGGCTTCTTGGGGCTTTATTAGTACATGGATTTGAGGAAGGAAAGAGAAAGCAGGGACCTTGTGGGCCTGGGCCTGGGGAGCTTGTAGTTCCTAAGGGGCATATCCCCAAGGAAGTTAACATCATCCCTCCCCACAGTGCCTGGATAGAACTCAACATAGTGGAGCTTAACAGCTTAGAGTATGATGAGGGGCTTCAGCAGGACTGGATCCCAAACTTGGTTATTCCTGTTATGAGCTGCCATTTTAAGTCCTTTAAGCTTTATTTCCTCTTATGCAAAATGAGGATAGTAAGAGTACTTCCCTCATAGGTTGAGGTTTAAATGAGATAGTGTGTGATCCACTACCTGGAATTTAATGGGCATAAGTAAATGTCAGTTGATATCATTCTTATTCTTGCGGATGCTGATATCCCAATATGTCCACGGTGTTAGATGGGGCATAGGAGCAGGGTACACAGGCAGTGTTTGGTATTCAAAGTCATCAAAGTGCAGGATAAGGTGATTAATCAAGATAGGATCCAGGAACTTTGACAGACATTGTGGGGCACACAGAGGGAGATGTGTGGCAAGATGATCTGTCTAGGGAAGAAGGGTATACTTAGATTGCTGGAAATGAATTCAGGTTCTGGTCAAGTGGGCTGAGGTTGCTCAATACCATTATGGTACTGAGGTACAAACTTAGTCCTGGAAGATGAACAAACATAGCAAGGGTGAGGGCAAGATACTGGGTACCTAGGACTCAGGTCATGCTTGCCTGCTATCGAGTCCCCAGTGGGACTAACTTCAGGACCAAATGGTGGGACTGATGTTCTTGATGCCTGTGGAGTCTGTTTGGGACCTGGTGAGGGGAGTGATTCCCAGGAGAAAAACATTAATGAAGACTAGTGAAGACAAGGGCCTAATTTCTTGCCAAGTTGGAGGCTCCTTCTACACTCTCATCAATGTTTGTTGTTATCTAACTTTACCCAAGCTCTTTCCTTGGACACTGAGGCTTGTAAGCCTCTTCCTATGCCTAAGTTAGATTTCTGGTTCCCACACCTTTGGTTTGATTTGGCAACAGTGGGTATTCTAGTTCTTCCTTCTATGTTGTATCCAGTTTTTATGACTATTTCACTGTGAAGTCCTTGAGGACAGGAAAACATCTTCTTGATCTTTGAATGCTGAACCTGTATTCTGTGACAGACATCCTAGAGGTTCAGTAAATATCTTTGGAGTGAGAGAATAACTACATCTTCACCTTCTTGTCCTTATGTTTTAATACGGCTCTATGTATAGTTAGAGATGACTGTATGAAAAGACGACATGGGTAAAGCCATGTTATAAGCAAATCAGAATCCAAAGTTAAAATAAAACACAAATACCAAAGACTTACACATCATATCTTGCAAGCTTCTGGAAAGGGGTTCCAGTAGCCTTTGTGACTTATTCAGTGGTGACTAATTTTAGCTTATTGGGAAGGTGAAATAAATTTACCTTGGCTTTTTTTTTTTTTTTTTTTTTTTACAAACTCATTCTGATAGTCCCTAAATCTCTCATGTACTATTTTTTCCCCTGTTATCTAACTGCCTGAAGAGGCAAAAGCCTATGTAAGTCAGTCCTATCACCTTCTGTGTTCTAGAAGCCTCCTTAGTTCTTAATCTTGTTTACTCCTGGATATGTCCATCCCTTACTTAAAAAGAGATCACAAAGTGTCCAGAATGCCTTTTGGAAACTCCAGAGAATACAGAAAATCCTCTTAGTTTGAGACCTACAAATTCTCTCCTATATTGCTTTAATTCTAGCATTAAATAAAGAAATGGTCTCAATGTGAAGGTAATTAACCTGTATGCTTGAGAACCCTTAATAAACTGGTATGGAAGCTGCTATTGGTCCCTGGATCTCTCTGCTTGAGAACTTTCTGTAGTTACAGAAGCAGGCTCAACCAGTGTTAAGAGCAGAACAGTATTGCTAGGGACTTAATGCTTCTGGGAGCTGTCTACCAATGATAGATAAAGAGTTGATGGATACATATTGGAGGTATTGCCTAGAAGTCTCAGGCAGTTCTTTCTTGAGCCCAGTTGCCCACAGTGCACACTGTATTGCTTCTTTCCCTTCCTTGCTTTATCTCCCCACTCATCTACCAGTGCTTTGGGGGTTCACCTCCCAGATAAACTATTTATATTCATATCCAAGCATATCCTTGCTTTTGAGGAACCCAAATCAAGCCACTGATTAGAAACAGACATGAATAGTCAATATAATTTCCTACTGGATATTAAGATGTGCCCTTAGAGGTAGAAGCAGTATACCCAGGTCTTGGTATTCAGGTAGAATCCATATGCATAACAATTCATTGATAAACTGGGGCAGAATACGGAGGGCCAGTGGTTCACCAATACCTCTACAGTTCCCACTTTGACAATTTAAATGAATGTCCTTTTCTCTGAGGTTATGTCTTTTATAAAATGATGGTTGCAGTACAATGGTATTTAGGGTTTTTTTCTCCTTTTTAAAAACAAAGTTACTCCACGAATGATAGGTTGGCAACCATATAATATTCCCAGCAACAAGCAATTTTCTTTTATAGACTTGAACCTGTCTGTGAAGATCCAAAAGTCTTGGGATACAGTTGTCATGGAAGATGCAAGACATAGAAAGTATATAGATATTTTTGTGATGGCTGGCTACATGTTTGTGAGGAAATCCATTAAACCCTTTTGAGTGAAGCAAGTGTGTCAGTGACCTCACAGGCTTCTCCTAAGGTCTCACAGTCTTGGAGTTGTCATGCTGCAGGGCCTCTCGGACTGTAAAACTACAAATGTTCTCTTTGGTGGCTTCTCAGCTCTCCTTTTCACACTTTTTTTTGCTTCTCCAAGGCCTGCCCTAAGCCCACCCCAGTCGTTTTTCACTGGACAACATATCCTTTCTGAGGGCATGAAGCATCTCTTAATCATCCTTTAATCTGTGGTATTGAGGGGAGGGAGAATTTATTTAATGTGGAATAATTCTAGCATCTTCATATCATGTATCAGAGCCATTTGGTAGAGATTGGCTGCGTTGGTTAACAGCTGGGTGAGACATAGAACCCAAGGAGCAAGTGCTCAGAAGTTGGTTACAGAAGAGAAGAAAACTTGGGGCAGAGAAGATCTAAGCAGAGCCCTATTGCTCTGGGAGGTAAGAAGGAGGCATATTATGTGGATTCAGGAAAGGCCCCAAACTAGAGTCATTCTGAGGCTTGACCACTTTTCCTCACATGGTAAATTGAGCTTCCAAAATATAAAGTGAAGAGACAAAAATAATATTTGTGTAGACTGGTAAGCAAGCAGGTAACACAGTGCCCTGGGAGTGCACCAGAGTGCTAGACCATGGCCTCCAACATGGGAGGAAGATGGTACCTCTGATTTGCTTGCTCTTCTAGAATGGAACATAAGAGAAATGGATGTCCAGATGAAGACCTAGCTTCAGACTATTGGCCCAAATAGAGGAGAAAAAGAGCTTGTATCCATGTTAGAGGGAGGGCACAGGATGGTGGCTCAATGATCACCTTTGAGTTAGTGCATAGATCAGATCCCTGAAGTGTTTCACCTTTTATTCTTTTCTGTGGTTGGTGTTTCTATGAGTCCTTCAAACTTTTACACTTTGATCTTTTTAAAACTATTTTTAAAAGTAATAATACAGGGGCGCCTGGGTGGCTCAGTTGGTTAAGCGGCTGCCTTCGGCTCAGGTCATGATCCTGGAGTCCCAGGATCGAGTCCCGCATCGGGCTCCCTGCTCAGCGGGGGGTCTGCTTCTCTCTCTGCCTTCTTCCCTCTCGTGCTCTCTGTCTCTCATTCTCTCTCTCTCAAATAAATAAATAAAATCTTAAAAAAAAAAGTAATAATACAATTTAAATATTAACAGTTGCTAAATATGGATGCATGAGGACAAGTAAACAAACCACCAGTAACTTCCATGATTTTAAATTTATTTTTCTTGTTTTTCCCCTTCGGTATTTGCATATACTTTTGTGGATTTTAATAATAGTGGTGCCATTAAATATGAAAAAATAAATATTTGTTTATTAATACCTTGATTTGTTTCACATAACTTTATGTTGTGAGCATTTTCCCAAACCATTGGTTTTCAAAAATATAATTTCTCTAATGACAAAAATACTTTTTCTTAGCTATTTGCTATGTATCTGGCACTGCATTAGATGCTGAAGTTATGCAAATGGGACAGAGCCAACTCCAGCTTTTTTGGTGATTGTGACATTAAGATGCAATCTCATAAATATTGGGATTAGGGGTTGTTCCCAATGATGTCTCATTGACTGTGCCATCATGTTTGAGGTAAACATTGTTTGTGATTTAGATTTCTTCATGTAAACACTAGTGCATACAGAGAAGTACATCAGAGATGTTCTCAGTTTTGTGCTGACCTGTTCTTCTTAAACTTAAGTGTAAACTGAAATAACCTGCAAAGGGAGGCCCTGCTAACTTCCTGATGATAACAGTGGGCAGAAAAGACTCAGCATAGGGGAATACCTGAGGTTCTCTCTAATCTTGAAGTTGTGATGGTCATACCTCCTTCTAAAATTAATGTTAAAAAGAGTGACCCTTTTGATCCAAGCCATCCTCAGTTTAAAGATTTATTTGTTTATTTTAGAGAGGGAGTGACAGTGAGGCAGGAGGGGCCAAGGAAGAGGGAGAGAGAGCGGGGAAGCAGACTCCGCGCTCAGCATGGAGCTGACGAGGTGCTCAATCCCATGACCCCTAAGATCACGACCTGAGCTGAAACTGAGAGTCGAATGCTTCACCTCTTGCACCACCCAAGTACCCCAAGCCCTCCTCAGTTTATAAGGTGGGTTTGGAGTGAAGAAGTCCTTACAGATGTACTTCATTTGCTATGTCAGGAAGTGTCTACATGAGGGCTTTATGGTTGTGTAGATAAATTTATTAAAATGTATTAGATTGATTACATTTTTCCAAAGTAGCAAAGGTCTTCTCAGACAGGTCTAAATCATTATCAGTACCCCAGAAGCCCCCATCATCCCTACTTCCAGTCACTAATCCCCCTACCCAGATAACCACTCCCTGACTTTTAACAGCTTTATAGAATTGGTTTTTTTTTGTGTCTGGATTGTTTTGCCCAATTAAGTTGTTGAGATTTATTCATATTTTTTAGTGCAGTTTTGTTTTCTTCATTCTCACTGCTGTGTATATTCCATTGTAATGAATATACCACAATTTTTTTCCATTCTACTATTGATGAACATTTAGGGTTGTCTTTAGTTTTTGATTTCTTAGGAATACCGCTGCAATAAATATACTTGTAGAATCCTGTGATATACAGTATGCATGCATTTCTGTTGAGTATATACTGGGAGCAGAATTAGTCATCAGGAATACCCATGTTAAGCTTTGGTAGATACTGTCTTCCAAAATGATGGTACCTAGTCATACACCCACCAGCAGTGCATGGGAATGCTAGTTGCTCAATGTCCTTGCCAATGCTTGATATTGAACATACAGCTTTTGTTTTGGGTTTTTAATCACAGTGTTTACAGGAAATAATCAAGATTCAAAATTTTGGCCAGTATCTTCTGAGAGCCTTTACTCATCTTTTTATTAATAATGTTTAATCAGAGGACATAAAACTAGATACTTTATTAACATTCCATTCTTTTTTTTTTTTTTTAAGATTTTTTATTTATTTGACAGAGAGAGACACAGCGAGAGAGGGAACACAAGCAGGGGGAGTGGAGAGGGAGAAGCAGGCCTCCCGCCGAACAGGGAGCCCGATGCGGGGCTCGATCTCAGGACCCTGAGATCATGACCTGAGCCGGAGGCAGACGCTTAATGACTGAGCAACCCAGGCGCCCCATATTAACATTCCATTCTTATTAAAGATACAAAGAAGTTATTTCAGGAAATAATAGTATTTTTATGAGTTTCTTTTTTCCTGTCCTCAGAACAGAATTCATGCGCAAATATTAGTTTTCCCCAAAACTCAGTTAACAAATAGTTAATAGTAGCAAACAGCTGGAATCCTTTTTTACTCTTTGGAAGATGATTCACCTTAGCTCTGCTAAGAAAGTGCAGTGACCAAAGACAATTGAGAAATGAACTTTAATGTCTCTATCATTTATCTTTGCCACAACAATAAGCCTATGACAGAAAATAACCAATTGCATTAAGCTAGGTTTCAAACCTATTTTTATTTTCCTGCTTTGATACCTTTTTCTCTTTGACTCAAGTTCTTGAAGAGATTTAAAAAACAAAAATTCTTGATGAGAGTTAAGGGACCTAGTCTCTTGACCTAGCTAGAAATCCCTACCTGGGACATGAACAGACATTTCTCCAAAGACATACAAATGGCTAACAGATGTGTGAAAAAATGCTCAACATCACTCATCATCAGGGAAATACAAATCAAAACTACAATGAGATACCAACCTCATGCCTGTCAGAATGGCTAAAATAAACAACTCAGGAAACAACAGATGCTGGCAAGGATGTGGAGAAAGAGCAACCCTCTTACAGTGTTGGTGGGAATGCAAACTGGTACAGCCACTCTGGAAAGCATGGAGGTTCCTCAGAAAGTTAGAAATAGAACTACATTCTCTCTACAATCCAACAATTGCATTACTAGGTGTTTACCCAGAGGATACAAAAATACTGATTCAAAGGGGCACATGCACCCCAATGTTTATAGCAGCAATGTCCACAATAGCCAAACTATGGATAGAGCCCAGATGTCCATCGACAGATGAATGGATAAAGAATGGAATATTACTCAGCCATCAAAAAGAATGAAATCTTGCCATCTGCAATGACATGGATGGAGCTAGAGGGTATGATGCTAAGTGAAATAAGTCAGAGAAAGACAAATACCATATGATTTCACTCTTATGTGGAATTTAAGAAACAAAACAGATGAACATAGGGAAAAGGAAGGAAAAATAAAGTAAGATAAAAACAGAGGCAAACCATAAGAGACTCTTGACTATAGAGAACAAACTGAGGGTTACTGAATGGGAGGTGGGTAAGGGGATGCACTAAAATGGGTGATGGGCATTAAGGAGGGCACTTGTTGTGATGAGCCTTGGGTGTTGTTATGTAGGTGATGAATCACTAAATTCTACTCCCAAAACTATTACTATACTATATGTTAACTAACTTGAATTTAAATGAAATCATGGTAGAAATCCCTACCTGGGATCTGGTTAGAAATGAAGAATCTGTGAATCTGTGCTCTAGCCAGAATTACATCTGAATCTGCATTTTAACAAGATCCCCCTGGATTCATTGCATAACAAAGTCAAAGAAGCAGAGTTACCTCTGCATTTACTACTTTGGTAAACAAAGACTCAGTCCTCATAGGTCCTCAGTTAAAATAGAATCAGGGTTCACAGTCCTACCTTTTCTCTACAGGGCCAGATCCCAGATATTTGAGGCTTTGTGGGCCACATGGTCTGTGCCACAACTACTGAGTGATCTTTTTATAGAGTGAAAAGAGTCATGGACAAATGTAAACAAATTGGTGCGGCTGTGCTCCAATACAACTTTATTTATGGACACAGTTTGCATTTCATGTGTTTTTCAAGTTTCATAAAATATTTTTTTTATTTTGATGCTTTTTCCAGTAGTCCAACCACATAAAAATCATTCTTAGCTCTTGGAAATGTTAAAAAACAGGCAGGATGCTGGATGTGTCCTGCTTGCCATAGCTTACTGAATCCTTCTCTAGGGTTTGATTGCTGATAAGCCTTGTGAGGGCAGAGATCTCGTCTTGCTTTCACTGTTGGTTCTCTAATCATGGCGCAGAGCTTCTGCTCAAAAGTATTTGTGGAATGAAACACTATTGCCACTGTAAAATTACGCAGCCTGGCAGAAAACCCCAGTGGAAATTTAGAGGGCTTTATTTCTTTTCTTTAGCATACAGGTATCCTATGCCTACTGTGTGTTCTGCATTGTGCAAAAGAAGATAATGTTTACTGGACCCAATGCCGGTGAAACAGGAGAAAAACTCATTAACTTGTCATTCATCTTACACCACAAATGTCCTACATTCAGGACATTGGGTATTAGTGTAGTAAATGCATGTGTCTATGAATAGCCACAGTTATTATCTGTCAAGCATTCTGATGAGAAAATCAGGAGCATAACTTAACAATGAAGTGGGAAATATATTTTCCCCCTTTCCCAGGAGCAACCATAGAACAGCTAATATTTCTTTAGATAATGAGCAACAAATTATGCATAAGTGCAGAATTATAAACAAGTCAAATCTTACTCTGTACCAGGAGTTGCTATAGTACTTGCTGGTAACACTTGAGTTTTTAAAAATCATTCTTATTCTTTAGATAGCCATCAATTAAAAATTTTAGACATACAAAAAAGAATAAAGAAGAAAATAACCAGTAAAATGATCACTAAGCTTACCAGTCTTGACATTTAATTGCACCTTCCCTCTCTTCAGCTTCTCTCTCTACATTCAGGACACAACAAAACTGCAAACTTTGGAACCCAGTCTAACGGCTTTATATGCTCTTTGGTTATTTAATCACTGTGTGACTTTTGGCAGTTACTTAGTATCTCCATCCCACAGTATTGTCATCAGCAAAAATAATACTATTATTCTGTGTGTCTGTATGCATATGTGTATAGTTACCTGTATTGACAGACATTGAGATTGCATGTCTTGGCTTATATAAAAAATGCTGCAATAAACGGGGGGTATAAATATCCCTTCCAATAGGGAATTTCATCTCCTTTGGATATATACCCAGAAATGGAATTGCTGGGTCCTATGGTAGTTCTGTGTTTCATTTTTTGAGGAACCTCCATACTGTTGTCCATAGTGGCTGCACCAATTTCTGTTGCCACCAACTGTGCCACAGGGTTCCCTTTTCTCCCCATCCTCACCAGCACTTGTTATCTCTTGTCTTTTTTATAATAGCCATTCTTTTTCTTAAGATTTTATTTGTTTATTTGACAGAGGGAGAGAGAAGGAGAGAGCACAAGTAGAAGCGGCAGAGGGAAAGGGATAAGCAACCCCCTCAGCCCCGAGCAGGGAGCCTGATGCGGGGCTCAATCCCAGGACCCTGAGATCATGACCTGAGCCAAAGGCAGATGCTTAACCAACTGAGACCCCCAGGCGCCCCTCTAACAGCCATTCTAACAGGCAGATATATTTCATTGTGGTTTTGATTTGTATTTCACTGTTGACTAGTGATGAGTACCTTTTCGTGTATCTATTGGCTGTTTGTATATTTTATTTGGGAAAATGTCTATTCAGGTCCTTGTTCCATTTTAAAAATTAGATTATATAATTTTTTTGCTGTTGAGTTATAGGAGTTCCTTATATATTTGGATATTAATTCCTTATCAGATAGATAGATGGCAAATATTTTCTCCCATTCTTTGAGTTGCCTTTTCATTTTGTTGAGCATGTCTTTTGCTGTGCAGAAGCTTTTTAGTTTGATGTAGTCCCACCTGATTTTTGCTTTTGATGCTTATGCTTTTGGTGTCATAGCCAAAAAATCATTACCAAGACCAATGCCAAAGAGCTTTCCCCCCACTTTTTTTTTTTCAAGTTTATGGTTTCACATCTTATATTTAAGTCTTTAATCCATTTCAAGTTTATTTTTGCAAGTATTATCAGATAGGGGTCCGGTTTCATTCTTTTGCATGTGAATATCCAGTTTCCACAACACAGTTTATTGTGTGTGATGGAGTCACTGAGTTCCCTAAGTGTATTTTCCTGTTTTATAATTATTCTTTCTCTATTTTATACAGCTTCATTATTTTCCATTATTTTATCTTCTATATCACTTACTTGTTTCTCTGCTTATTCCATCCTTCTGTTCATTGCATCCAGTCTGTTTCCAGTCTCATTGTATTTTTCATTTCTGACTTTTTTTTGCCTCCCTGAAATGTTGCATGCTTTCCTGAAGCCTAGCGAGTATCCTCATGACTTGCTTTAAATTCTCCATCAGGCATATTACTTCTATCTATTTCACTTAGATCTCTGGCTCTGGCCTTATCTTGTTCTTTGATTTGGGATGAATTCCTCTGTCTTTGCATTTTGTCTAAGTCTCTGCCTTCTTCTCTGTTAGAAAAGCCTTTTATGTTTCTTGCTCCTGAGAGTAATGGCTTTATGAAGAAGAGGTCATATAGTGCCCAGGGCCTGGTGCTTCAGGGAGTGTCTCTGGTGTGGGCTGTGTGCACTCTGCTGCAGTGTAATGGCTGCTCTGTCCCTCAGGCCAGTCACCTGTAGAGGCTCTCTTCACCGGAAGTGGGTAGTGTTTGGTCCTTAGGGAGAGTGTGGTGAGTTAATTAGGTGTGCTCTTATCTGCTTGTTAAATGAGACCTGATACTACTTCCACTAGAACTGAAGCCCTGCAGAGCTCTCTGGTCAGGAGACATGGTGTGGGCAGGGGCTTCCTCTGGTCTTCTGGGGAAGGGGCCCACTGAGCTGAGACTGAGGGAAATTTGGGAAGGAAAGTACCAGCAGAGCACAGGGGTGTGGGACCTGGTGTCAGCAGGTTAAGCAGCCAGGGATGGCACTGTGTTGCTTCCCACAGGTGGGTGGCTCTGTGTTTATGCTGAAGGGCAGGGGAGGCAGAATGGCCCCAGCTAGCTCCTTTGTTCCTAGAGAGGGGTCTCTGTGCTTGGTGCTCCCATGGAAGCACTCCGAGAAGAGCAAATAATCTCCCCACTGTATGCCCCAGGCATTTCTCAGATCACAGTTTCCATACTGTCTGCCTCCAGGCTGCCTGCCCACATTCTCTCAGGAGCAGTGTGGTACCCTCCAGGCTCTATCCCAGTCAAGCCTGCTGACTTTTAAAACTCCAGGCTTTAGGGGCATTGTGTGGGCAAGAGTCTGTGCTGGTCTTCTGGGAGAAGGTCTTTCCACACTGGATCTGAGAGAGGCTTGATGGAGAAGGGCAGTCATGCCAGAGTGCAGGGAGGTGGGACTTGGTACAAACAGGTTAGGCAGCCAGTGTCGTGGCTGAGCTGCCTTCCGCAGGTGGCTCTGCATTTATGCTGAGGGATGGGGAAGCGAAATGGTGCCTGCCAGCTCCTTCTTCCCTGAAGAGGCATTTCTGTGAATGCCACCTCTCAGTGACGTGCTCCAAGAAAAGAGAACAGTATCCCCACTGTGTGCCCAAGACATTCCTCAGAGATCTGCCTCCACACTACCATCTGCTCCCAGGTTGTTTGCCAGCTTTCTCTTTAGGAGTAGGGTAGTGCCTTCAGGGCTCTATCACAGCTAAGCCCCACAACCTTTAAAACTGCAGTCTTTAAAGCCCAACTGGTTGCAAAAACTCACGAAAATCAGCTTCTCTCTTCCCCTTTGGGGAAGTGTTCTCCTTATGTGTTCTCCTGTGTGCTCCTCTCTGTCTCACTCTCACATTCTCTGCTTTCTCCTTTCTCTGCCACCATGACTCCCTCCCTTCCATAGCACCTATGGTCCATTTCTCCCCCAAACCACATCTCCACACTTCCTACCTTCTTTGATGTGGCTTCCTCTCTCCCTTTAGCTGTGGAGTTTGTTCTGCCAGTTCTGGTTGATTTCTTGGCTATTCAGAATCATTTGATAGTTACCTAGTTATCTAGAGTCGAGCCTCAGGTCCTCCTACTGATGCTGGATTGTTGAGCCCAACTGTTAAGGAAGAATTCTTGAGACATTTTATGGTACAAAAAGGTATTTTGATTGTAGCATGGGGACAGGACCAATGGGCAGAAAGAGCTGCACTTAGGATTGTGAGGAATGACTGATTATATACTTTTAAGTTTGTGAAGGGAGGTCAGGGTAGAGCTAACGTAAGTTTCTAAGGATTTTTTTATATGCTGAAAGCAGGATCTACAGGACCTTGGAGGTCTGGCTATTGCCAAGATAAGGTTGCTTTTAGTTTCTAATAAAACATCAACATTATGGCAGCCATGAGTTCCTTGAGGAATGTCAACTCTGCATGTCTCAGGTATTTAGCAGTGGGCTGCAGGTTGTAAGGGGATTTAATTTAAGCTACATTTCTCTTGTTTTTGTTCTCCTCATCACTGCTAAGCTGCCATCTTAGCCCCCCTCTCCACAGTAAAATTTGTTGAAGAGAGTATCTTTTTCCATGAACTATTCTGGACTCCCTTGTCAAATATTAGGCTTTATTTCTGAGCTCTTAATGCTCTTTGTGTCTGTTTTTATGCCAGTACCACAGTATTTTCATTATATAGCTTTGTAGTATAATTCAAAATCAGGAAGTGTGATGCCTCCAGCCTTCTTTCCCAGGATTGCTTAGGCTATTCAAGGTCTTTTGTCGTTCCATGCAAATTTTAGAATTTTTTTTCTATTTCTGTAAAAAATGCCATTGGAATCTTGATGGACATTGTGTTGAACCTATGGATGGCTTTGGGTAGTATGGGCATATTAACAATATTAAATCTCCCAATGCATCAACATGGGATATTTTTCCATTTACTTTCATTAATATCTTGCTATTTTTGGTATACTGATCTTTTACTTCTTGGTTAAAGTATTCCTAAATACTGTTATTGATGCTATTGTAAGTGGGATTATTTTCTTTCTTTTTCAGACAGTTTGTTATTACTGTGTAGAAATGTGATTGATTTTTGTATGTCGATTTTGTATCCTGCAGCTTTACTGAATTTATTGGTTCTAACAATTTTTTGTCAAGTCATTAGTGTTTTCTATATATAAAATATGTCATCAGCAAACAGAGAAATTTTAACTTCTTCCTTTTTTTTTTTTTAAAGATTTTATTTATTTATTTGACAGAGAGAGACACAGCGAGAGAGGGAACACAAGGAGGGGGAGTGGGAGAGGGAGAAGCAGGCTTCCCGCTGAGCCGGGAGCCCGATGCGAGGCTCTATCCCAGGACCCTGGGACCATGACCTGTGCCGAAGGCAGACGCTTAACGATTGAGCCACCCAGGCGCCCCTAACTTCTTCCTTTCTAATTTAGATACTTTTAATTATTTTTCTTGCCTGATGCCTCTGGCTAGGACTTCTAATATTATGCTGAATATGGGTGGTGACAGTGGGCACCCCGTATTGTTCTTAATTTTAGCAAATTATTTCAGCCTTTTACCAGTGGGTATGATATTAGCTGTGAACTTGTCAAATAATGCCTTTATTACATTGAGGTATGTTTCTTCTAAACCCATTTTGTTGAGAGTTTTTAATTATGAATGAATGCTGAATTTTGTCAAATGCTTTTTCTACATCTATTGAGATGATTATATGATATTTATCTTTCATGCTATTAATGTGATGTATCATTCTTACTGATTTGCACATGTTAAACTATTCTTGTATCCCCAAGATGAATTCCACTTGATAATGGTGTATTATCCTTTTTACCCTCTATTGAACTCAGTTTAATAATATTCTGTTGAAATTGTTTGCACCCATATTTATGAAGGATAGTGGCCTGTAGTTTTCTTGTTTTGTTCTTACTTGGCTGTTATCAGGGTAATGCTGGCCTTGTAATATGAGTTTTAGAGTGTTCTCTCCTTTTCAATTTTTGGAAGAGTTTGAGAATTGGTGTTTTGATAAATAAAGATCTCATAAAATACGTTTGGAAGTGTTCCCTCTGTTATTTTTTGGAGGAGTTTGAGAATGATTGGTATTATAGTTCTTTAAATATTTGGTAGAATTCACCTGTGAAACAATTTGGTTTTGTGCTTGTATTTGTTGGGAGTTTTTGGATTACTAATTCTCCTTACTCATTATTGGTCTGTTCAGATTATCTGTTTCTTCATGATTCATTCTTTGTAAGTTGTATGTTTCTTTCTTTTTTAAAGATTTTATTTATTTGTCAGAGAGCGAGAGAGAGCTCAAGCACAAGCAGAGGGAGAAGCGGGCAGAGGGAGAAGCAGACTCCCCACTGAGCAGGGAACCCTATGTGGGACTTGATCCCAGGACGCTGGGATCATGACCTGAGCCAAAGGCAGACACTTAACCGACTGAATCACCCAGGCATCCCTAAGTTGTATGTTTTGAGGAATTTACACATTTCTTTTAGGATGTTCAGTCTGTTGGCATAAAATTATTCATAGTAGTCTTGTCTCTTATTATCCTTTGTATTTCTATGGTATCAGTTGTAATGTCACCTCTTTAGTTTATCTTTTTGAGTCCTCTCTTTTTTTCTTTATTAGTCTAGCTAAAGGTTTCTCAATTTTGTTTATCTTTTCCAAGAACCAACTCTTGATTTTAATTTTTTTGTTTGCCTGTGCTCTATTTCATTTATTTCTGTTCTAATCTTTATTATTTCTTCCTTGTGTTAACTTTTGCCTTAGTTGTTTTTTTTCTAGTTTCTTCACATGTAATGCTAGGTTTTCATTTGAGATTTTTTTCTTAATATATGCATTTATAGTGTAAATTATGTTGCTTTCACTGTATCCCTAAGTTTCGGCATGTTGTGTTTCCATTTTTATTTGTCTCACAATATTTTTTCATTTCCTTTTTGATGTCTTCCTGGTCCTACTTATTACTCAGATTGAGTTAACTTCCACATATTTGTAAATTTTCCAGTTTTCCCTCTGTTATTGATTTCTAATTCATACCATTGTGGTTGGAAAAGATACTTGATATAATTTCTATCTTCTTGAATTTGTTGTGACTCGATTAGTGGCCTAACATATGATCTGTCCTAGAAAATGTTCCATGTGTGCTTGAGAAGACTGTGTATACTCCTGCTGTTGGATGGAATGTTTTATATATGTCTATTAGGGCTTTTTGGTCCATAGTGCTGCTTAAATCTCCTGTTTCCTTATTGATTCTCTGTTTGGATGATCTATCCATTGTTCAGAGTGAGGTATTAAAGTCTCCAAGAATTATCATATTGCTCTTTATTTCTCCTTTTAGTTCTGTTTATATTTGCTTTATTTTTTTTATATCCACTATGTATATGTAAATACATATTTATATATTTCCACTAACTTTTGTATATGTATCCCTTTTTCACTGCCTGGTAAGTTTCCTTTTTATTGCCTGCTACATTTTCATATGTTTTAGGGTTCATTTTAATACAAATTTCTCCATTATATTGATATATTCATGTTCTATGTATTTTAAACAAATTATGGAATGCCTATTAATAGCTGGACACACAGTTGCAATAGTTGCAGTTTTAAAGATTTTTTTATTTTAGAATGTGTGTGAGTAGGGGGAGGGGCAGAAGGGAGGGAGAGAGAGCATCCCAAGCACACTCCCCGCTGAGTGCAGAGCCCAACCCAGGGCTTAATACCATGACCCTGAGATCACGACCTGAGCCAAAACCAGGAGTCAGATGCTCAAGTGACAGAGCCACCCAGGTGCCCCATTGTAGTTTTATAATGCGTTTAACATAGAGCAAGTTCTCTGCTTTTGAAAGCATTCTGTCACCAAAAAATTAGTTATTAAATTACATATTAGGATAGTCTTTCATTTGAGTTTTATTTTGGTAATAATACAGTTTATATTGCAATTACTTATATTTACTAACTAATTTGAAGGAGTTGACTTATTTTCATGATTCAGCCTTTATAGGTGGATCAAAGGATGTATCTCCATATTTGCAAATAATCTTTTCTGGTTCTCCAAAGTACATATACCAAAGGTTACCTGATGTATTTATGTATTTCGTTGTTATTCATCATATAGCTCTTACTTTTGTATAAATAGAACATTTTATATTTTCTGTGTCCTGCATTTTGAGACTTCACTAAATTTTCATTGATTTTAAGAATTTCTCAGAGGATTATCTTGAATTTTATAAGGAAATTTTTGTCTTTCTAAACAATATGATTGTAGTTTTTTCCTGTTTTATTGCATTGTACAACACTTCTAGATCACTGACAAAAGTAAAAATATAATTAAAGAGGCAGTTTTATTTAAGAATGAATGAAATGGTTTTGTGTTCATTGATAACTAGTTTAATGTTTTTCCTTTTAATTTAAATGAGGTCACATTCTTCTCATTTTTGCTTAATAAGAAATAGCTCATAAATAGATACTGAATTTTATTAAATGCCTCTTTGATGTATATAACTTTCCGTTTTCACTTTCTGATGTGATATATTTTAAATATTTGTCTTACATCATAATTCATTCTAGCAAAAATGCTGCAAGCTATATTGCATAAAATTTGAAGTTATGACTGAAACTTTTGCTAGTACTTCACAATTTCTGTGATGATTTTCCTAAGTTGGATTGGGCTCTAATTTTCTTTTTGTGTTGCTTTTCTCAGTTTTAAATATGACATTCACAAAATGAACTGGGTAGCTCTCTAGTTTTTTCGATCATTAGGAACAGTTTTTGTATCTTGGGAATTATCTGTTTTGTGAATTTATTTTAAAGAATGGATATCATTGTAAGATGATGCATCTTATCAAGGGGCTGTTAGACTTGAGGAAATAGTAGATTGTTTTGTTCTTGTTTATAGATGAGAAACCTGAGGCAGAGAAAGATTAAGTAACTCACAACTAGTGGTTGTTGGAATAAAGATTTGAAACCAGGTGATCTGGCTCCAGAGTTTGAGTTCACATCCACTGCCCCATTCTGCTATAAATTTTCTACCAGCTCCTTTACTGTATCCCTTTCTCCTAGCTTTTCATGCTGACTGGATTCTGGCACATTTGGCTACTCAAAGCCTTAGTACTTACTTAGATTAGCAAGCCTTCATGGACTTTATGCACCTGCTGTCATTGATACCTGAATGCTATGCTCATTTGCTCTGATGATCAAGACTCTTGAAGGCACTCTGTAACTAAATCCCCACCAGCTTCTCTCTCAGCTCCATCTTGGTTTTCTGTGCCTGTCTTCTTTCCCTCCGTAATTCACTGGTTGTCTCAGTATTCTAGATACTGATAGTGATACCAGGAAGGAGATGTAAGAATAAGAATGGGGGTTCCTAGAAAAGTGCCTCCGAAGAGATTTTGTTAGTCACTTATGAATATAGAATCTGGAGATAATTCCAGCATTCACACATTCATCCACTTACATGTAAGCACGATAATGTTATAGTTTTATAACTAGTGATTTGATATAAACTCTCTGCATAAATCCTTAAGTACCCTTAAAATGTTAAACTAATAATTTGCATAGGGGTGAGTGCTGGGTACAGGGATTTTGTTTTATATTCTCTACCTTCCCTTGCATTGGTACCGTAGGTTCTTACATGTAGTGGTTGCTCAGTATGTTTTTAACTGGATTTATTACCTTTCAATGCACTTGGGTCCAAGAAATTACACTGTACTCCCTTGGATTTATTTTTCAGCGTTTCTGAAGTGTTATTTCCTGCCTAGGTGGGAAAGTTTGCTATAAACAGAACACTTGATTTCTGATTGAGGCCTGTTCTACACAATAAAAGGGAGAAAGTTTTCTCATTGTGGCCTCAAGGGCGACTCTCTGGGTAAGGATGATGACTCATCCTCCCAGGGTCTTCCTGCTGAAATGCTGCAAATAAATACATTCTGCAGAGGACGCAGAGTGCTGTGGTAAGCATAACAGAAAGCCCCGCCCTGTTGGACAAGGAGGCTCTGCAGTCACAAAGCTGTCAGCTGCAGCTGAGAAACCCCTTTGAAAGGGAGAATCAGAGGATTAAGTAGTACCCCTGGGTGTTTTGCCACTTTAAAATGGTGCAAGCATATTTGCTTAAAATCCTGAGAATTTGCTTAATTGCAGAGCCTCCAAGGTAACATTGAAATGCAGAGATAATAAAATGTCAGGGCTAAAAAGCTAAGGATCTTGGTGAAATGTATCAACAGTGCTGAACAAAAATTGGTGTTTGGCTATATTTATGCAAATAGCTTAGTTTCTGATAATGCTTGTAATTATACAACAATTATTGGGAAATACAAGAACAGATAGTTTGGTCTCTTGACTGAGATGCTAAAGTCCTTATTGAACATTTTTTTCCAGTCATGAGAACGTAAGGAAAAATAGATCCTGAAAACTATATCCCTTCAACAAACCTTTATTGCCTTGCTAGTATTTGTCATACCAGGGTTGTGTGTGTGATGGAGGGTGGGTATATGACTGGAAAAGAGCCTGAAGGAACACATGATCATTTGAAGAACAGCTTTGTAAGCACAGGGTGACAGAAGAACACACGAGAGACCCTTACTTGCAGGGGTGGGGTGGGGACAATAATGATCAGGGGAAAGGTGGCTATTGAGCTGTATTTGGAAGGACAGGCTAAAATTTTCTGGGTGAAGAAAGGTGAAATTTAAATTGATTATTTGATAAAGCAAGCAGCATCTGCAAAGGAACAAACTGTCAGATACCATGTTACCTTTGGGAAACTATGCATGAAATTGTTCAGTATAGCTTCAGCTTGAAGGAGAGGAATGGTAAGGTTGAAGTGGAGAAAAGGCAGATCATAAATGGCCATGTATTAGGTTGGGTTCCCCTCAGAATAGACCCTGAGATAAGGACTTGAGGGCCATTGGTTCATTTGGGAGGTGATTGTAGGATGCACTGAGAGAGGAGGGGGAAGTAAAAGTAGGTTACTGCTGTGGGTAACTGGGGCTCAATCCACTAGAGACACTGTGTATTTCTGAGTTGTCGTACCTGAAGAGTGGGTGCTGGGAGAAGATTCAACCTTTTTTCATCTGTTATTGGGTGAGGGCTGCTCCCAGGAGAGTTAACTCCCTGGCTTTTTAGGCATACCCCTGAGGCTGAAAAAAAGCCCTCAGGCAGAGAATTACAGGTACTTGGGGTAACAAGCTGTTGGCATGTACAGAAGAAAGTTGAGTGTGAAAAGGATCTGAGTGGGACCCTTATGGCATATGATAGGCCATGTATACCATGCTAAGGATTTAGGCTTTTAACTGAAGGAAAATGAGGATCCACTGAATTACTTTGATCTGGGGATGAGATCTGCATTTTAGAAAAAATTTTTTCTGGTATCAGGAAGAAGGGATTAGAGTGGCTCAAGAACAGTGGTAGAAATAGACAATTAGGATGTTTTACAGAAATTTACAGGAGAAATCATGAGGGCCTGAGTATTTAACAACTGGTTAAATGTTAAACAACTGCGCTCCAAAAAAAAAAAAAAAAAGACTGCAGATTTGTAGAGTGTGCTGATCCCTATGGCATAAATACTCCCACCACAGCCGATTTAAAGTTACCAATGTGATGTCACTGAACGCTGAGTTAGGAGATTTGCTCAATCAGCTCTCACTCCAGCAAGCCTGGCCTGATTTGAAGTAGTGATGGTGGTATGAAGAATAAGGAAAGTATCTGAAGAAACACTGAGTATAATAACTGACAGGTGATAAGATGCAATGAGATAAGGGGTGCCTGGGTGGCTCAGTCGGTTAAGCATCTGCCTTCGGCTCAGGTCATGATCCTGGGGTCCTGGGATCGAGTCCCGCATCGGGCTCCCTGCTCCTTGGGAACCTGCTTCTCCCTCTGCCTCTCTGTGTGTGTGTGTGTGTGTGTGTGTCTCTCATGAATAAATAAATAAAATCTTTAAAAAAAAAGATGCAATGAGATAAAAATAGTGACAGATTTTTGCTCTCTTTAATTAGGTGATGGTGACCTCCGTGGAGCTAAGGAATTTAGACTGATGATAATACCGATAGTAGTAATAGTAGTAACAACAGCAGCAGCAAGTAGAATGCTTACTGTGTGCCAGGCACTACCTTAAGTCCTGTACACATATTCATTTACTTAACCTTAATAATAATCTTATGAGAAAGTTATTGTACCTATTTTACAGATGAGGAATTGGAGTTTCAGGGAGGTTAATTCATTCACCCAAGCTCATTATATGGCTGATTCAGGATTTCAAACCCAAGCATCCTGGCACAGACTCCATGCTCATATTGGCATAGCAGCAGATTGAGTGGAAGGAGAGTTTAATTTGTGCCCCATGAGATGGAGTGTCTATAGGAAATGCAGCTGGAGAGGTTTGCCAGGGAGTTGGCCACATGGGTCTGAAGCATGAAAATGGATTTGAGATGAAGATAATGTATTGGTGGATTTTTAGTATACAGGTAGTTGAAGCCAATGGAGAGAATGAGATGATTCAGAGTAGGTATGTAGAATAAGACAGGTGATCTTTAAGGCAGGGCTTATAGAAAAGGACATTTAGGAATTTGGTGAGAAAGAGAGTCCTGCAAAATAGAAGGCAAAGGGTGATTTCAGGCAGTAAAAAAACAAGGAAGAGAAATGTTGTGACACACAGGGGAACGGAGTAGGTATTTAAGTGTTATGGAACATGAAGGAGGAGAGCCTCAGAAATGTATGATTTGGATCCAGAAACTAAGGGGTCATTCCCAGAGAAGGGACAGTGGGAAAAACGGGACCTGATAGTTGTGGATGAAATGGGAAATTTGGGTGTGGGGATGGCTAGTGTGGACTAATCTAGCTAGAATTTTATTTGAGAAGGCTCAGTAGTCAATGGTTCTCAATAATGGCTGCATATTGAAATTATCCAAGTTTTCAAAAACTATTCATATCTGAATCCCACTCCCAGAAATTATGATTGATATGTCTCAGTGTGCCCTGGGCATCAGGAATGTTCAAAGCTCCCGAGGTAACTCTAACATGCAACCAAGGTTAGGACCACTGGGCTAGAGGGAGACAGAGAGTCTGAGTTAATAATGGAAGGGTGGTGGTCCTTGAGGAAACAAAACAGAGAAGTTTCCAAAAGGGATGAGGAAGTTAAATGAGTTTCTCCCTGAGGCTGGGTGCCAAATTCAGGCTGTTTGATTGAACCTTTATTAAGTTCATGGTTTATCCAAGACTTTAAGAATGCTCCCCTTAAGTGGCTAACTGGTCATAATCATGTTGCTGGAACACTGTGGAGGGTTAAAAAGGAGTGCAGGTGGGGAGGGAGAAAACCAGGTCTTTTCACCTCCCAAATGTTTCTGGGTCCTGGCTCCTGCTGTAGTCTTTCAGGGCCTGTTCACTGGTGTATGTTCTATTGAACGTTGGGCCTTCGGCTTTCCCTAACATTGATAATCTTCCTGGTTGTCCAGCTGGGCCTGGCTCCTTGGAAACCAGTCTGTGTGATTGTTTGGACTTTCATTATTTCCTTTTTTTTCTTTGAATATAGTTGCTGAAGAAACCAAGTCATTTTTCTTACAGGGTTTTCCATATTTTGGATTTTGCTGATTCCTTCCCTCCTCCCTTATTATTATTTATCATGTTCCTCTGTGCCCTGTATTTCTTATAGAGGGACACATATACCAAAAGGCTTGAGCAGATTCAGGTTCCATATTTTGGTAAGAGTTGATCAGTGGGTTCAGGTTACCAGTCAGATCCATCCATTGTCAAATTTATAATCAGGTATTCACTTAAAGATTTTAGTAGCTATTAATCATCATTGCCTAGATTCATTGTTTCATTAGGAGTTAGAAAGTGGTTATATGGTGATTTTATCATTGCTTTTAATTAATTAGCTGGAATGCTTTTATAAATGAGAACTTTTCCTCATCAATTATTTGGTTACTTTGATGTATAGTTTTTCAAAAGAAAGGCAGGATAAATACTTGATTCTGTCCCTTCAGTTGTCACTTTCTGAGTAATGAGTAGGTTCACTTACACCTACAAAGATACCCGTTGTATTTATTTATTTATTTTTATTTTATTTTATTTATTTATTTTTAATTTTATTATGTTATGTTAGTCACCATACAGTACATCATTAGTTTTTGATGTAGTGATCCACGATCCATTGTTTTCATATAACACCCAGTGCTCCATGCAGTACGTGCCCTCCTTCATATCCATCACTGGGCTAACCAATCCCCTCTCCCCCCTCCCCTCTAAAACCCTCAGTTCTTTCTCAGAATCCATAGTCTCTCATGGTTCATCTCTCCCTCCAATTCCCCCTGCCCATTTTTCCCTTCCTTCTCCTAATGTCCTCCATGTTATTCCTTATGTTCCACAAATAAGTGAAACCATATGATAATTGACTTTCTCTGCTTGACTTATTTCCCTTAGCATAATCTCTTTTATTTTATTTTTTTAAGACTTTATTTATTTGACAGAGAGCACAAGCAGGGGGAGTGGCAGGCAGGCAGAGAGAGAGGGGAGAAGCAGGCTCCCCGCTGAGCAAGGAGCCTGATGCGGGGCTTGACCCCAGAACCCTGAGATCATGACCCGAGCCGAAGGCAGCTGCTTAACAGACTGAGCCACCCAGGCGCCCCTCGTTGAATTTTTTTAAAACTATCATATGAATTTCTGGATTGGTTTTAACAGCTTTATTGAAATTTAATTAATAAACCATAAAATTAACTCCTTTTCAACATACAATTCAGGGGTACCTAGGTGGCTCAGTTAGTTAAGCATCCCAGTCTTGATTTTGGCTCAGGTCATGTTATCAGGGTTGTGAGATGGAGCCCCATGTTGGCCTTTGCACTGGGCGTGAAGCCTGCTTAAGATTCTCTCCCTCTGCCTCTCCCCCTGCTCGCTCTCACTATCTCTCTGTCTCCAAAAAAAAAAAAAAAAAGAACAATGTATGATTCAATGGTTTTTAGTATATTTACAGAGTTGTGCCACCCTCAGTACAATCTAATTTTAGAACATTTCCATCATCTCAGAAAGAAACTTTATGAATACTTGGATTTTTTTAGAATGTACTTGATATGTTTCAGTACATTTTAGTATAATTTTTTTGAGGCTCAAACTATTGCATTTTTGTCAGTGAGAGTCCTTTTGAGATTGGTTCCTATACCAGGTTATTAAGAAAATGAGAGAATGATTTTCTAGATTCTGATAATCAAGGGATGCTACATAGCTAAGAGAATGGTTATCAATCTTGGATGCATATAAGAGTCACCTGAAGAATCGTAAGACCTCTTGATGTACAGTCCATTCCCTATAATAATTACGGTAGAATCTCTGCAGGTGATAGGCAAGCATCAACACTTTTTAAAAATTCCTAGCTGTATTCCAGTGTGCAGCCATGTTTGGGAAGCACTGAATTTTGAGGATGTGGATTAATTTACTTTCTTCCTTCCTCTCTCCCACTTCCCTACACCCTATCCAGCTTTTTTTTCTCTCAACCTTCTCCTGTCTTAGGCAGCTACATCACTTGTTTGCCCACTCAGGCTAACTACCTTAGTCATTTGAGTCTTTTTACCTAGCACTCTTTAAATCCAAAGGATATTTTGAAGAAAAACAGCTGGCTCAGCTATGTATTACACAAAGATACTACTGTAAACAATATGAAAGATACAATGATGAACCAAGTGAAACCACTTAGTGTTTAAATGCTTCCCCAGGACTCATAGTAACAACCTTCAAATTGCTTAGATAACTCTAAGTTAACCATGATCCAGTCTCAATCTCTATTACTAGCCTCATCAAATACTCTACAACCCTGTACCCTATAGTATGACCATATTAATACCCTGTTTTTTTTCCTAATACCTTACCGCAGAAAGGGTGTTGCACCATAGACCCATAGCACTGGAATCCCCTCGGGGTTTATTAAAAATGCAGGATCTCGGGGCATCTGGGTGGCCCAATTGGTTAAGAGACCTACTCTTTTTTTTTTTTTTTTAAAGATTTTATTTATTTGACAGAGAGAGACACAGCGAGGGAGGGAACACAAGCAGGGGGAGTGGGAGAGGGAGAAGCAGGCTTCCTGCCGAGCAGAGAGCCCCATGCGGGGTTCGATCCCAGGACACTGGGATCATGACCTGAGCTGAAGGCAGATGCTTAACGACTGAGCCACCCAGGCTCCCCACGACCTACTCTTTGATTTCTGCTCAGGTCGTGATCTCAGTGTTGTGAGATTGAGCCCTATGTTGGTCTCCACCCTGGGCGTGGAGCCTGCTTAAGATTATCTCTGCCCCTCCCCTGCCCTGCCCATGTGTGCATGCACTCTGTCTCTCTAAAAAAATATTAAAAATAAAAAAATAAATGTTTAAAAAAAATGAAATGCAGGATCTCAGGCCCCACCCACAGGCCCAACTGAATTTCATTCTGCATTTTCACAGTATTCTTCAGTTGATTCATAGGCACTTTAAAGTATGAGAACTTTGCTCTCTTTCCAGCCTTTTGGTCTCTCTTACGCCATGATCTCTTATGCATGTCAACTCTTGCCCTGTTTCTTTTGATTCATGCTTCAAGCCTTAGTTCAAATGTTCTTGTTCTGGATTCTTGACTGATTTCCCACCTCTGAATATAGGGGCTCTCTGCTTCTTCACAGCTTTGGTGCTATGTTTGTCATACCACTCTAATAAAACACTAATTTGATTTTCCTTTTAGTGGCTCAGGTAAATGAGAAACTAGTACATTCAAAGCTCTTGAGTGCAATTATCATGCCTCATTCATTTCTGTATCTACCCGGCACTTTACTTTGCAGATATTAGAATTTCTATTTAAAAAACTAAAAGTAGAATACACAAATGAGTAAGTCTGGTTATAGGATGCCAGCATCTGCCTTCCACTGTCCCTTTAAGCAGAAGTTACAGATATCTTCAACTGGCAAATTCAGCCTTATTTATTTTCATAGACAGCTTTGACCAAGGCAAGCAGCTTCTATTAACATCATACCCACCATGGATGTGCACTCAGTACCACATGTGTCTGGTGTGAGTTCTGAGCACTGCATGCCCACCATTGCTTTTCCTTTTCCCTATTCCCACCCCCTTTTAATCTCACTGTGTGTGCCCAGCATGTAAAATTTAATTCATCTCTGTACTTGGAAGGGGGAAGTAGTAGTTTTACCAAGAGCTTTGGGGCTCTCTGTGGTAGTTGTACTATGTTGCATTGTCCTTATATTTCTGCCTGTGCTTGCTGCAATGCTATGGCTCCTTAAACATACTCAGTATACATGGATTTATACCTCATTAGTTTCTCTAAGTTCTGTAGACCCACAGGTTTTAACACCATCAGTGTATTTCCTGCTTGACTGTTCTCCTTTATCTCTGAATTATCCAAAAACTAAGGTGTAGTTGGCTTATAGGGGCAGGGACTCAATCCTTTTCTACATGCCAGAGGGAGGGAGAAATTGTATCTTCACTACTGCTACTGCCTTTTTTTTTTTTTTTTTTTTTTTTTGCTGTCATACAGTGTTGTATGAAGCATTGTCCTATGACATCCTTTGAGTATGTGTTTCCCTTAGGGTAATATAACTGCTGGTCTATGTTACTACCTAGGCGACAGTGATGATCCAGACTTGGTCTCCAAAGTAACAGCTTTTTTGGTTTATACTCACATGCTTATATCTTACCTTCAAGTATCACCACTACTACATGCTGGGGTGTAAAGGAACTTCTGATATAAGCCATATTGCTGATGTGGTTTTTGTAACTACCCATTTATGGGTCTAGCTAACACCTGTGTTCTTGGACTAGGTTTACTGTTTTCCTCTTCCTATACACAGTAAAATCTAGTCTTCAAATTTGACCTATGACCATCATGTAATACCATTTGCTGTTCTTGACCCACTGGCTTTGGTCCCTATTTTACTATAATCTTCAGTATTGGGATCACATTTGCATATGTGTGAATTCATTTGAAAACTGTTTTAGGAATGGGTAGTGGGTTTGCTTGCTTATTAGAGAATTGGAAATAGCTAAAATACTGATAAGCTAAATATAACTGGCCAATCATGTGTGTGTGTAATGAAGGAAGGGTTATAATGAATACAATCCTTTGCATCTGGATTCTAAATAAATGAAAGTACTTTTCAGTTTTTCTCAGATGACTATTTTTTTCCTTCATAATTTAAGTGATATTCAAGAGAAAAGTAGGCCACAATTTTATCTTAGGAAAATTTGTATTCATCTTAGGATACATTAGCCTCATTAGTAACAATTTAAATTTCAGCATTCCATTTCCTTTTTGGGGAATGAGAACCGAACCATAGGCTCTCTGGGTTGTGGAGAGGAGAAAACTTGTACTTGAAAGCCATACTTGAAAACAAAGAGGGTCAAATGCCTGCCTAGCCATATGCAACTTTGGGTCAAAATTACTTGAAATTCCATTAGAGAGTTCATTTGTTCGATATTTAGTTAAACATGCATGAGGTATTATAAATGCTATTCAAGGGTAGCATCTTCTGAAAGCTGGTTCCAAGAAACTGTTGGAATATTTATAGTAAAGAAGAATGTCACCTCTCTATTTAGACATGCATGTGGCATACGTATTACATGCACATCTCTGAGGTTCCAGGTGAGTTCCTTGTTAAAATTTTTAATTTTGATGAATCTTTCTCTCTTTCTTTTTTTCTTTTTTTCTTTCTTTCTTTCTTTCTTTCTTTCTTTCTTTCTTTCTTTCTTTCTTCTTTCTTTTCTTTTCTTTCTTTTCTTTCTTT
The DNA here is from genome assembly GCF_011800145.1 of Mirounga leonina. Taxonomy (NCBI): domain Eukaryota; kingdom Metazoa; phylum Chordata; class Mammalia; order Carnivora; family Phocidae; genus Mirounga; species Mirounga leonina. The sequence continues at coordinate 8,603,084 of NW_023270158.1, read as the reverse complement.
TCTTTCTTTCTTTCATGCAAGCCAGTGAGGGAAGGGGCAGAGGGAGTGGGCAAGAGAGAATCTTAATCAGGCTCCACACTAAGCACAGATCCTGAGCAGGGCTCCATCTCATGACCCTGAGTTCATGACCTGAGCTAAAATCAAGAGTCAGATGCTTAACCAACCATCTGAGCCACCCAGGCACTCCTAAGTGAAACTTTTTCACATAGAGGAATTGTTGTTACTGCTTCTCATTTGAATGTCATCTGATTTTAGCTATTCTATTTGTTAAAAAAAACTGAATCCACGCCCATGATCCAATTCTCTGGGAGACTGCCCAGTTTAGCCTTCATTACAGGTGACTGGCCATGGAAATGAGTAAGCATTGGCTACCACCTGGTCATTCTCTACTTGATTTCTTTATGGTAGAAAAAGGAACAGCAGGAACATGGCTACAGTTGGGATCTTTGAATATTCAAGGAGTATAGCTACATTTGCCTCCATTTAGTTATTTTCTCTGAAGAATGCAATAATACATATTCACTATAAACATTCAGAAAAAGCAGGAAAGTTTTTAAAACCAGAAAAAAGAGGACTCAATTATAATCCTAACACCCAGAGGTAATAATTGTTTTTGGCATATCTTCTTTTAGTCTTGTTATATGTGTTGCTTTATGTAGATATGTAACAAAAGTTGTAGTTTGAGCCTAAGTTGTGTCCATTGCTTGGAGTCAGGTAAGTGTGATAAGTTTGTGGGTGGCTCACCAGAAATGTGTTAGCATCATAGACAGAAGAATGTTTTTTAAGAGAAGCTCTAAAGAATCTGGCAAATAAGGAACAGAAAAGATACTCGAAATCATTAATCAGGGAAATGCAAATTGAGAAGTACGAGATATCATGACACACCCATTAGAATGGCCAAAATAAAAAAGTCTACCATTCATTGGCAAGGATGTAGAAAAATTGGAACTCTCACATACTCCTATATTAATGCAGAATGGTACAACCACTTTGGAACACACTGTGGTGTCATGTTAAAAAGTTAATATATATGGGGGCGCCTGGGTGGCTCAGTTGGTTAAGTGACTGCCTTCAGCTCAGGTCATGATCCTGGAGTCCCGGGATCGAGTCCCGCATCGGGCTCCCTGCTCGGCAGGGAGTCTGCTTCTCCCTCTGACCCTCCTCCCTCTCATGCTCTCTGTCTCTCATTCTCTCTGTCTCAAATAAATAAATAAAATCTTTAAAAAAAAAAAAAGTTAATATATATGTACAAAATGACTAGCCATTTCACTCCTAGGTATTTACTCAAATTAAATGAACACATATAACACAAAAAGACTTGTACATGAATTTTCAGGGTAGCATTTAACAAAATTACCCCAAATTGGAAACAACCCAAATATCCATCAACAGATGAATGGATAAACTGTGGTCTTAGTCCTTTTAGGCTGCTGTATCACAATATCACTGACTGAGTGGCTTATAAACAAGAGAAATTTACTTCTCAGCATTCTGGAGGCTGAAAGTCCAAGATCAGGGTGTCAGCATGGTCAGGTGAGGGCCCTCTTATGGGTTGCCGACTTCTTGTTTCTTCACATGGTGGAAAGGGAGCTCTCTTAAGCCTCTTTTATAAGAGCATTAATCCTATTCATTAGGGCTCTGCCCTCATGAGCTAATCACTTCCCAAAGGCCCTATATTCTAATACAATCACCTTGGGCATTAGGCTTTTAACATATGGATTTTGGGGAGACACAGACATTCAATCTATAGCACTATGGTATGCCTATACAATGGAATACACACAACTTGTGTGAATCTAATAATACTTAAGCTTACTGAAAGAAGGCAGAGGAAAATAGAAGACTACAAAGTGTATGATTTCATTTATATAAAATTCTAGAAAATTCAAACTAATCTCTAATGAAAAAACACAGATGAGTGATGCTTGGAGATAGGGGTTATAGAGGGCAGAATGGAAGGATTGCAAAGGGACACGAGGAAACTTTTGGGGGTAATTCCTATGTTTAATAGCCTTCCTTGTACTGACAGTTTCATAAGTAGATACATACACCAAAATTTTTCCATTTGTACCCTTTAAATATGTGCTGTTGATTAGATGTCAGCTATAAAGACTTTCTTCCTTAAATGAGACTGAATATATCAGTCATGGCTCATTGGTTGTAAATCACAGAAAATGACTTGGTCTAAACTAAATTAAAGGGAAATCATTGAAAAGATAAAGAGAACTTAAAGAACTATTTGAAAGGCTAAAGGAGCTAGACCTGGAATGGAACAAGACATAAGACAACTTCAAAGGCTTAGGAATCAGAAAGGAGAGGAATACCTCATGCCTGGCACCATTTGGTTAGGGTGCCTTTTCTTCTTACTGAATAGATTCCACCATTTTCAGGCCGAGGTAATGGGATAATGGGCTTCCATTATTATTACTGTCTTCAAGGGTAAGATTCCGTGGAGGGAGTATTCCGCTTGGCAGGGGTAAGAGCCTGCAACTAATTAGGTAAGGAAATCAGAGTGTTAATGGAAAGAAGAGATGTTGAGTACCATAAAAGTCAAATGCCCACCCCTCAAGGATGTTTGTATTCTGTTCTTAGTTACTGTTCTTTTTTTGTGTGTGTGGGTTCAATATTAAGTTATTAATAACTGAATACAACTACATAAACACGATGTTTTAAAAAGGGAAATAAATTAATATAGTAGTTTTTCACTGTAATAGTAATATATACCCATTAGGGACCATGTAGATAATAATAGAAAGTTAGGAAGAACAAAGATTCACTACCAAGAGGCAATCACTCTTTTTTTAAAAAAAGATTTTATTTATTTATTTGACAGAGAGAGACACAGCGAGAGAGGGAACACAAGCAGGGGGAGTGGGAGAGGGAGAAGCAGGCTTCCTGCTGAGCAGGGAGCCTGACACGGGGCTCCATCCAGGACCCTGGGATCATGACTTGAGCTGAAGGCAGACGCTTAACGACTGAGCCACCCAGGTGCCCCAAGAGGCAATCACTCTTAAAATGCATTAATTTTTTGACATAGGTTATGTTTTTTTAATGAATAAAAACATTATCTTATTTTTAAATTAATCTTTACAAACAATTATACAGAGAAATAATTGGACATAAAATTCCAATTATGTCCTTTAAATTCATTGCTTCCCACACATTAGCTGCTGGGAACACCACTGTCATACCACCCACTTGTGCTATATGACATGTTTAAAGTCAACTGATTTGACATCAACCCACCTTTTTTAAAAATTAATACTATTTGTTTAGAGCAATTTTAGATTCACAGAAAAATTAAGGGAAAGTACAGAGAACTTTCATATACCTCCTGCTCCCACACATGCATAGCCCATTATAAACATCCCCCACCAGAGTGGTACATCTGTTATAATTGAAGAACCTACATTGACATACCATAATGACCTAAAGTCTATAGTTTGCATTAGGGTTCATTCTTGGTGTTATACATTCTATGGTTTTGGACAAATTTATATCCAGTCACTAGTAAACTGATGCATAACAAATCATTCCTAAACTTAGTAGCTTAAGCCAACAACAAATCATTTTGTTATTTCTCATGTGGGTAAGGAACTTAGGAAGAGATTGGTTGAAAGGTTCTGGCTCTGGTCTCTCATGGATTTGCAGTCATATAGGGCCGGGGCAGTTTTGGGCTTCCCAGGAATATTTCTCTTCATGTAGTCTCAGGTTTCTCTGTATGGTTTCTATTTATGGCCTAGTCTGTGTTTCCTTACAGCGTGGCAGCCTCATGATGGTTGAAGTCTTCAAGAGGGAATATTCTGGGTGTCAAGGCAGAAACTTAATTGCCTTCTGTGACTTAGACTCAGTGTCACTTTGACCTCATTCTAGTGGTTTATAAGGAAGTCCCAAGTCCACCCAGATTCAAGGAGCTGAGATAGATAACCCATGTCTAAATAAGAATAGCATCAAGATCATACTGAAAAATAGCACATGAGATGGTGCAATATATAGATTGCTATACTTTCTTTAGTCAGGAAATTTCAACTCTCTGGACTCAAAGTGTGTAAGTCAGTACACTGAATTAAAAACCTCTCGGGAGGGTGTCTTTAAAAATGAAATCAGTCTTGGGGTGCCTGGGTGGCTCATTGGGTTAAGCGACCAACTCCTGATTTTGGCTAAGGTCATGATCTCAGGGTCCTGGGATTGAACAACATGTAGGGCTCTGCGCTCAGTGGGGATTCTGCTTGAGGATTTTCTCTCCTTCTCCCTCTGCCCCTCCCCCTGCTCGTCCTCTCTCTCTCTCTCTTTCTCTCTCTATTGAATAAATCTTTAAAAAAATGAATCAGTCTTCTTTCACAGAAGGAGCATACCTTCCTATGATTCTTAAAAATCTGAAAGCTAGGCTCCAAATTTTCCCTTGGCAATGCATAGAGAAGAGATTTTATGGTAAAAAAGAAAACTAGAATGATATTCATAAACTCTGTGGTTATACCTTATCCTTGCCACTATCTTTGACTCCTGAGTCTCAGTTTAACTGTCTATGAAATGGAAAGACTGTATCGCCTATGTATCCTACAGCTTTATGTTAAGGAGCAAATGAGGCTTAGTGTGAAAGCACTGTGAGAAAATGCCACATAAAAATAAGATATTGCTGTTATTTTTCTCAAGAATTTTACTCTTTTACAGCCCATCGGGACAAAAAACTCTTCCTAATAATGGATTTAAATGTATTTATTTACCACAGCTCTCTGTAACCAACCAACTTGAAATTGGTTGTACTTACTTCCCTGTGGTGAAACGTTGACAGAGTCACATGTAGAGGTTTAGGTATGTTAACACTTCTGTTTTCACATTGCTGCTGCCACATAACTTGATAGCTATTCGGGGTATCGTGTCAGCTTTTTTTGCTCAGCTAGCAAATAGTTCTGAGTTCCTAGCATTATTACTCAAGAATCCCTAAATCATTTTCCTGATCATTGCATTGCATTGCTACTACTTACTATGGCTTCTTTGTTTTGGTTCATTGTCTCTATACTTATTATTTTACATTTGTCTACATTAAACCATATTCTCAGTTTATTGGCTCTGTCACCATGAGAGATACCAATCCATCTGAATCATGCCATTGTATTTTTTCCTATGTGCTATATATATGCTATATAAAACCAATGAAAATCTATGTACCTTAGAGGAAGTTATGAATATTGTATTGGTTATCCTTCAGGGTCATACTAACAACTCAAAAGGCAGTGTTCAAGATACCAGGCCACTGGACAGAACTTCCAGAAGGGAATGAAGCCAATATTTACCAGGGGAAAGTTTTGATAAAATCTGGTTCACTCTATAAATTTGTACTATGTTCACTGGTGGCCTAGGGTTCATAATTTCAGAACTCTGTTTTTAGGGATGCCTGGGTGGCTCAGATGGTTAAGCATCTGCCTTCGGCTCAGGTCATGATCCCAGGGTCCTGGGATCGAGCCCCACATTGGGCTCTGTGCTCAGCAGGGAGCCTGCTTCTCCCTCTGCCTGCCTGTCTGCCTACTTGTGATCTCTCTCTCTCTCTCTCTCTGTCAAATAAATAAATAAAATCTTAAAAAAAAAAGAACTCTGTTTTTATCTTTGTTTAAATACCCATGTTATAGTCCTCTTTAAAAATACTTCACTGAAAAGGAATATGATCCATTCAAAATTATACTGCCCATGTCAGAAAACCAATTAGCTTGGATTACTGTTAAGAAAGTTGCTTAAAAATTAAATAAACAGGGGGGTGGGGGGATGGGTTAGCCTGGTGATGGGTATTAAGGAGGGCACGTATTGCATGGAGCACTGGGTGTTATACGCAAACCATGAGTCATGGAACACTACATCAAAAACTAATGATGTATGGTGACTAACATAACAAAATAAAATTTAAAAAATTTAAAAAATTAAATGAACACATTTAATAAAAATTAAGTCCTATTGATCTCTAGTTTCCTTCTTGCAAAACATGTTGTGGCCTCTTATGTGCCAGGAAGTTAACTGGAGTGAAATAAAAACTACAGAGATCTCTTTCAAGAAGTTACAGATCAGTGAAGGAAAAACTCAGTAACATATCATTACAGTTCACTGCTATATGTAACATCCTTAGATGTTACCATAGAGAGCTGCAGATATACAGCACAGTGAATGAATAATTGTAATGAGAAAGTTTATGAAAGGTTGAAAAGACAACTGGGTTTAAGAGCTGTATACTGAGCTGTTCTCTTATTTGGCTTATGAGATATTGTAGAATATGGAAGAGTGATGTATGCACAGAAAAGATTAAGTCTGTTACTTCCGTGGTCCTTCCTCCTATACCATAACTTACAGAAGTGATAGGAACACCTATGGGACTCCTGGGGAATCAGAGGGATGATCAGGGATACATTCTAAAGCTTAGGGAGGGTAGTGTGACATTCGTATTGAAGGGTAGCGCAGAAGAAATCCGCAAGGGAGCTTGAGGTGACAGTTCTAAAGAGTAGTGTATTTGTTAAGTAGACAAAAGCAGACAGTCACTGTGTTGTTTTAAAAGATGCATAGGCTTTCAGGAGGGATGTGTGTGTGTGTAGCTGTGTATATAAGGACTCAGAAAAAAATATCTTTGTGGTGGTGCTTTGAAAGAGGATCAGGAAAACTTGAATACAATATTAATGTGATATTTTATTCATTTACTGTGATAAAATCTTAACATCATTGAATGGAAGAGAATATTGTGATTTCTGAAGGGTTCCTTTAGCAAATACAAGTTATAGCATAAGTCTGTTTTCTTCAAGTGATAATTAATTATCCATGGCAAAGGAAGTATTTTTTTTTAAGATTTTACTTATTTATTTGACAGAGAGACAGTGAGAGAGGGAACACAAGCAGGGGGAGTGGGAGAGGGAGAAGCAGGCTTCCCGCCGAGCAGGGAGCCCAACGCGGGGCTCGATCCCAGGACCCTGGGACCATGACCCAAGCCGAAGGCAGATGCTTAACGACTGAGCCACCCAGGTACCCCAGCAAAGGAAGTATTAAAGCAGCAAAAATGTCCCTTTCCTGAAGGAGCTGGCCGTGACATGGGAGACAGTCAGTAATAAGCACAAGGAAGAGTAAGTGATCAATCTGAGCTCATTTGGTAATTTTTCTCTCCCTTTGCTTTGAATGGCCATAGCATTTATCATATGTTCTGCCTAATTTAGCACTTAATAACATAGTTTCTCAGTGTCCTCTAATTGTTTGATAAATGAAACAACCAGACTGTTTCCCTAGCCAGACTGTATTCTCCCTAAGGGCAGGGACTTTGTTCTCATTCTTGTCTCCTCTCTGCTCATCTACTGGTGCCTATGGAGTGATTAGTAGGCAGCTAGTAAGTGTCCTGTGCATACATACTTACTGATGGTCTAAGGGATTATATAATCAAGCTCAGTTATTTTACTTCACTTTCCTTTTCTGGAAAATAACAAAGTTAAACTTCATGATTTCTAAGGTCTTTTCCAGCCCCGAGGATCTTTAATAAAGATTTCAATGTGCTTGTATTTTACTGGATGGAATAAACCTACCATTAACATCCATATCAGATATTAGTATTACATATCTGATATTTTTCTGAATTGTGAAGCCAGCATATTATTTTATTCACCTATCCATAAAATCATTTCAACAGATAAACAATATGCACATAGTGTGTGCCAGGTATTTTCGGAGATGCTAAAGAGTTACTGTTGAACTATGTAAACAGTTCTCACATTCCCAAAGCCTGTAGACAATTAACAAAGAATAAAGGAAGACAGTTAACAATAGCCAAAGTGTGATGAAGGCTCTGTTGGGAGGAAGGACCCAGTTATGGGGGCACCTATCTGTGCACCCAGCCCTGTCCCTTGGGCTTCTGGAAGTCTTGCTTGCTATTAATATTGGATCTGAGATGATGTGAAGGATTAGGATGGGCCAGTTGATTGAAGTGTAGAAGCAGAAGGGCAACTTGCCAAAAGATCCTGAAATGGATCTGAAGAGCCTGAATATTGAAGGAATTTCAGTAAGGCCTGGAGTGAGGTTTTGAAGGAGAGAAGAGGTGAGACAGGAGACAGAAATGGGCCCAAAGCCAGACCTTTGAAGAACATTAGAATTTCTATTAAAGGATATGGTAGCTACTAGAGGATAAGAGAGATGATGTGATCAGATTTGTATTTAAAAAAAAAAAAAAAGCCCACACACTTCAGTGTGTTTTATGTTCCAGCCACTGAAATCTAATATACATTCCTGACATAATCTAAGATCATTTGTATTGGACTTAAACATAAAATGATGACTTTTACTTGGTTATAAGTAGCAGATGTTCCTAACGACTTCCAACATATCAGTGTTTTTCAACAGAGATGGACCATAACTGTTTAAGGTAGCATCAATGTAAATTGAAAAAATGAGTGCCGCTAATTATTTTTGTAATTATTTGCTGATATCCTCAATGTGTTTTCTTTTGAAATAGTGGCTAATGAGTAAAACTATTCAGTGCTGAATTAATATGAAAGAGTAGCCAAGTCCATGGTGGAAAGAGCAGGGACTTTGGATTTGGGTGGATACTAGCATACTAGCTCCTTAAGTGTTAACAGTGAGAGTTTGAGTGATTCATGTGTTTAATTATCTCTTTTGCAAAATGGAGACAATAAATCAGAGTTTTTGTAAGGATTAAAATGACTTTTTGTAACATATCTAGCAAATGATCTCAGATACAGTATAAATATTAGTTCCTTTTCTCCTCAGAGGCTCTTTTCTTTATAGAGGAAAATGGAAACTATTTGGGATTTCTCTTCATATTAAAAACTCAGTAAGAACTACCACATGACAAACATCATGGTTATTAGGAATTAAGGAAGGGAATATGAATTAGCACTTACCATCAAACTCAGCCTAGTGGGGTAGAAAGATGTATTATATAGAATAAGATAACCTTTTTCTTCTCCAGTTCCTAGCTTTCCCTCACAAGACAAAGAATTGGTTCCACTTTTAGCTCGGTGTCTTTGGAGGAAGATTTTGAACATGTCCCAGATTAATCAGACAAACAGGAGATTTAAGAGGAGGCATAGACGTGCCCTATGAGAATGTTTTTATAGTTACACTGCACCTTTTATTCAGGTCAAGTTTACAGAAGCTACAGTTTAATCCAAATAAGTTTACCTCTACCAATTTCACATAAAACACTTTATGGGCAGTGTGTAATTTTGTATGAAAAGGTAGGTATAATATCAGGTAGAAATTGAAAAGCATGGATCAACAAATATTTATTGAGAACCTACTATATTAATAATAACATTGTAAATAATACTTGTATTTTAGAAACATATGCTTAAATAGCCTTTATATTTTTTATCCACATTATAAGAGTAATATTGGCCTTTTAGAAACAAATATGTAAACAGCCTAATATTTATTGGTATTCACTGAGTGCTTCATAGGTGCCTGCCTTGTACTAAGTTCTTTCTTTGCATTAGCTCATTTAATCCATACATCAATCCTAGGAGATGACTATTATGATAATTTCCATTTTATATATGAGGAAACTGAACCACTGAAGTATAAAGTAACTTGTCCAAAGACACTCAACTAATAAATACAGTATTTGGAATTGTAACCCAGGCAGTTTGGTCCCAAGGCTCATACTCATTGTCTTTCTCCTAAATTGTCTCCTTCTGTGATACTAGATGTCATGTGCAGTTCAAATTGCCAGTTGCTATCTGCCAGGTATTTTCTTTTTTTTTTTTTTCAAGATCCTATCTATTTACTTGACAGAGAGAGACACAGCGAGAGAGGGAACACAAGCAGGGGGAGTGGGAGAAGGGGAAGCAGGCTTCCCGCGGAGCAGGGAGCCCCATGTGGGGCTCGATCCCAGGACCCTGGGATCACAACTTGAGCTGAAGGCAGATGCCCAACGACTGAGCCACCCAGGCGCCCCCCTGCCAGGTGTTTTCTACACCAGGAAAACAAAGAGAATATATCAACCACTACGAAGAACACATGATCTAATTGAGTGACAAACCCACTGACAAGCAATTATGATACTACCTAGTAATTACTAATATAGTGTTTATTTCTCCATGTCCTGGTGGGTTGAGGGATAGAGGACAGTCAGGGTGAAAGATAGAAACAAAGCACTGCACTCAAGTAATGTACTGTCTGTTATCTAAGGCAGAGTTTGCAAAATGGTGGCCCCAGTTTTCTTTGACCTTCCATTTTCTTTTAATTAAATTAGTTGCCAACATTTAAAAATTAGATTTGTTGTAAAATTCCAGATTTTTGGATTCTCCTGAAAAACTAGAATATCTGGTAGAATATACTGGGCTTGTAGTATACCATGACAAACTCAACCCTGAGCAGGGCAATAGTACCTTCTTAAACAGGGCAGGTGCCCCTGTATTAGCCACAGGAGCCAGCAGGCATGCTTCACTCATTCATTTGACCTATTAGTCCCTGTTGATACATCACTTTCAGCCTGCTTTTTCTAAGGGTGAAAGGTTTCTCAGAGGTTCATAATTTATCAGGGTATGTGCTATTCTCCCTGATTCATAAAGAATCAAAGTAGCTCTAGCCTGATTACTCACAATCAGAGACAGACTTCACATTGAGCTGATGAAGGTTAAGCTTTTGGACTCATATTTCATTTGCCCCCTAAGGCTCTGGGAGAGGTTCTAGCAATATGTTCACATGTGATCATATGTTTTGGAAAATTTTGCCAAAGCCAGGTATGTGAACTGCAGTTGGTTAATGCACTCAATTTGGAGTTCCTTTCCTATGCATTCCCTCTTGTCAGGGGTGTTGGAGTGGCTGTGGGCATTCAAAATAAATATTCTCTTCTAAATAAATATTAATTTTGCATTCATTTAAGCATTCTTTTTTCTTAAAGAAGGCCCCTACATTGTAAAAGCTTCGGTGTCTCTCTGCACATAATGCTTCCTTCTTACCTCCAAAGGCAGTGGTGTGCCCAGGTCAGCTTGTATGCTTGCCAGGGCTGATGTTACATTATCATGAATTTTGTGAGCAGGTTGTAAACACAACCGATAAGAATGAAATTATATAAATTTACAATGGTATGATAAAAAATAATAAAAACTCATCAATTTCTAATTATTTTACTATTATCTATGCTCTTGTGGTTATTTAAGTCTATTTTATTTTTGTGCCAGAAATACTGTATAATGGGGTGACGTATGTATCTTCTTAGCTCTGTGTTCAGTGATGTCATGTTGATAACTTGAAGTTAGTCATAGTAAGAATATTTGCTCTATAGAAATAGGCAAACTGCAAATCAAGGCTTTTTTTTTTTTTTTCCTGGAGAGTCCATTTTGACATGTTTACCAGCATACCACTTTCTGATGGTTGGCTACGTATTGGTATGGACCCTGTGGTGTTGCTGGCACCATGTTCCCTGGGGCAAGTAGCCTGAGTTCCAAGGACACAGATCAAGCTATTGAAATGGCTTGTGGATGCCTCCTCTGCATGTGGGTGGTTTTAAAAAAATGGTTTATCTTTTTCCCTTGTCATAGATAAAGGGAGAATCCAAGGATCTGCTTCTCCTCAATAAATCTTCTGTTTCTAAATAGAGGTACTTTCTAAGTGCAGTGGAGAAGATGTTCCTAAGTTAGTCTAAGAGGAAAGTAGGATTATACAGGGCAATACTTCGGAAAATAGAGTAACCCCCATATTTCTGAATGTGATCAGGAACTTCTACAGTACAGTACAAAACAAGCTAATAAAATAAATAAGATTGGCAGCCAATGGTGCCTGACAGTTTACTTTTATTGAGTTTTGAATGTAGTAGGCATTTTGCTAAGCATGTTACACATACTTGATGTCATTTGATCCTTAGAATAAAAAACCCTCTGAGGCTGGTATTACTAGGTTCGTTTTACAAAAGAAACCCAAGGCTTAGAGACATTAAGAGAGTGGCCAAGACACTAGCCAATAAAATGTTAAAGTGAGGATAGGATTTATAACCTTGACTAGTCTGTCTTTGCACCCCAATCAACTCTTAAATATGATGCTCTGGAGCCTGTGCAGAAAGTATAGTGGAGATAACACACAAGCATTTTTCAAACAAATAGAATAATTGGTGATTCATAGAATATAAGCTCTGATACCTTTAATTCCCACATGTTCAAACTCTTGTAGAAATAGTGAAAGTGTTACTTATTCCTTACTGATTTGGATGCCTTTTATTTCTTTTTCTTGTTGGATTCCTGTTAGCTAGGACTTCCAATACTGGGTCAAATGAAAGTGGTGAGAGTGGACATCCTTGCCTCATTACTGATGATAGAGGAAAAGCTCTCAGTTTTTCACCATTAAGTATGATGTTTGCTGTGGGTTTTTCATATATGGATTTTATTATGTTGAGGTATGTTCCCTCTAGACCTTTTTTGAGGGTTTTTATCATGAATGGATGTTGTACATCATCAAATGCTATTTCTGCATCTATTGAAATTATCGTATAGTTTTTATCCTTTCTCTTGTTGATATATATCACATTGATTGATATGCAAATACTGAACCACCCTTGCATCCCAAGAATAAATCCAACTTGACTGTGGTGAATGATTTTTTTAAATGTGAAGTTGGATTTGGTTTGCAAATCTTTTGTTGAGGATTTTTGCATCTATGTTCATCAGAGATATTAGCTGGTAGTTCTCTTTTCTTTGTAATGTCTTTATCTGGTTTTAGTAAGTTTTCCTTCCTTTTCTATTTTTGGAACAGCTTGAGAAGAATAGGTATTAATTCTTCTTTAAATGTGCGGTGGAATTCACCTGTGAAGCCATTTTGTTCTGGACTTTTGTTTGTTGGGAGGTTTTGGATTACTGATTGAATTTCATTGCTGGTAATCAGTCTGTTCAAATTTTCTGTTTCTTTCTGCTTCAGTTTTTGTAGCTTATATGTTTCTGGGAAATTATCCATTTCTTTTAGGTTGTCCAATTTGTTGGCATATAATTTTTCATACTGTTCTCTTATACTCCTTTGTTTTTCTCTGGTATTGGTTATTATTTCTCTTGCGTTTCTGATTTTGTTTGAGTACACCCCTCCCCCCCCCCCCCCCCCCCCCCATGATTCTGGCTAAAGGTTTTTCAATTTTGGTGATTTTTTTTTTTTTCAAAGAACCAGCTCCTGGTTTCATTGATCTCTTCTTTTGTTCTATTGTTTTTTTAGTTTCTATTTTGCTTCTGCTCTAGTCTTTATTATTTTCTTCTTTTTTTACTGGTTTTGAGTTTTGTTTGTTCTTTTTTTTCTAGCTCCTTCACGTGTAAGGTTAGGTTGTTTATGTTAGATTTTTATTGCTTATTGAGGTAGGCTTGTATTGCTATAAACATCCCCTGTAGAAAAGCTTTTGCTGTATCCCAAGGGTTTTGGACTGTTGTGTTTTCTTTTTCATTTGTCTCCATTTATTTTTTTTTATTTCCTCTTTCATTTCTTGGGTGACTCATTAATTGTTTAGTAGCATGTTATTTAACCTCCATGTATTTGTGTTCTTTCCAGATATTTTCTTGTGGTTGACTGTTAGTTTCGTAGTGCTGTGGTCAGAAAAGATGCATGGTATGATTTCATTCTTTTTGAATTTGTTGAGACTTCATTTGTATCCTAACATATTATCTGTTCTGGAGAATGTTCCATTGCCCTTGAAAAGAATGTGTATTCTGCTGTGTTAGGATGGAATGTTCTGAATATATCTGTTAAATCCATCTGGTCCAATGTGTTGTTCAAAGCCACTATTTGGTTTTTGATTATCTGTTTGCATGATCTAGCCATTGATGTAAGTGGGGTGTTAAAGTCCCCTACTATTATTGTATTACTGTTAGTTACTTCCTTTATGTTTGTTATTAGCTGCTTTATGTATTTGGGTGTTCCCATGTTGGGTGCATGAATATTTACAGTTGTTATATCATCTTGTTGGATTGTCCCCTTTATTATTATATAGTGTCCTTCTTTGTCTCTTGCTATAGTCCTTGCTCTAAAGTCTATTTTGTCCAATGTAAGTATTGCTACCCCAGCTTTCTTTTTACTTCCATTTGCATGATAAGTGCTTTTCCATCCTTCACTTTTAATTTGTATGTGTCTTTAGGTCTAAAATGAGTCTCTTGCAGGCAGCATATAGATGGGTCTTGCTTTCCATACATTCTATTATCCTTTGTCTTTTGATTGGAGTGTTTAGTCCATTTACATTCATACTAATTATTGATAGGTAAGTACTCACTGCCATTTTGTTAGGTACTTTTTGGTTGTTTTTGAAGTTGTCTGTACCTTCTCTTGCTCTCTTCTCATAATTTGTTGGCTTTCTTTAGTGATGTATTTGGATTCCTACCTCTTTATTTTTTGCTTATCTATTACCAGGTTTTGATTTATGGTTACTATTAAATTTATATATAACATCTTAGGCACATGGCAGTCTTTATTAAGTTGATGGTCCCTTATATTTGAACCCATTCTTCTCTCCCCCACCACATTTTAGGTGTTATAATTTGCATCCTTTCATTTTGTGAATCCCTTGACTGGTTTTTATAGATACACTTAATTCTGCTTTTGTGTTTCCTAGTTTTCTTACTCCTGCTTATGATCTTTCCTTTCCACTCAAAGAGTTACCTTTAACATTTTTTCTAGGGCTGGTTTAGTGGTGATGAATTCCTTTAACTTTTGTTTGTCTGGGAAACTCTTTATCTCTCACTCAATTCTAAATGAAAGTCTTGCTTGATAGAGTATTTTTGGTTGCAGGTTTTTTTCCTTTCAGCACTTTGAATATATCATGCCATTCTCTTCTGGCCTCCAAAGTTTCTGCTGAAAAATCAGCTGATGGCCTTATAGCATTTCCCTTGTATGTAACCATTTTCCTTCTCTTGCTGACTTTTAAAATTCTCACTTTATCACTACTTTTTGCCATTTTAATTATTATGTGTCTTGGTGTGGACCTCCTTGGGTTGATTTTGTTGGGATTTTTCAGTGCCTCCTCGATCTGGATTTTTGTTTCCTTCCCCAGATTCAGTAAGTTTTCAGCTATTTTTTCTTCATATGTATTTTCTGCACCCTTTTCTCTCTCTTCTCCTTGTGGGATCCCTATAATGTGAATGTTATGACAATTATAGGTCACTGGCCTCCCTCACTTGCTGAGTTCCCTTATTCTATTTTCATTTATTATTGTTTTTTTTTCCTCTCTCCTTTTCAGCTTGATTGCTTTCCATTACTCCGTAGTACAGGTCACTGATCTGTTCCACTGCTGCTTCTAGTCTACCATTTATTCCATCTAGTGTATTTTTAATTTCAGTTATTGAGTTCTTCATCTCTGGTTGATTCTTCTTTATGTTTTCTCTTTGTTGAGGGCCTCACTGAGATCCTCTATTCTTTTCTCAAGTCCAGTGAGTATCTTTATGACCATTACTTTAAGTTCTTTGTCAGGTATATTACTTATCTCCATTTAATTTAGTTCTTTTGCTGTGATTGTCATGTTCTTTCATTTTGTATGTATTTTTCTCTCTCCTCACTTTGTCTAACTCTGTGTCTGTTTCTATGTGTTTGGAAAGTCAGCTACATCTCCTGCTCTTGACAATAGTTGCCTTCTTAAGAAGAGGTCCTGTAGTGCCCTATAGCACAATGTCCCCTATTCACCAGAACCTGGCACTTCAGGGATATCACCTATGTGTATTGGATGTGCCCTGCTGTTGTGGCTGAGCTGCTTTTGCCTTTAGTCCTGTCATCTGCAATGGCTCTCTTTGCCTGTTGAGGGCAGGATTTGATCTCTGTGTTGGTAGTGGTCCAGTCTAGGGTCCCCGTGTGCTTGAGTTGAGTCAGACCTGGCACTTGGCAGAGATTCAGCAGCACAAAGCTGCAGGGCACTTTCCCTGTGTTGCCCCCTAAGAAGCTTTCATTGGTTGGAGGGGCCTGCAGTCAGACCAGATGTTTGCCCCCAGCCTACTGCTGGGGCCTCAGTTGGACTGATGTGTATGGTTATTCCCTCTCCTTGGGGCAGGAATCACTTTGGACTGGTATTGGTCCCTTTCCAGCTATCGATATAAGTTACAGATTTCACTAGCACCAAGAGGGAAGATTATATAGCCAAAGTAAAGCCACATATTCTCCAGATGGTAAATACCTAAATAAATGGGAAAAATAAATGAAATAGGTGAGACTTTTGGAAAAGACACTGACAAAATAAATGAAAGATAGTGTCTTCCTGAAGAGTTAGAGGAAGAGCAAAACTGAAAATTATTTATTGCAGGAATTAAGAGATTATAAAAAATGTACTTGAAGGCCTTTAAATGATTTTCAGGCTCTGTTTCATAGAATTCCAGGATTTTTTTGGACATTCTTTAGTGTTTCAGCAAAGATAACTTGAACATGAAGATGAAAATACATGTATGACATCATTCAAAGAAAGTTATGACATCAAATATAAGGCAAAAATTTAGATTATTGGTGAAGAACTCATTAACACCAGTGATATTGCTATTGTTACTGAAGAAAATCTGGATAAGATGAGCAGTCTGATACAAAAGTAGACATAGAGCCAGTGTCTGATAATAAAGTCTGGAGAAGAATACTCACAAAATGTACTTGAATCAGTTTAAATGCTGAGATTATGTGAAATTTTGCAGTTCCACTTAGAGTATATGATAGCTATGAATCACTCCAGTTTGCCTGGTTTTTTTTTTTGCAAGCTATGGTCTCTACAAGAGATGTTATCATTTTGTAAAACATTTGATATATACTCAATAACAAAAAATTGAGGTGTTCCAATGTTTTTTTAACCACCACCACATAAGGTGAAATATGTCTAGTTATATCTGTACTGCTAATGGAAAAACAATGACAAGAAAAACAGTAGAAAGAGTGGTTCTTATAAAAGTAGCTTGAAAATGTCAAATACTCAATGTATGTTGTGAATACAAATACTAAGATGTTGGCATCTTTCAAAATAGTATCGGCTAGTGTCATAAATATCATTTTATGTTAGTACACTCTCTCTGTAGTTTTCAAACTAGAAACAGGTTTATTCTGAGTATATGAGTAACACATGTTCACTGAAGTAAAAAATAAAGAAAATAGAGAAAAATAAGGAAGCCAAACTATTACTCAGATGATACTTTTGCTAATGTTTTGGTATCTGTAATTCCAGAGATTTTCTAAGCATATATTCCCAAACACTGAAAAACATTATAATTGGCCTTCTCCACAATAGATGATTAGATTATAATTTCCAATGACTGCATGATGTTTCATTGATGAGCTTATGCCATAATTTAATCCTATATTGATGATTTAGTTTTTTCCATTTTCTGTATAATAGAAATAAATTGCCTCAAATATGCTTATGCACACAGTCTTTAACAGTTATTTTACTGTACTTTAGGAGAAATTACTAAGTGAAATTGCCAGCGGAGAGGGTCTTAGCAGGATTTCATATTTTAATAATAATTATATCAGTATTTGAATATATACATAACCATTTTTAGAGAAGAAAAGGCAACTTTTTAACACTTGGAGAGTTTGATTCCTGATCTCTAATATCTTTGTATCAATGTAGATTAGATGGATAGATACACATAGGAAGGTAGAAATAAGGGACAGAGGATAGAGATATAGATACAGCTACAGATATATGAATCAGAAAGCAGATGAGAATAAGTCCAAAAACGAAATAAACACAGACAACAACATGCTATGAGGGGCTTCAGAGGATTAGCAAACAAGCTCTGGACGTGTGTCAGCAAAGAATAGAGGGCAGAAATGAAAAGTAGGTATGAGAATTAGGGAGTTAATTGAAGAACCACTGACGCTTCTTTACTTACCCATCTTCCGCATTGCACACACACACACACACAATGAAGGACAAATTGGGACCCATTTAAGTTACCTAAATTGCATACATAATTTATTTAGGGGATAGTGGGTTGAACACATTCTTTGGGGCAAGGGTTACTGTTTGATATAATGAAAGGTAGTTGCTAGGAAAGGGAGTTAGAATCTGTTAAAAAAAAATTCAGCCGAGTAAATTCGAAGATATAATTGGCTTTATTAAATAAGTTGGGCAGCATCCCATGTAGCAAGTTAGAGGGGAGCTCTGAGAAGTTGTAAAAAATGAAAGGTTTTTTTTTTTTTTTTTTTTTTTTTTTTTAGGAGTGTGGGGCAAGAAACTTGTCCATAAAGGCAAGGATTGTTCCAGGTAAAATTGCTTTTCCTTACTAGGGAGAGCAGGGAGCCTTATCCTGCAGATTAGATCTTCCTTTGAGGGATAGAGAGGGACCTTTTGGCTGACTCATTGGTGCTGATTAGAAAATTGCTGACTGACTAGTTAAGACTACATTTTTGGGGGAGATTGAAACTGCAATTAGGTGTTAAGCCCTGGTTTGGGAACATAGTTTAAGTGACACCATTTTGGGCCTGTGGTTTCTTAGAACATAATTAAAATGTTGGAAGTCTTTTCTAATGAAATAGACCAAAATGTTTGAGACTTCCTTGTACATGTTGTTGACCTTAAGTCAAGTCCTTTTCAATTCTAGCACATGGAAGTTCCCAAGACTAATGTTGGTGTCTCTTTCTAATATCTTAAAGTAAAGACAGACAGTTGATAGGTCCTATCTAGATGCATACAGAGCTCCAAGTCAGAATTTCCACTATAGGTTCATAACATACACAGTAACATTAGATTATAAACTTTTCTATTATAAAATGTCTTTTTGTATTTTATGTTTTGCTTTTGATACTGTTACTGTAAAAATGAAGTTGCAAATTATTTTTAATTCTAATTTTTCTAGTTAATTATTCCAAAATCCTTTCTTAATGTATTTCTTTATATTTCTCCCTCATGGTGAACTAAAATTATTTGCATTTTCCTCTTCTGAGACAAGATTTTAACATTCTTCACTTTGCCTACTCATTTGCATCTTCTTGGTCTTTGTTTAAAACATGTTCACTGTTAGATTATTATATAATATATATACAATTAAAAAATACACTTACATTAAAGTTATTTTCAGGGGCACTTGGGTGGCTCAGTTTGTTAAGCATCTGACTGTTAATTTTGGCTCAGGTCATGATCTCAGGGTTGTGGGATGGAGCCCCCGTATTGGGCTCTGTGCTCAATGCAGAGTCTGCTTGAGAATTTCTCTCACCTTCTCCCTCTGGCCTTCCCCCTGCTCTCTCCTCTCTCTCTAAAATAAAAAAAATAAATAAAATCTTTTTTTAAAAAAGACATTTTCATATAAGAGATATTTGACTTTTAAGTTCTAATCTATAACTCCATTTTAAAGAGGTATTTCTACATTAGTGGGATTTAATGTTCATTTTCTTTTTTTTTAAAATGCTTTATTCCTTGTTCTCTTCTCGAACTTTTATTTTTTTATTAATTATCATGAGTTGGAAAAATATCAGTATTTTCTTCAGAAATGGTACGAAATATTCTATGTTGTCTGCCCTCAAATATCTGCAAACATCTTTCTGATGCCCTTACTCATTGGTTAGCCCTTAGTTGGCTATAAAATTTGAAGTTATAATTTTTTCCATAAAATTTCCTAGTAATTGCTTGTCTTTTAACTTTTGGATATGTATGATATGTATGAGGTTAGCCTCATAGCAGATATGTATGAGGCTAGCCTGATACTTCTCATTTTATGTGACCATTTTTAAACATATTTGTGAGGTATTTAAAAATACCTCATTATGTATAATACTCAAAATATAAATAAATAGTCTCAAATAACATTGGTAACAAGTATACAGTAGTTAGTTAAGCTGATGGCCCTCCTGGCTGACAAAAACTAGCATTTTCTGCTATTCATCACTTTTGGAGGGAGCAGGGTTCTTGGTAATTGCCTTCCAGGATAGCACGTATTGGCTTCATCCACTAATAATCATTTTAAAATAGACTTCATCAAGTCTGTTTCTTTGTTTCTCTTATAGCATCTATGGTATGGTAGTGCTACTTTGGAATGGTTCATGAGGTTGTTGTAATTTCTTGCTGAAGAGCAAAATGTTTTCATTTGCATCAGACTATTTAAATTTCCTCTATATCTGATTAAATGTTCAGAAAGGAAATCACTCTACAATGTACTTTATCAGCCTAAAAGTTTTTAATGGACAGTTTTGTGAAGTCCGCACAGTCCCTTTTATGTCAGAACATCTAAAAAGGTTAATTAAAAATTGCTACTTTAATTACTACTCCCAACTCCTTTAAAATGATGGGCTTGACTTTGTTGTAAAAGAAGAGAATGCATGTGAAAGTGCTTTGTAAACAGAGGTAGTGGGTGTGAGGTCATGGGACATAGATGGGCTTTGATACCAAAGAGTATTTGGATTGATAGCCAAGGACTGGAAAACAGCTACACGCAAGCTGATACCTTTGTTGTTTCTTTTTAAAATAGACAGTGGAATTACCTACTTGATACAATTTTTATGATAATTAGATTAGAATGTATATGAAGCAACTCGCACAGTGTCTGGCATAAAGTAGATTTTTGATAAAAGTTCCATCTCATAAAGGGCAGATATCCTATTAGCTACTGTTACGCTAGAAAGATGAATAAATTGATGGAGAAGAATAGCATTTCCTATTGAAACTGATACCATTCCTGGCATTTTTCCTATAAAAGCCACTGTTACTAGTGGAGGAAAGCAATTTGTCCTTCCCCGGGAAGACATTTATCAAAATACCTGCTCTTGAGTGAAATGGTAGAAAAGGCCAGTTGTGTCAGCCAAGAGGACTGTCAGCTAGGCACTTCCATCTAAGTAGTGATTATGTTCTGACTCCAGACCTTTGTTGATGCCCATTCTAAATCCTTAATGGCCAGACTGGGCTCTTTTAAGCTCTAAAGATTGATAGGAAATGGTCACATGATTCTTGAGTATGAGAGAGCAGCTGGGTAGGAGGGAGAGCACCTTTAACCTGTGGGATGTGGGAGTGTAGGAATTGATTGCTTGACAAATAACAGTTTAGGTGGACTTGTAAATGCAAAGACAGATGGACAGATAAATCAAGATCTTTCTCCTCATTCTTTTCTAGCTTGGATTGGGAAGAAGAAAACTTGTAACTGTTGAGTTACATGACCATATGAATGCATACTCTCAGCCCAAGCTGCAAATTGCGTATTGGTGGTCTCATGTTTAATACCAAGTAGAGTTTCTCAAGTGTTTGTGAAATTTAGATATGAAAAATAGAACTGTTGGCACTAAATGTGTTTTTTAAGATTTATTTATGAGGGGGAGAGAGCAAGCGAGCGAGCAGGAGTGGGGAGAGGGGCAGAGGGAGATGAAAAAGCAGACTCCCCACTGAGCAGGGAGCCCAACATGGGGCTAGATCCCAGGACCCAAGGATCATGACCTGAGCTGAAGGCAGATGCTTATTAACCAACTGAGCCACCCAGGTACCCTGGTGCTAAATGTTTTTAAAACCTCATTTTACTGGAGTTCTTGAGTATGCAGGATGATTGCTGAGATGTTGTGTCCAAGTACAAATTAAATTATGCAAAAACAAATTTCAAAACTAAATTGCATAAATCCTGTAAATACTATTTAGCAAAACATAGTAACTGTTTGAATATGAGTATATTGCCAAGTGATTTATATGTCTTTTGTAATTAAAGACTCTGAAATGTTTTACTGTTTCTTTGTACAAAAAAAATAAAAAAACAACTTTGTTGTCCAGAAGACTGAATATTATGGAGTTGACTTGTTTCTATGAGTATATTAAGGAAAATTTGGGTATATTCCCTAATTTCTCAGGGCCAATGTTCAGCAACATTTGCAGCAACTAAAAATAGTCCACATTTCCTTAAATCTGAAAGACTACAAATGATTAAATCTGAGAAACAAAATAATCACAAAGGAGTCATCAGTTAACATGGCCACCAGAGTCTTTCATTATAGGAATAAGCCCAACTTTTGGCAGTGATTTAGGCTCTTAAGCTTGACATTTTCCTAATTTATCATCTTGTTTGTGATCACATTAATTTGATGGGGTTCTGACATCTTGTCCAGGTTTTTAGAGTGTTTATGATGATCCATTTTTTATAAGTTGAGAAATTCCACTAATTACTTTGCAGAATCTGTCTATTCATGCCTGTTTTGTCTTGGCATCAAGGAAGATGCTCAGCAGAGTTTGCTCAGCTGTTCAGTTACTGATCCCATGTTTCTGAATCTCACTATTTAATCCAATTGTCAAAATTCAGCTCTGACTATAAATCACTGCTGTCAGGACTCCCTTTAAAAGCTCCTTGTGGGGGCGCCTGGGTGGCTCAGTCGTTAAGCGTCTGCCTTCGGCTCAGGTCGTGATCCCAGGGTCCTGGGATCGAGCCCCGCATCGGGCTCTCTGCTCAGCGGGGAGCCTGCCTCTCCCTCTCCTACTCTGCCTGCTTGTGTTCCCTCTCTCACTGTCTCTCTCTGTCAAATAAATAAATAAAATCTTTAAAAAAAAAAAAAAAAAGCTCCTTGTGGATACTGTTACTCATTCTTCATGTCCTTGACTATGGCTCTTAGATCACTGGCTAAGCCTTGTCAGGAAAACAGCAGCTATTCTCGGTATTTCCAACAGGAATTGGTTTAACGTTAGGAATTAGAGGCTCACACAATCATTGAAGCCTTGGGGAACAAAAGTCAGGAGGGTGGATTTCAGGAAATCTACCATCTGCTGACGCTCATGTTCCTAGATGCAGCTGCCAGAGAAAAATAATTTCTCCTTGCCTTGTGCCATCCAAATCTCTTGCAGGTGCCTTTCATTGGCTTGATCTAGCTAAACTCCGCTTGGTAATGGAGACTGAGAAATGTAGTTTCCTGTCTTTATGCCCCTATCATAAAGGGGAGAATTATAGATGGGTGGGAATGATTCCTAAAGCCAACAAACAATATCTGGTTTACAAGTGTATCAATAATATTTTTGCCTAATCATTTAAAATATATTTGAAAAGTAACTAAACCTCATGTTTATCAAATTGGACAGCATCAGAAATGCTGATGATTTTTATATCTCTTCTTTTGTTAATCTTTCAGTTCTATAAATTCATTAAGCAAATTTATATTACATATCTACTAAAACCAAAATCTCTCATTTAGTGGGTCTAATTTTGTACTTTGTTGGTTTTCTCAGTTCTCTCTCATAGCTTACCTGTCTTACTCATGCATTTAGTGATTTCCTTTTTATTGTGACCTCATGTTTCTTAGAACTTTAGTGTCTATAATTACAGTGCATGGTTCCAGTGAGGATTTATGTTTGCTTCTGCCAAGAACCCAGGGACACTCATCCCAGGATCATGTAATCTAATTTTTCATCTTAGATTTTTTGGGCCATCGAGATAGTGTGAATTTAGACTCCAAATCTACCTGAGTAGAGAAAGTGGTTAAGCATTTGAGGATTTTGTTTGTCCCTGCTGTTCTGTGCAAAGTGGCTAAATAGATATGCATCCCTACCAGTTTTTACTAGGTTACCCACGAACTGTACTTATATGTGGGTCTTTGATCTGAATCCCCATCTTTCTTGGATCCCAGGCTTTATTTCCTGTTACTATACATGTGGTCATTAAACTCAGGCTTTACTTTATTGTCTAAGGGAGCTTGCTATGTTGGACTTGTAGTCCATGTTTTGTGTAATTGATCTTTTTTCCTTTCTTTATTTTTTTGAGTTTTTAGGTTTATTTGAGAGAGAGAGAGAGCATGCGTGGGCACATGAGCCGGGCGGGGTGGGGCGGGGTGGGGTGGGGTGGGGTGGGGTGGGGTGGGGGCCTGGGAAGCAGAGGAAGAGGGACATGCAGACTTCCTGCTGAGCTGACCTGAGACCTGAGCCAAAAGCAGGTGCTTAACTGACTGAACCACCAAGGCATCCCTCTTCTATGCTTTTATTATTTAATTGTTTATTTAAATTCAATTTAATTAACATATAGTGTATTATTAGTTTCAGAGGTAGAATTTAGGATATTCATGAGTTGCATATAACACCCAGTGCTCATTCCATCAAGTGCCCTCCATCACCCAGTTACCCCATCGCCCCCACCTCCCCTTTTGTTTTCTATAGTTAAGAGTCTCTAATAGTTTGTCTCCATTTCTATCTTATTTTCTTTTTCCTTCCTTTCCCCTATGTTCATCAGGTTTGTTTCTTAAATTCCACATATGAATGAAATCATATATTTTTCTTTCTCTGACTGATTTATTTTGCTTAGCATAATACTCTCTAGTTCCATCCACATTGGTGCAAATGGCAAAATTTCATTCTTTTATGCTTTTAATATAGAATTCTACTGAGTTTTCTCCTCCCACATTTTTTTTTACAGTATTTTCTTGTTACCTAGCTCTATTTTCATTTCATTAAGACTCAAGTTTCATGTATCTAAATAAATATCCCGTTGTCTGAGAGGCCTTTCTTGACTCCATATTTATAGAATAAATGCCCTCTCATTTTCTCTTTATTTGACATGTTAATTCACTTTATCATACTTAAATAAACCATCCTTATCTTGTTAATATTTTTGTTTCTTTGCTTATAGTCTGCATTTTCCAGCTTAGAATATTAAGTTCTATTAGTGCAGGAATACTTTCTGCCTTATTCCCCCTTGTACTCATAGTGCCCATCTGAGTGGTGACTTCACATCCCCTATATGTGCTCCGATCCCCTAGAATCCCTTCTACCATTTCTGTGTGCCTATCACCAAGCTACCTTGTGCTTTACTTTTTTTTTTTTTTTTGAGGGGGAGAGAGAGATCGTGCATGCACATGTGTGGGGGTGGGGATGGAGGGAGAGAGAGAATCTTAAGCAGGCTGCATGCCCAGCGCAGAGCCTGACTTAGGGCTTGATCTCACAACCCTGAGATCATGACCTGAGCCAAAATCAAGAATTGGATGCCCAACCAGCTGAGCCATCCAGGTGCTCTTCCTTGTGCTTTTCTTTTAATACATGCATTGTCTGAACCCTTTGGCTCCTGGAACTGCTTTGCTTATGCACACAGAGAGCTGGAATAGCCTGGGAGTTTACAAAGCCACCCTGGGTGGACTTCAGCCAAAGACTCCGAGAATACTGAAGTGCAACTTAAACTTCAGGTTTAAGCTTGGAGCCTGGTTGAATTCTCCCTTTTCCATCTCTTGCTTCTCCTACTCCCTCACTAGGCTTCTCTTAAAAAATCACTTGCAGAGGTACTTGGGGGCTCCAGTCCATTAAGCGTCTGCCTTCAGCTCAGGTCATGATCCTGGGGTCCTGGGATTGGAGTGCCACATTGGCTTCCTGCTCAGCGGGGAGCCTCCTTCCCCCTCTCCCTCTGCTGCTCCCCTTGCTTGTGCTCTCTCCCTCTCTCTCAAGTAAATAAATGAAATATTTTTTTAAAAATCACTTGCATAGGAATCCTCATTCCAGGGCCTGTCTCTTAGGTCTGCCAACCTAAAACTGCTCAATAAATATTTATTGGATGAATAGATAAATACCTCTCTGCCCTTAAAGCCTCGCAACCTTCCTGTCAGACTGTTGTGCTAGCTCATATTTTATCTCCTGTTTTAAAGGTTATTTCTTATTGGATTTTGTTAAAGTAAAAAATAATTCATTATATAGTATACTTAATTGCAAATATTTTTCTGCTTCTCAAGTGTTAAGCTCTAGTATAGAAAATTCTTATGTCTTAGACTGTGGGGTTTGTTAGCTTGGTTAGCTGTCACTGAATGATAAATATTTGGTCTCTGTCATTTAATAGGGTTGACCAATTATCATCCATTGCTCTCTACATTCACATGGTTGCCATTCAAAATCCCACCTTTGTGGTCTAAATCAGAAGGCATTTGTATGTTTAAAGCTTCTACTTGAATTCCTCAATGCTAACAGTTATTTCATGTTGTTACTAAAACTAGAAAGGATCTCTGCTCCCTGAGTAGTGTTGGATGAGGTATATGTAAGTAGGGAAGAGTACATTGATTTCTTGATAAATTTCTGGAATCTGTGCTTTATCACTTACCTTATATGGCTCTCTTCTCTCCCTGAAGAGAAAACAGTTTTGATTCATTATCACAATTTAGTGTTCAGGTTATTGTAAATGCTTTGTCCTATCCTTGGTTTCCCTCTATTCCAATCACCCATCCTCAGTGCTTGCAGAGTTATCTTATTTAAATCCTATCACTTCCTCCCTTTAAAGTCCTTGTTAGATCTAAATTAGTTTATAGGAAAAAAAAAATCCGTATTTCTTGCCTTAGTTTGCAAAGCCCTTTTAAAATCATTTGCCAAGCCCCTTCTTTAGCCCTATTCTTCTCCCTCCCTAACATTTATTCTAAGCTCCATTTGGGTTAAACTTAGACCTTTTTCTGGTTATGCTTTGCTCTTTTGACTCCATTGCTTTGTACATGCTGTTTCATCTGCCTAGAAAGTGATTCACTAGCTTTATTACTTAGAATAATCTTTATCATGGCCCAAGTTTTAGTTCAAATACCTCTTCAGTAACATTATACCCAACCTGTAGTTTCTTCATCACATAATTAGTTCATTTCCTTCAACTAAGCTCCATAGCACACTCTATCCATACCACTTAGGGATGCTGTGCTTTTCACTCAAATGCTTCTTTAGGACTGAATGACTTACTTCCCCTTGTTGTAGAGAATGCCGCCACCG
The DNA here is from genome assembly GCF_011800145.1 of Mirounga leonina. Classification (NCBI taxonomy): domain Eukaryota; kingdom Metazoa; phylum Chordata; class Mammalia; order Carnivora; family Phocidae; genus Mirounga; species Mirounga leonina. Next base: position 8,576,515 of record NW_023270158.1, on the reverse strand, counting down.
ATAACCATCAGCTGTCAGCTGTCTTTGGAAATTGCCCACACCTGCAAAGAGCTGCCGCACCCAAACTCTTGCCCCTTTCTCAGGGGCAGAATGCATTTCATGATTTGTTTGCCCTGGGATTATGAAGATTCTTTTGTCCCAATTTAGGACTGCTCTGAAGGGCCATTTCATCTTCAGGGCTTCCCATGGGATCAGCTGAGGACATTGATGAGACTGTATGGCAGACCAGCCATTCCCTGTGTCAAATCTCATTTCCTTCCCTTCCTTTTTAGGTGTTGATCTAGAGCACCCTCCCTAATAAAATTCCCACATAATTAAGCTTCTAAGAGTCTTCATTCCATGGAAACGATCCTGAAATACCACTATTATGATTTACGTAATTTTTTTCCAGTTGCTTTTCTCCATTTAACTGTGAACTTATTTAGGATGGTACCATGGTGCCCATTTTTATTTCCTAGACATTTAGCATAGACCCTGACAAACAGTAGATGATGATAAATATTTCCTAAATAAATAGATGAAAGGATATTTTTTAAATTTTGACTAGTTGGATGAGAAAATAAATTTTGTCTCTTTTTCTCCTTATCATTTCTTTGAGTTTATATGCTATCATTAACTTTTTTATGCCGAATATTAATTTTATAGCAGTGTCTATAATATATCAAAATGATTGTGCTTTCCCCTTAAATATAACTAACTAGATAAGATTGAATTTATTTATCCAAGATTAAAATAAATGGCCCACATAGGAATAGAATTCTAAAATCCATATGAAAAAAATAAGCCAATTTTTTCCTTCAAGAATAAAATCTACAAGTGATTAAATGACTTTCTAAAGTTAGGCTTATTATTTCTTTCTGAAGTTAGGCTTATATTTATATAAAAGATATTTGTATAAACTAATGATACAGATGACTTGAATTATTTAGAAAGGCTTACTCTTTCTATAAGTTACAAATTTCCATTAGAACTTCTTGAAGTCTACACTGACAATTTTTATTCTGCACTTGAAAGGGCCACTACATTTATATACACTCAAAATATGTATGAGAGAATATAAATTTTTCTCTGTTGATAGAGATATATTTTAGAGAGGGAATGTTATAAAAAGGGTATCAAGTTAAGACTCAGATGGCATAAATTTGGTCATTTCTTTTAGCTCTTGTTTTCTTTTCTGAAAAATAAGCAAGCTCACACAGGCTTACTCACTCTGTGCCAGAGTTTCTCACCTCAGCACTATTGATATTTTGGACTGGATGATTTTTTTTTTTTTTTTTTTTTGGTGGGGAAGGGGATTGTCCTCTGTATTGTCTGATGTTCAGTGGTATTCCTGGGTTGTGACCAAAAAAATGTCTTCAGACATTGGTAAGTATCTGCTCCGGGATAAATCAACCCCAGTTGAGAACAACTTCTCCTTGATCAAAGTGATCTGTCATCCTTAAGTCAACTGGAGCTATTCTTTCTATAGTCATCAGTAAAATTTCACTTGCCATATTAACAACACTTTCTTGGGCCTTTTTTTTTTCTTATCTTAATGCTTCTGATTGATCCCAGAGAATATTTTTTAAAAGTTTCTGCTGTGATAATTACCTATGGGGGATTATGATTCTAAAAAAATAAATTTGGGTTAGCTTATGAATTGGGAACCTTCTTATAGATTAATTCTGTTTTCTCCCCCTGGGAGAAATAGCAAGGATCATGTTATATTCAGGTTTTAAAATTTGAGTATTTGGTATGTAAAATGTACTTTTGATCAGAGATAACTTTGTACACATCAGAACAATCTGTCAATAGACATGTTTTATCTTTTTCTTTGTAAGTAAGCCACATGTTGTCTTCCTAACCAAGAGAACATAGGTGATAAAAAAATAATTAGAAACTTCTCTTAGTTTCCTATTGCTGCTATAACAAAATACTACAAGTAAGGTAGCACATTCATAGGTTCCAGGAATTAGGACATGGACTTCTTTGGGGAACCATTATTCAGCTTACCACAATGTCCCATTCGCTTGGTTCAAAATAGGTCCATAATATAAAAATCTGTCCCTGCCCACATTTGTCCCACTTGGTGACCAGAAGAGGGAGAACAGGAGAGGAACCATCAGACCACTTCTGTGATTTTTTTTTTTTTTTTTGGTTATCCTTTCAGTCAAGCATAAATTATCTTTATATTCTGTTCACTCTTAGAGGATTTGGTAACTACCTTAGTAGCTGGTTTATGCTATGAAATTGGCTGTGTTTGTATGTATACATCTCCACACATGGATTATTTGTAAATATGTGTTTGAGAGAGTGTGTGTGTGTGTTTGTTCCTGTGTATTGCAGTCGCTCCTTTGATTCATCGGTCCTTAATATTCATCCAATGTCAAACTTACTCTAAACTGACCTGTTTATGTTGCACACAGCACTTTTCAGTGAGCCTAAAAACTATTTTTAACTCCTTGTTTTGTATAGTCAGTTAATCTCTAAGTACTCTCTTTTTAAAATTACAATTTATCAAACTCCTGTTCAAGTCTACAGTCTTCTCATCACTTTTGCCTGAACTATTACAATCATCTAAAAGACCCTTTACCTAAAATCTCATCTCTTTCCTGTTCTACATACTGTTTTACTGGATTAACATATCATCCTAGTTGATCCATCACTACTATTAATCCCTTGTTCAAATTCCAAAACCTTGAATTTAAAACTCTCCAACATTTAGTTACAACTTTCTTTTCCAATGACTACCTTACATTATGTCAATACAAGTCCTTGCTTCAGTGGATGCATTGCATCCACTCTTCACTACATGAATTCTTTATGCTACTGAGGTAATTTAAAGAGATTGTTAAATCAGATTCTCTAGAACTATGGATTTTACCTTGTATCAAACTTTCTAATAACTCTAAGGGCACAGGCATGGAGAAATCTGAGACTGCCAATGCAACTCCCAGGTTCTTGCTTTCTATATAAGTGTGTGCCCTGAACCAGATTTTACAAATAATTTGCCTAAGTAATACATGGGAGGTATCAGTTACACAAAGGGATTTCTTTCAGTCATAAACATCTTCATTATATGCTATGATAATTACATAGCCAACAGTGACATTTTACAGTATGCTATGCCTCATAAAGAAAAAAAAAATCTAGGCTTATTTTCTATAAGCCACTTAGACCAGGTATATCCCAGTAAAAGCATTCCACAGAAAAGAACTCCCCATTGTTTTTCCATTAGTAAATACCATCATAAAGTCTGAAAAGTATAGCATGTTACAAGGAGATTTTTACATGGTCTATATATTTTTTTCTCCCAATGAGGGCCCTAGACCAGCTATTCACCATCTCCTTCCCACCTACCAGCTCTAAAACTTATTCCCTTTGTCTACAAAGTCCTTCTGTCAATTCTCCTACCTGTAAAACCCCAACTTCAGTCCCATGTGCTCTATGATGGCCCCAGTTTATTCTAGTTCCTGGTAATTTCTTGGAACTTTGAATTACTACTGTACTTGTTAGCTTCACCCTGTCATTTAGCATTTATATTGGAAACATTAAAAAATTAGTTAATTTAATCAGCAGAAAACCCCATAAGAATATTTAAGATTTTATTTATTTATTCGACAGAGAGAGAGTGAGAGGAGGAACACAAGCAAGGGGAGTGAAAGAGGGAGAAGCAGGCTTCCCGCTGAGCAGGGAGCCCGATGCGGGGCTCAATCCCCGGACCCTGGGATCATGACCTGAGCTGAAGGCAGATGCTTAACGACTGAACCACCCAGGCGCCCTGAATATTTTCATTCTTACCATGCAAAATTATTAAGACATTGGAAGTCCAGGGCGCCTGGGTGGCTCAGTTGGTTGAGTGACTGCCTTCGGCTCAGGTCATGATTCCAGGGTCCTGGGATCGAGTCCCACATCGGGCTCCCGGCTCAGCAGGAAGCCTGCTTCTCCCTCTCCCACTCCCCCTGCTTGTGTTCCTGCTCTCGCTGTCTCTGTCTCTGTCAAATAAGTAAATAAAAAATCTTAAAAAAAAAAAAAAGACATTGGAAGTCCAAGCAACTTGTTTAAGATCACAAAAGTTGAGGAGCTGCTATTCAAACCTCATTCTGAGTTACACTTAGCATTAAATTTCTCTTAGGCCAAAAATACAAAATGGGTGGAATTTGTTTCTAAAGCCTACCCCTGTGCACTGCCATCAATCTTGCTAATCATTTTAAAGGTATTCATTGATAGGTCCCTGGAACATGGCTCCAGCCAGGGATTAACATTTAAAATTTGAATAATTAAAAAAGATCATTTTGTTTTGGGCTCTTTTCCATGCTACACGGTTGGACAATAGAAATGCACAGGATATTACTCAGTCTCTGTCTTCCTTCTTCACACTTCTACCCCCTGCCCTCTCTCCTTCCACCAAATGGTGAGCAAAATGAGTCTTGCTAAAATACTTTGATTTTTTAAAACCTTGCCTAAGATGTGTTTTTACTTTAATTAAATTATTAAACAATAACACCATGCTGAATATGATTGGAATACCCCATTCTTTCCCCTTTTTTCTGTGTGCCGTCCAATTCTGCAAAGGATAAGAATGACAAACTACATTTCCCAGAGTCCCTTGCAGCTAGGATTCTAAATACAAATTAGTTCATCTTCAGCTAGAATAACTCATAAGAGACTTAGAATGCAGATTTCAGGCAGAGGCCAAATTCCAGATGCTGTTTCTGCTATCCTGCAAAGGTTGTGAAGCCAGGATAGTGTCTAGAAAAAGTTGTGGCAGTTAAAAGGGTTTAGGGTTTCAGACTGAATTAACCAACTTTGTAGGTGTCCAGAGGCAGTTGTCCAGGGCGGGTTCCTAATCCTTGGATCACATCTATGGTAGCATGTTTTTAAAACCAAGAGTTTCAGTGATGGCTCCTGATTCCTGCTCCTACAGGGCTCCCAGTGATTTCATAACCTAAGTTTCTGATTTAAATCTTTTCTTTCTTAAAATAACTCAAATGATTTGTGTTTCCTGCTAGGAATCTTGACTTATACAAACACAAATTATAAATACTTTGTGGCAGCAGTTTTTTTCCCCTGTCGTCCCTGAAGTTTAGAGGGTAAATCTTACATCAGTGAATTATTTACACTGAATAAGTGCAACCACCTAGTTATAAATTGTTCGTATTGCCAAAGATGGTATTAAATGTCTTCCTTTAAATCATGAGCTAAAAAGTGTTGTTGCCATCTAGCTTTCAGCGCTGAAGCTTGTTCTAAGAAGAGAGTCCTGTGATGTTTTATCTTCATTCTCTCTTTTAACATCATTTTTTGCTGGCATCAAACTGAAGTGAGTGGGGAAGCAGGCTTCAGAGTCAAAAAAAATCAGAGGTCAGGTGATGGGCTTGGTCTATAGCTCAGCTTCTTACCATTTTGTGTCCTCAGTTCCTCATTCTGAGGCGGTTTTGTTTCTGAATAATAAGGACATTGATAATCTCTACCATGAGGCACAGAATCCTATGTGAGCCTAAGGTTCTGGTCACTGGTTAACCTGGCATGTGAGTGCCGAACACTTCTGAGTTTTGCAGTAATTGATGTATTCAGTTAGTTTCATATGGCTACAGATATTTGGGCAATATATTGTTTCCATCTGACCTTCTGAGATACTGGATTTGAATTCCACTCTTCCATGATTTGATGTAAGACAGATCAAAATTTGCTTCACAGCATCTTCTAATGAAACACAGAAAAGCCACATTTGAATAGGGCTTGCCTGTCATTTGAAAGTCATTTGTGGTCCCACATATCAGCATTAATCTGAAGTGCCATTATGTTTTGAAAGCATCTGGTAATTAAATTTAATTATTGACTAAACCATGGTTTTTGCCAAGATTGTCTGGATAGGTATGTTTTAACTTGCCCTAGAATAAGAAGCATCAATATGGAGTCAGATAACAAAGAAATGTGCTTAAACGTGGAATCAGCTTTTGAACGGGCTAGGTAATTTATTGATTAAGATAATGGACTCTGTGGGACACCTGGGTGGCTCAGTCAGTTAAGCAGCTGTCTTCGGCTTGGGTCATGATCCCAGGACCCTGGGATCGAATCCCGCATCGAGCTCCTTGCTTAGCGGGGAGGCTGCCTCTCCCTCTGCCTGCCACTCTGCCTCTCTGTGCTCGCTCGTTTTCTCTCTCTCTCTCTGACAAATAAATAAATAAAATCTTAAAAAAAAAAAAAAGATAATGGACTCCGGAATCAGGCTGCTTGAGTTGGAACTTACGTACCACAATTTTTTAACTGTGTTACCTTGGGCCAGTTACTTAACGTTTCTATGATGAAGTTTATTCATTGGTAAAATGGGGATAAAAATGGTACTTATCTCTCATAGGGTGGTTTTAAAGATTTATTAAACGAGTGTGAAAAACTTAGAAAATGGTTTGGCACACAGTGAATGTGCAGTATTTTGCTAAGACTTCAATGTTGTTATCGCTGTTTTGTTATGAAACACTTGCCTCCTGTTTTTCTGTGCCACAGCCTCTCTGGTAGCTAAGAGTGAGCCCTCGATAGTCTACTTTTATTCAAACTTTTCATGAGCTTGCTGAAATGTTTTCAGCTATCAGTCCTTCTCTGGTTAATGAATTCTGTGCATTTGTTTCCCATGTGTACATATTTCTTTCCTCTTGGCCACTTGCTAGATCAGTTGTGTTAATTCTTTATAAAATATCTGCTAAAATAAAAGTAACACTTCTTTCTTGTATTTTAAAATTCAGTACTCAATGGAACATTTAAATAATTTTGTAAAAATATACTTCATCTAAAAAAAGAATCCTATGTGTCAGTCTCCTTTTCATTGTAGGTTCCAGCTCAGTTGAACAAATTAGTCTACCAGTAATCTGCTGCAGGCTTCCTCTCATTGACCTTGGAATAAGTGCAGTCCAGAATGAGAAAGCATTAGGCCATTCCTCCAATTACCTCAGGGGAGGGAAAAGAAAAGCCTCATAATGGTCCTCACAAATCCAGGGGAGTTGAGGTGACCAGAAACAACTGACCCTAGGCATTCTCAATACCTTGGTGATATTTTTGGAATCTAATCCTTTCTCCCATTGAGAGGTTAGGGGTTTATCTACCTATCTACTTGAGTCTTTCAGCTTTCTAGAGCATTGGAGGGACAAAACCCTCTATCCTGGTTTATTGATCATAACCTGATATTCTGCCTTTGCAAAAATAGCTTTATTTCCCAGAACTGAGTCCTTGGCCCCACATCTTTCTATCTTAGAAAAATCTCCCTAGATGGGAAACTTACTTCTCAAGATTTGCTGCTATTATATCTAATTTCATGCCACTTGCCCATTCTCTCAGATTATGCCACGTATTTGATTGCAGCATCTGAAATACTAGATTCTGAGTCCACTGAGTTGTATTGAGTGTTGGGTCTTAATTTCAGTTAAGACTTGTTTATATTCTGCCTCAGATTAGTGTTATTCATTACTTTGGAGCTACTATTTTTGTCAAAGACTACCAGCATACTATGTGCTTGCGGAAGTATCCTGGAGCCCTACTGTAAAACCTCCACAGACACTATGTTCTTAGTGTCTTCATATAGCCTTTGGCTTTGTAGAAATGTGGCTGAGTTAGACAAAACTTAACATTCAGGAGACCTGATTCAATAAAGCTTAGCTCAGTGACCTCAGAAGAACTGGAACAACTGAATGTTTGCAGAATTCCTGTTTGTTTCCACTGATACAAGCAAGATTCTCCTCTTGGAATGACTGGAATGCAAATAGAAATAAATTCCTCACATAATTTTATATATAGCATCTTGTCCTGTTTTCAGAGGATCACTTTAAAACTTAGTCATCACAGTAACCTGGAAATGTGAATCATTTTATATAATAAACTGTATTAGGTAGTATTTGATATTATCTAAGTACTTTGCAATAATTTCTTTGAATAGTTATTTCTCACAGTGATCCTATGATACAGAGCATTACTATCATATCATCTTCCCTCTGTTTCCTTTTGGGAGAAGTAAAAAACAGGCAGTCAAATGTTACCAAGTGAGTCCGTGGCAAAATGGGATTTGAAATCTCAGTGTCTATGTCCCTGATGAGTTATTATTTCTACCCAGATAACTCTACTGGTTCCCTATTTATTGTTTAGTCTGTAGTTTCTTCAGCAAAATCCAATTAAGTTGTTAACTGTTTCATGTCCCTTCTCTCATACTAATTATTTCTTTTTTGTTTACATAATTTTATCCTGAGCATTAGATGAAGACTTGTTTAGGAGCAGAAGGATGTATTAAATTATTTCTTTATACCTTTCTAACTCTCTGACCCTAGTAAAACTATATTTGAGAATATATATATGATGACCACAGCTAAATGATCAAGTCTTTCCTCTCCACAGTTGTGTGTGTGTATATATATATATATAATTTTGAAATATTAAGCAATTTTTATGATAGTGTGACTTGTCTGTAAAAAGACTTTAAAAAAAAAAAAAGGATCTTTGGATTAAAGTTCTGTCTCTGTGCCATACCAGCTGTGTGACCTTGAGCAGTAATTTATTCTTTTCAGCCTATATTCCTTTTCTATAAAATGGAGATAATATTTACTTTATAAACTAATACGAATATAAACTAAAAAACCATGTTGAAAGTACTCAAGTACCATATAGGCACTTAACAAACATTAGTTTCCATCAGTCTCATCTTCTATTTGCTTGTATATACCCAGACAGTCAGTATGGGACTCATTACTCATGATAGGTGGCCAGCAGATTTTGTTCAGTGGCAAAATATTTGCATAATCAGCAAAAACAAACTTTATTACAGAGTCATCTTTAACAAAATTGATTTCTCTGCAGCAAATATTTATAGTTATTGAACAAGTATGTCTCTTTTCATTTTTAAGGCTCAAATAAGAATTTTATTGACTTGGTCACTTGCAGATGATAAATGTCCCAAATGTGCACAAAACTACTTGTTATTAAGAAGAGATAATTCAAATATGTTTTTAGAGGGTGTTCTGGGAAAAAAAGTCATTTTATAATTTATCACTTGTGATCCAGTTCATTAAACAGAAACCAACTACTAGGTATTCAACAGAAGGAATTTAATCTAAGGAATTGAATATACAGGTGTTGGAGAGCTAAAAGAGCCAAAATAATAATTGCAAGAAGCCTCTACCACCTCTGAGTCTGAGACTATAAAAGAGAAGAGATTGAGGTAACCGGGACCTAGGATCTAGGAGGAGGGGCTGGCTCAGTTGGTATTCACACTTAGGTTATCACCTAGCTGTTTCTGGTAACCTAAGATCTCAGAGGAGGGATTCTACATAGCTGGAGCTCAGTCTCTGAGGGGGTAGGAATATCTGGCAGCTTATGGTACTTTTGAGTAGGCACAATGAGGCTGGTTCGATGTATGCCAAAAAGAAATTAAACTGAAAGGAACGGCTGATGCTGGGGTGTGAAACAAAAACAACAATCCTTACCCCTACTTTCCAGTCTCTCTCAAGTGTCCTTTGTTAGTTGAATCTAACAGGAAGCCAGTTGGCAAAGGAGTCTGGAAAATACACTTTTCAGAGTTTTAGCCCAAGCATTGTAGAATACAAAGGGATATATTTGTAGCTAAGAGACTAAAGAGGTAAATAACTGGTATGCATAACTGATAAAAAATAAAAGACAGTAACCATAAATTCCTTTGGGTTTCAGATAACATTTCTAAAGTTTATCCAAATCCATCAGTATACCATGATTAATTTGCATTCTTTATATGAATTGAGGCTTTTAATAATGACAAGAAATGGGTTGTAAGATAATTCTTACACAGACCCCCATGAAACCACCTCCATTTTCAGTGGTCACTTTGTTTTCCCCTTCCTTGAAGTATGCTCCATTATTACTCTACACCTGAATGAGCAGATTGGTTTTTCTTTGCAAGGCATGTGTTTCATAAAGACCAGTAAAAAGTTGAACAGCTGCAGATGGGTGTCTTGAAACTCCCAGAGAGAATGTTTAACAAGCAAGCCTCTGTGTGAGCAGAAAAGTTCTCAGATTACTAGGACTTTCATTTATTTACTGAATCAGAATGATGTTGAGGCATTTAAATGCTTCCTTTGAGAACTGTGTAATAGGACTTTATGCCATTTACCTGATGTCGACCCCATGCAATAATCCGGTGTTTTGTTGGCCAGTAGATTGGGTGAAGTATATTTTTTCTGGTATGTAAACCTGAGCAGTGATACTTTCAATGATTTTCTTTTTTTAAGATTTTATTTATTTATTTGAGAGAGAAAGAGCACAAGCAGGGGTGAGGGGCAGAGGGAGAGGGAAAAGCAGACTACCTGCTGAGCAGGGAACCCGACAACGGGGCTCCATCCTAGGACCCTGAGATCATGACCTGGGCTGAAGGCAGACGCTTAACCGGCTGAACCACCCAGGTGCCCCTTTCAATGATTTTCTTATTTCAGGGATTATGTATTTGGATTAAAATAAAAACTAAACCTGAAAGGGTTTAGTATTCTCTAGAATTTGTTTTGTTTTTCTAAATTGGCAAAACAAAGATAGGGACAAAATAAAGGAGCTTTAGAAAAAGGTACTTACCTGAGGTAGCTTAAAGTGATTGCGTGTTATCAGTTAGTTGATATTTTGGCAACTATGCATATATTTTGTGAAATTCATGGAGGCTTAGCCTTCCTGTTATTTCTTTATCACTTTGTCTTGATGGAAAAGAGGATAATATAGGACCTGGGTAATTGTACACATAATTAGATTTAGGAGTGTTTTGAATGACTATTTCCAAAGCACATTGGATAATGGACCATATCCATGTTTGTGTGATGGGAGCAGATTTAGACATCTCAGTGTTGTATCTTCTCTTCTAGTCTGTTAATATGAAAGTACTCAGAGGGAGGCATAAAAGATATGATGATCAATTCTCAGATATTAAAAACCAATATCTAAAATAATCTTGATAGTTTGAAATAATGAGAGTAAATCAAGATAATTTTAGCATGATAGGAGCACCTGGGTGGCTCAGTCAGTTAAATGTCCAACTCTTGATTTCAGCTCAGGTCTTGATCTCAGGGTCGTGAGTTCAAGCCCCACACTGGACTCCATGCTGGGTGTGGAGCCTACTTAAGTTTTTTTTTTTAATTTTTAAATTTAAGGTAATTTTAGCAGGATAAATACAAAGGAAAAATATGACATGTAGGAAGTAAGATTTAACAGTGCAACTTTGGCAAACAAACTGACTACAAGAATAAAATGATTTAAGGATGGAATGTATCTGCCAATAAAGTCAGTTCTACTTAGGCTACATTGTGCTGGTGTCCAAATCAAGAGAGAGAAGAATCTCACAAGTCTTCGTATGTGCGGGAGCAGGTAAGAGGTAATCTCTCTTTCTGGTGATCATCCATACTCTAATCCATTTATAACCAGTTTTCACTGTACATCCCAAAAGTATCATTCTGAGGCGTCTTGAGAGCCATAGCTAAGTATCTGTTGGTCAGAACTAGTGACTGAGGAGCGCATTTGTTGGTCTTGTTTTACTTTCATCAAACATTTTGTTCATGAATTTTAGGGGAAATTTGAGAATGTTTTAAAGGCTGCCACAGAAGCACCTGGATGCCTCAGTCAGTTGAGTGTCTGACTCCTGGTTTCAGCTCAGGTCATGATCTCTTGAGTTGTGGGATTGAACCCTGCATCAGGCTCCCACCCAGTCTGCTTGAAAGATTCTCTCCATCTGCCCCTCCCCCTGCTCATTCTCTCTCTCTCTCTCTCTGAAAATAAACAAATAAATCTTTAAAAAATATATAAATAAGGGGCTGCCAGACAGTAAGTTCCATACCCCCTCTCCCACTAGGACATCCTTAAGAATTTTGTAAAATGTCTGATGCCCCATATTTGAGAATGTATGCACTGTAGTCACATCTGGGTTTCTTTTCCTTTATCAGCAACAGCAATAACTGTCATTTTCTGAGTGCTAACTCTGTGCCAAGTACATAAAATAACTCATTGTAAAGATGAGTAAAATAAGGCTTAGAGACATGAGCAATATACCCAGGCTTACCTAGGTAGTCAGTGGTGGAGCCAGAACTTGAATTCAGACCATCTCAATCCATAGTAGCAGCTCTGCCTGCACTTTGGAAAAAGCTATGCACTGTATATGGGAGGATTAGGTCCTAGGACTGGTCTGCCTTACCTAATATTGTGGTGAAACACTTTGCTTTTTGGGGGGCCTCAAACTTTCTCATCCGTAAATTGGGTTGCATGGATGGAATGTCTCTTGTAGATCCAATTCTCTAAATCTGCAGTTTTGAGAATTTAGGTGTCTTTTCTCTTTAACTCAGTAGAAGGAAGAATCAACTAGAACCTGTCTCTGAAAATAATTACTTCTAGGAGAAAATTTCAGTGTAATCTCCCGAGTTTTTATGGCAAGAGGTAATAAGAACAGATGGAATTAATTCCCTGATATGATTTTAAGAAAAAATATCAAACATTACATGCATAAATTAGAGTTATTTCTCCTTCAGTTGGATCTCAAAATTATTCTGTGAGGTTTGGTCTTTTAATCTTATAGATGTGTCAAATGGGATTGTGTTTAGTTTTTCAGAATTTTGGCTAAAGCTCAAAAACTGATGAAACAGAGGTTATAAGTGCCCGCACATTCTATAGAGAGCTACTAACTGAAAATATGTAAGAAAACTAATATTTGGTATGAAAAGTCAGAGACTGGGAGGGGGCACAAGAGGAGCTTTTGTGGGACTCCTTGTGTTTTGGGTGCTGGTTATATGTGTATGTTAACTTAAAAATTCAGTGAACTGCACATTTGTGAATTGAGCACTTTTCTATATTTATGTTGTATGTCAATAAAATTTTTACCAAAAAAAACGTATCCAAAAGGTTCAGCTACTAACAATTTCAATCAATCAGCTCCAGGATATAGAAGAGAAGATTAAATATTTGAAAATGTTACTGAATAAAATCATTAAGGTAGAGACTTATAAATCAAATAGGAAGTGCCTAAAACCTTTGATGACCCTCTCTTCCCATATATTTGAGTCTTTCATCCTGTGTATCCTGAATATATTTTTATACTACCGATCAAGAGACTAAAAATTGAACCAAGATCATTTCAGTCTAGAGTTTTTGCCAGAGAAACCCAATTGAAAAGTGAAATGGCAAAACTAATTTGCACTAGTATATTCTAGACTCTGAATGTCCACTCCCTAGAGAATCTGCTTTCTAAAATAAGACCATGGGTAAAAGCAATGCAGAAAGACAGAAAGAAATTCTTAAATGATGGAATATGAGGCGCTAGGAAGGAAAATATTTAGGGTTCAGTTTTTTTTTTCAGATAAAGACTTACTCTGCTTTGCTATAGGTTGAGCCTTTCTTTGCTTAGTAGAGTTTTAATATAGACCAGAAGCTCAAATTCCTGTAAATATTTACATATAAACTGATATACTTGAGTGTAAGTAGTTGAGTAAATAAAAATAAGGAATTATGATAATTATAAAAGCTGTATTAAATAGAGGGTATAAGAACTTACTCATTCAGGAGCGCCTGGGTGGCTCAGTTGGTTAAGCAACTGCCTTCGGCTCAGGTCATGATCCTGGAGTCCCCGGATCGAGTCCCGCATCGGGCTCCCTGCTCAGCAGGGAGTCTGCTTCTCCCTCTCCCGCTCCCTCCTCTTGTGCTGTCTCTAAAATAAATAAATAAAATCTTAAAAAAAAAAAAAAGAACTTACTCATTCAAAAAATTTCCTGTTGAGGAATTACAGTGTCCCAGTTACAAAGGACAGTGCCATGAACAAAATGAGAGACACAGTTCCTTCACTCATGGAATCTTAGATTTGGCAAGGAAGATGGCCATTTAAAAATTTCCCCCCAATAATTTTTTATTTATTTTTTAAAAGATTTTATTTATTTATTTGGCAGAGAGAGAGAGAGAGAGAGAACGCACAAGCAGGCAGAGCGGCAGGCAGAGGGAGAGGGGGAAGCAGACTCCCCACGGAGCAGGGAGCCCAACGTGGGGCTTGATCCCAAAACCCTGAGATCATGACCTGAGCCGAAGGCAGATGCTTAACCGCCTGAGCCACCCTGGTGCCCCCATCCAGATACTTTAAACAGAGGAGTGACATGACTGCAATTACAATATAGAAGGACTGGCTTGATAGTCTGTGCAAAACAGATTGTAAGGGTCAAGGCAGGATGCAGGGAGGCTGTTTCGGCCAGACTGACAGTGACCTGCATGGGGGTGGGGGGGCATAGGAGATGGGGAGGCAACAGAAGAACTAACCAGGAGGAAGCTGGAGGGGGACTGGGGAGGTCGGGTGAGGGGTCAAACCCATGGCCAGCTTCAGCTAGTAGGTAAGTGGTGTTGCTGCTCCACATGCCAGTCCTGTGTCTGTTATGGAGCTCAGATCTGCTGGGATCCTGCAGAAGGAAAGATCCAGAAGTCCACTGTCTTTTTCAGTCTTCCAGAAAGTGGTCACTTTTCTGTTCAGAGAGTTGTTGCTATTCCTTTCTTCGATCTCCTCTTGAATTTGTAGGTGTTCAGAATGGTTTGATCCCTATCCAGCTGAATTCCTGGGACCAGACGAAATCCAGGTCTCCTACTCTTCTGCCATCTTGCTCTGCCCCCTCCCCCCAATAATTATTTTATTATAAGCCTGATGCTGTAAACCAAAGTGCAAGTACTTGATTTCTTTGCATAAATGGAGTTGAAAAAGCTTTGGATATTATAACCTTAGAATCATATTTTAAAAATAAACTGCAAAGAAAAATGTCACACAATTAAGCTATACTATTAAGCCCAGTGTTCTTTATTCCTTTTTTGTCTGTGAAAGAAATATATTAATAATACAACATATCTATTACTGTATATCTGATGCTAAGAAGAAAATTCCTCTTTTTAAAAATGCCTTTCTGTTTATATTATTGAGAAAGTTTTGTTGCCATAGTTACAAGATATTTATTTGGATCATTTGTCCTTAATTGACAGGTTGCAATTTGGCAAGAATCAATAAGTTTTGCCAATTAATTGATTTAGTTTTTAAATGGTTCATCTTGGCTTCATTTTTATTTTTTATTTAAATGTAATGTGTGGCTGAAAATGCCTTAACACAAATGGAGAAGTTTAACGTTATTCTGCTTTCAACACCAAAAAAACCCCTAAATCCTAAAATAAGTACTTTTTAATCACCAGTTTTCCAGATATGCAGGAAGTCATTACATAGGATATTTATCTAAAACAATTACAGACTTTTCAGAAAAAGAGTTATAGGATTAGGGGGTGCCTGATTGGCTCAGTCAGTAAAGCATGTGACTCTTGATCTCTGGGTCATAAGTTCTAGCCCCATGCTGGTGGTAGAGATTACTTAAAAACAATAAAAAGAAATAGAGTTATAGGATTAAGAATGGATGGAGATGGGCCCAGATAATCAAATTGCAAATCCAAAATTATGTGGTCTCCTGATGACTTATTCTGGGTTTACTCAATGACAGTGTAAGTTTGTTGATTAAAATTCAAGTTCATTGGGTATCTATTTTTGCTTTACTTTTTTTGCCTAAGTGTCATCATTCTTGCTGTTGAAACAATGTATAAATTTCAAGCAGTAAAACATTATCTGATGATTACAAACAAAGTTATGAGTAGATATTTAATCAGGCATTCATCCCCATTTTGTTCTTACTGTCTCAAGTCTTTTTCTGAGGAGCATTTGATACCTCTGAACTTGAAAATGTGATACATATGTTTAAATTTATCTCAAGAAAAACTTGTCTCATGTTAAATGATACATAATGTTTCCTTATTCTCACTTAGTAATCCTTTTGATTTTTTTTCTTCATTGATCATCCTGACCCAATTCTTTTTGGGAAAATGGTATTCATTTTTGTTACTTGAGGTCATGAGACTTCATTGCAAAGTAAAGAAAGTAAACAAAAACAAAAATAGTTACTTATGTTCAGCTGGCTTCTAGATTCTTCTCCTAACATCACCCTGTATATTGAGATGTGTGCTCCTGGAGTTTCTATAACCAGTCTGTGACTGTAGGTGAACAACAGTCGATGATTTCTGATGGTCTATCAGTGATAGTACAGCACCTTCAATCACAAATCATCCCTTTTACCTCACTGCCTCATTTTCTTATTCAAGTGTTTCCTGGAACTCAAGACTTCTGTGAAAGCTCAGGAACTGTAGATTTAGGAGTATGTCTTTGGCTTCTCTCATCTTCCCTCATCTACTTTCTTTCCTATATTTAGGTGTTGTCTATGAAGTCACTCAAAGGTAGTACCTCATCACTGTCATTGTTTTCAGTGCCTTCCAAAAGAACCCTGATATCTGGACCAGGAGCAAGAGGGTTGTCACCCAGGATTCACAATGAGGAATCCTCAAGGTGCCAGAGAGATTTCATGTTCCTGAGAGTCCTGTGGGAACTGAGATGAGGAGAATGATTATTAAACCTTCTTTGTCACACGGCACCAAAGCAGTATTTCTTACAGCATCACTGTCGCTTAGAATCCCTCATAAAAACAAGTTAAATCACTTCCTGCATCCCCATCCCATATCTCTAAGACCTGGCATGTCGCTAAACACTTTGGCTTGGAAATTAGACAAAATATCATTTGCCTTTCACCATCCCAATTCCTATATACCCAGGAGGATGAGCATCCTGTCCCAGAACAAACTCCATAACTTGAGCCAAAGTATGCATACAAATGAAATTAATTTTTGTAGTCCCGCCTACTGCTAATGAGACATGTTAACAAGGGGTTTCTCCTGTACTTTTCTCTCATGCTCAATTCATGTTTAAAATCACTTCATACTTCGCTTCTTTTCCCTCAAAGCCAATTTTACCAGTTTAGAACTAAAATATATCAGTATTTGACCTTCATTTAAAACTTCATAGATACAATATAGCCAAAACAATCATGAAACAACTGAACATCTGGTGAGTTCAGAGACCAGCAAGGCTTACCATTTCTTAGAAGGCTTACCAAAGACATGGTCCACCTCAGCATCATGGGAGTAGGTGAGTTGTTTGTTTTTTTCAAATAAGTTCTCATGAAAGCTCACAGAGGTTAAATCTCTTTATTAAAACATTTTCTCCATTCTTATGCAAGTTCAACTCCCTCTAAATTCATACCCTCACTCCCATCACCCTAGCAATCCAGATTTTTGTCATGATTATATCCCCCCTGCCTATCAAGGCAAAAGGAGTGAAACTGTAAATATGACCTTCCTCCACAAAACAGAGGAGGTTCAGACATCCTCTTGAAGGTATAGTATCAGTGTGCCTGGGTGATGCAGTTGCTTAAGCGTCCAACTCTTGGTCTCAGCTCAGCTCTTGATCTTACGGTTGTGAGATCGAGCCCCCACATCGGGGGCTCTGTGTTCAGTGTGGAGTCTGCTTGAAATTCTCTCCTGCTGGCCCTCCCCCTATTTGTGCTCTCTCTCTGAAATAAATAAGTAAATCTTTTAAAAAAAACAACACATAGTATCAATAGATTAGATGAGATTTCACATTTTGAAGAAATTTGATGAAGGTTAAGAATTCCATGTTTTACAATCTTAATCACAAAAGAAGATAACAGAGCATTCCAAGATAAAAGGGGATATAGCCTGTTGTTATCACTGCAGGATGTTTCTGATTTATAATATTATACTCTGGGAACCAAAAGGTTGAAAGAAACCTAAGTGGGTTTGAGAAAACTACTGATCACAGCTGAATGACCTGGAAAGCATGTATTATCCTCTGTAAACCTCCCCATCAATTAGGATACCTAGGTAGAAATGTAGGAATATATGGGAAGAACCATGTTATATCAACTGTTTTCACGATACAAAGTTTTAGAGCAGTATTTCTCAAAGTAGAGTCCTGGACTGAGCAACATCATTATCACCTGGGAATTTGTTAGATTTGCAAATTATGATACTCTTTCCCAGACCTAGTGAATCAGAAACTCCAGAGGTGGGGCCCAGCAATCCATATTTAATCTATGATAATCACCCTCCTTATAGTTCTGGTGCATGCTTAAGTTTGAGAAGCACAGGTTTAGAGAAAATTTAGAAACAAATTGACTCATACAAAAATTGGCTAATTGTCTGTGTTTAAGAATCTGCAGGAATAAAGGCATATAACAAAACCCATGCCCTTCAGGGTCATAAAGCTTGGTTAAGGAACAAATCATAACTTACAGATATCTAAAAAATCCAAAGGGTGCAATGCCTGGGTGGCTCCGTTGGTTGATTTGGGCTCAGGTCATGATCTTAGGGTTGTGAGATCAAACTCAGGGTTGTGAGATAGAGCCCCACATCGGACTCCATGCTGGGCATGGAACCTGCTTAAGATTCTCTCTCTCCCTCTCCCTCAGGCTCTCCCCCTACAATCAATCAATCAGTCATCCAAAGTGTCAACAAACATGGCATAGGGCTGTTAGGTTTAGGTTTAGATTAACTGCCAGTTTAATGGAATTGAATATTCCTAATGTAGTTCCAGAGAAAGGAAAGATGACTTATTCCTGATGGGATTAAGGAAGATTGTTAGGAGAAAGTGATGGTTAGGACTGTTAGGAAGGTTTTGAACATAAGTTGGAAAGTGAGAGGGAGCAATCAAGACTTGGAGAAAGTTGGGGTGCCTGGGTGGCTCAGATGGTTAAGTGTCTGCCTTCAGCTCAGGTCGTGATCTCCAGGTCCTGGGATGGAGCCCCATGTTGGGTTCCCAGCTCAGCAGGGAGTCTGCTTCTCCCTCTCCCTCTGCCTCTCCCCCTGCTTGTGCTCTCTGTCCCTCTCTCTCTCTAATGAATAAATATAATCTTAAAAAAAAAAAGACTTGGAGAAAGTGTAAACACATTTCCAATGACCATGTTCATTAAAGATATATGGAAGGAGGTTTGGCCTTGCCCTTAGAATATGGCCTTGGAATTTATTGACATTTTTCTAGCATTGTGATACTTTGAAAATTGTCTTTTTTTTAAAGATTTAATTTATTTATTTGAAGAGAGAGATGGAGAGAGTACAATCAGGAAGAGGGGCAGAGGCAAAAGGTGAGGGAAAAGCAGACTCCCCGTTGAGTGGGGAGCCTGACACAGGGCTCCATCCCAGGACCCTGAGATCATGACCTGAGCTGAAGTCAGATGCTTAACTGACTGAGCCACCCAGGCACCTCTGAATAATTTTCTTTAAATACTTTATCCAATATTTATATTTGTTTTGGGTAGGAGGGTGGTCTCAATAACCTGTCCTCCCATTACTGGAAATGAATGTTGAATAATTTAATATTCAGTATCTTTTTATTAACTTAATAATTTAATTAAATTATTAATTTAATAACCTAATATTCACACATCTTTTTTAGATGTCAGCTATGTCCAAGTCAGTGTACTAGATTTCAGAGTACAAGGTGGAACTAGATGTGGTCCCTGCTCACAACCTTACTGTTTACTAGAAAAGGTTTACTATAATAGAGTATGGGCTATTATACTGGTGAGTATGTAGGGATTACTGATTTCATACCATTTGAGATCTTTTGATTGGACATTCCTCATATTAGTTGTCCACTGCAAAATAAAACATTTGAGGCAACTGTTTAGATTACAAAGCCATGAGAATATGTAGGGAAAGGAATTGAAATGATCTTTAAAATCATACCATCTGTACCACAAAATCCAGCAATTGCACTCCTTGATATTTACCCCAAAAAGTTGAAAAACTTATGTCCACACACACACACACAAAACCCATCTTACACGCAGATGTTTATAGTACCTTTATTCATAATTGCTAAAACTTGGAAGCAACTAAGATGTTCTTCAGTAGTTGAATGGATAAACTGCAGTACATCCAAGACAATGAAATATTATTCAGCCCTAAAAAGAAATGAGCTATCAAGCCCTGAAAAGACATGGAGGAATCTAAAGTGCATATTACAAAGTAAAAGAAGCCAATCTAAAAAGGTTGCATACTGTATGATTTCAACTATGTAACATTCTGGAAAAAGCAAAACTATGGAGGCACTAAAGAGAACAGTGGCCTGTTAGGGGTTTGGGGTAAGGGGATAAATAGGCAAAACACAGAGGACTCTTAGGGTTGTGAAACTAACCTGTATGATACTATAATGATGACTACATGTTATACATGCACATATATTATACATGTGTCCAAACCCTTAAAATGTACTACACCAAGTGTGAACCTTAATGTAAGCTGTGGACTTTGGTTGACTGTGATGTGTCAATGTAGGTTCATTGATGGTAACAAATGTGCCACTGTCATGGGGGGTGTTGATAATGTGGGAGGCTATACATCTGTAAGGCAAGGAGTATATGGGAACTCTCTTACCTTCCTCTCAATTCTGCTGACCTAAAATGCTAAAATAAATAAATAAATAAATAAAGTACTGGGGCGCCTGAGTGGCTCAGTCAGTTAAGCGTCCTACTATTGTTTTTGGCTCACGTCATGATCTCAGGGTTGTGAGACTGAGCCCTGCATCATGCTCTTTGCTGAGCGTGGAGCCTGCTTAAGATTCTCTCTCTCCCTCTGCCCCTCCCCACCTCTCCCTCTCTAAAAATAATAATAATGCACCTTAGAATTGCCCTACACTTTTCAAATCAGAATCTCTGAGGGTGGGATCCAGATAGTAATGGTCATTAAAGTTCTCCAGGTTATTCCAGTGTACAACCAGGGCTGAGAATCACTCAGACATGGAGGAACTTACCAGTGGTTCTCAACCCACTGATCAGCTCCTAATATGAAATAGCAAATCATAAGCCTGAGATGGATGTCTCAGAATTTAGGAAATATGAGTAGAAGAATCTTTGAATGTATTTCAGGGAAGAGAAAAATAATTTATTAATGAAAATAATGATTAATATTTGCAATATTTCATTATGGAGTCACAGCCAAAAAGAAAAGCATTTTACTGATTTAATTTGATAATTAAGAACTAAACAGCATATTTTAATATTTTTCCTGATTTTATATGTCTTAAGATTAATCAAAATGTAACTGACCCAGAAAAATTTTTTACACAATCATAATTCATATTGTAGTAAAAAGTATCCTAGGTTATTCAGTTTATGTGAAAGCACTGAAAGCATTCCAGAAGTGTAATTATCTGAATTTCTATACAAGTAAAAGAAATTCTTGCATACAATGGAAGTTTTCTGATAAATTTTACTGCAAAAGAAACTATTTTTATATTTGTATTTGATTTTTTTAAATTTTGTTATGTTAGTCACCATACAATATATCATTAGTTTTTGATGTAGTGATTCATGATTCATTGTTTTCATATAACACCCAGTGCTCCATGCAGTACGTGCCCTCCTTAATACCCATCACTGGGCTAACCAATCCTCCCACCGCCCTCCCCTCTAGAACCCTCAGTTTGTTCCTCAGAGTCCCTAGTCGCTCATGGTTTGTCTCCCCCTCTGATTGCCCCCCTCTTCATTTTTCCCTTCCTTCTCCTAATGTCCTCCATGCTATTCCTTATATTCCACAAATAAGTGAAACCATATGATAATTGACTTTTTTTCCATAGGTCCTCACTGCAAACACAAATATTAATCACTAAATTACTGCTTATAAATCTAATTCAGCTTACCTGAATGAATGAAAATATTTGTAGTTTTCTCTTTTAAAAAGTAATGCCTTAAAATACTATGATACTGGTTCAGGGATGAATGAGCCAAAAATAGTTCTACATGTGATTGGAAAATTGATGATATATGACAAAGAGGCATTGTAAGTCAGTGGGACAAGGATGGCCTGCCTATTCATTAAATGGTGAGGGGACTCCATTATCTATATGAGAAAAAAACATAAAAAATAGACACTTCATCCATATACAAAAATCAATTCCAGATTAAGATCTTAAATGCAAAAGAAAATACTTCATTTTTTTAATTTTATTGTTTTATGTTAGTCACCATACAATACATCATTAGTTTTTGATGTAGTGATCCATGATTCTTTGTTTTCATATAGCACCCAGTGCTCCATGCAGTACATGCATTCCTCAATACCCATCACTGGGCTAACCCATCCCCCCATCCTCCCCTCTAAAACCTCAGTTTGTTTCTTGAAGCCCATAGTCTTTTTTTTTTTTTAAGATTTTTTTATTTATTTATATGAGAGAGAGAGAATGAGAGACAGAGAGCATGAGAGGGAGGAGGGTCAGAGGGAGAAGCAGACTCCCTGCCAAGCAGGGAGCCCGATGCGGGACTCGATCCAGGGACTCCAGGATCATGACCGGAGCTGAAGGCAGTCGCTTAACCAACTGAGCCACCCAGGCGCCCCTTGAAGTCCATAGTCTTTCATGGTTCATCTCCCCCTTCGATTTCCTCCCCTTCATTTTTCCCTTCCTTCTCCTAATGTCCTCCATGCTATTCCTTATGTTCCACAAATAAGTGAAACCATATGATAATTGATTTTCTCTGCTTGACTTATTTCACTTAGCATAATCTCTTCTAGTCCCATCCATGTTGATGTAAAAGTTGGGTATTCATCCTTTCTGACGGCTAAGTAATACTCCACTGTGTATGTGGACCACATCTTTATCCATTCATCTGTTGAAGGGCATCTCGGCTCTTTCCACAGTTTGGCTATTGCGGACATTGCTGCTATGAACATTGGGGTGCATATGGCCCTTCTTTTCACTACATCTGTGTCTTTGGGGTAAATACCCAGTAGTGCAATTGCTGGGTCATAGGGTAGCTCTATTTTTTTTTAAAGATTTTATTTATTTATTTGAGAGAGAGAGAGAGAGAAAGAGCACAAGAGGGGGGAGCGGGAGAGGGAGAAGCAGACTCCCTGCTGAGCAGGTAGCCCGATGCGGGACTTGATCCCGGGACTCCAGGATCATGACCTGAGCCGAAGGCAGTCGCTTAACCAACTGAGCCACCCAGGTGCCCGGGTAGCTCTATTTTTAATTTTTTGAGGAACCTCCACACTGCTTTCCAAAGTGGCTGTACCAACTTGCATTCCCACCAACAGTGTAAGAGGGTTCCCCTTTCCCCACAACCTCTCCAACATTTGTTGTTTCTTGCCTTGTCAATTTTTGCCATTCTAACTGGTGTAAGGTGGTATCTCAATGTGGCTTTGATTTGAATTTCCCTGATGGCTAATGATGATGAACATTTTTTCATGTGTCTGTTAGCCATTTGTATGTCTTCTTTGGAGAAGTGTCTGTTCATGTCTTCTGCCCATTTTTTGACTTGATTATTTATTGGGTGTTGAGTTTGAGAAGTTCTTTATAGATCTTGGAAATCAGCGCTTTGTAGTGTCATTTGCAAATATGTTTTCCCATTCTGTGGGTTGCCTCTTTGTTTTGTAGACTGTTTCCTTTGCTGTGCAGAAGCTTCAATTTTTTTTAAGAAATATGAGAGAAATCTTTATGACCTTTGGTGGGGGAGGATTTGTTCAGATTTAAAAAGCAGAAACCACAGAGGAAAATATTGATAAAGTCTACATAAAATTTGAGAACTACTCTTTATTAAAAGATAAAGAGAGTCATTGACAATTATCATATGGTTTCACTCATATGTGGAACATAAGCAATAGCATGGAGGACCATAGGGGAAGGGAGGGAAATCTGAAAGGGGAGAAATCAGAGAGGGAGATGAACCATGAGAGACTGTGGACCCCGAGAAACAATCTGGGGTTTTCAGAGTGGAGGAGGATGGGGAGAGGGGGTAGCAGGGTGATGGGTATTGATGAGGGCATGTGCTCTGATGAGCACTGGGTGTTATACTTAACTAATGAATCACTGAGCATTACATCAGAAACTAGGTATGTACTATACAGTGGCTAACTGGACATAAAAAAAGTATATTTTCTAAAACAAAGATAAAGAGAATCAAAAGATAAGCTGTAGCAGGGAAATGATATTCCTAACACTGATTACTAAAACAAAACCCTGTAGGATTCAGAGTATATAAACAATATTAGAAACCAATAAGAAAAGGAACCCCCCAAAAGATATGCAAATGACATGATTTCTATTGTCATGAAAGAGGTAATAGAAATGCTCATTCAGTATATGAAAATGTTAAGGTAAAACTGTACACTAACTTGAATGACTAAAATTAAAATAATAACAATACTAAGCAAAGATGTGAGACAAAAGAATATTGTTTAGGTTTGATTACTTTGGAAGATATTTTGGTATTAACTATAAATTTGAAAATATGTATACCCTATGACTCAGTGGCTCCATCCCTAGATATATTCCCTATAAACTCTTTTATATGTTCAAGAGATATGCAAAAAAGTAATCTTAAGATTGCTCTTGTAATGACAAAAAGACTAAACAATGCAAATATCTATCAAAAATAGAATAATTTGTGATATACTTACACAATGGATATTGATCAACAGTGAAAAAGAAAATGGGGTAAAAGTACAGGTATCTGTGTAGATAAATCTTAGTAACATAGCAGAATGAAAAAGTTCACAGTAGAATAAATTAGTATGATTATAGTAATTTAAATTTTAAAACAGGAAACAAAATATTGCTTAAATTTTTTTTGGTTTAGTGTTTAGTTCATAACTATGTTATGTTATAAAACTGTAAATGCAAGCAAGGGCATGTTTAATATAAAATTCAGGATATTGACTATCTTTGATTGAGATGAGGGGTTGTGATTGGTGAGAAACTATGAAAGAATTCAAAGTAATGTCCCTTTATTAATCAAGGCGGTGTGAGTATATGGGCATTCATTTTGTTGATTTTTTTGGTTTATTCTTATCTCCTAAACTGTATATTTATTATCATAGCATTTTGTATGCATGATCTGTTTCACATTATAAATATGCTGTTAAAATTAGAGTGAGAAGGAATGGAAGTGAGATGAGACTGGAGGCAGTCAGTTGGGCTGTAAGCAGCTGCAAGGGGAGAAGTGATGACAGGCTGTGTCACTTAATGGGAAACTCATAAGGTCATGGGGAGGAGGAAGAAGGATCTTAAGTAGTTGCTTAGAGATTTATAGTAAAAAAAAAGTTATTTCAAAGAAAATGTAAAATGTATGTAGTACTTGTGGTCTTGCATTTCTCTCTCTCTTTTTTATGAATGTTTTTAAAAATAGCTGTATTGAGGGGCCCCTGGGTGGCTCAGTTGGTTAAGCATCTGACTCTTGGTTTTGGCTCAGGTCATGATGTCAGGGTTGTGAGTTTGAGTGCAGAGTCAGCTTGAGATTCTTTCTCTCCCTCTCCCTGTGCCCCTTCCCCTGCTCATGCATTCACTCTCTAAATAAATAAATAATATCTTTTTAAAAAAATAGCTGTATCGAGGTGTAATTGATAAAATTTGTATTCATTGAACAGGTCCCCATTTCCCCTTCCCCACCCCCTGGCAACCACCATTCTACTTTATATTTATGTGATTTTGACTACTTTAGATCCCTCATGTAAGTGGAATCATGAGTATTTGCCCTTTTGTGACTGGCTTATTTCACTTAGCCTGGTGTCCTTCAGGTTAGTCCATGTTGGTGAATATGGCAAGATTTCCTTCTTCTCTAAGGCTGAATAATATTCTCTTGTATGCATGTACGTTTCTTTATACATTCACCCACTGATAGACATTTAGGTCATTTCCATATCTTGGCTATTGCAAATAATGTGGCAATGAACAAAGGAGTATAGATACCTCTTCCAGATTCTGCTTTTAGTTATTTGGATAAATACCCAGAACTGGAATTCCTGGATCATATGGCAGTTCTTTTTTTAAGTTTTTGGGGAACTTTTCATACTATTTTTGATAATGACTACAGCACCTATATCGAACTAAAAAGCTTTTGCATAGCAGAGGAAATAATCAACAGAATGAAAAAACAATCTATGGAATAGAAGAAGATAGTTGAAAAACTATAATAAAGGGTCAGTGTCAAAAGTATATAAGGGACTTCTGCAACTCAGTAGCAAATCGTCATCATCTGCTTACAAAATGGGCGAAAGACTTGAATAGATATTTCTCCAAAGAAGACATAGAAATGGCCAACAGGATTATGAAAAGGTGCTCAATATCACTAATCATCAGGGAAATGCAAGTTGAAATCACAGTAAGATATCACTTTACCCCTGTTAGGATGGCTGTAATATATATTTAAAAAAGATAATGAGGGTTGGTGAGGATATGGAGAAATTGGAACCCTTATACATTACTGGTGGGAATTTAATAATTTTTTTTTTACTGTCAATAAACTAGTGAGTAAACATTTTCAATATGTTTAGAGAAATTTCCTCATTGGACAGACACAGAGATGTACACCTTAGGTAAATAAGATGTATAGTTAGTTACACTTCCCTGGAACTGTCAGCTTGAAAATGTAATATCCATAGCCCCTTTTTCTTGGTAAATTATAGACACATACATTTATTCCAGGTATAAAGTCTCCTTTTTCACTTATGATTTTATACAGTTGAATCCTCTCTTTTTTTCTTAGTCTAGTGAAAAGTTTGTCAGTTTTGTTAATATTCTTGAAAAAGAACAGCTCTTAGTTCTGTTAATCTTTTTTGTTGTGTTTCAGCTCTCTATTTCATTTGTTTCTGCTCTGATCTTTGTGGAGAAAGAGAGGATTTAAGTCATGATAACTCCTGGAAAAGTTGGAGCCTTTTTCTGGAATGCTGTTAACCTTGTCTGGTATCTGGCACATGCCTTGGCTACAAAAGTTTCAGTCTTGATTTCTGGAGAACGTTTCTGAAGGTTGGCCCAGGAGATGGTAGTATAGTATAATGATTAGGACGCAGACAGATCTGGGTTCAGTTCTTCCACTTATTAGCTATGTAACCTTAACACAAATTCCACATCAGTAAAAACAGTGATCATATTACATGTCACAAGCTTTTTATCTTCAGGGGTCATCTGCTATTTTTTTTTCTAGATTAGAGCCCAGTATCACAAGTCCATCTGATTTTCTTAAATAAAAAGGCTATGGATAGGTGGATGGGTGATGGACACTGGGGAG
The DNA here is from genome assembly GCF_011800145.1 of Mirounga leonina. Lineage (NCBI taxonomy): Eukaryota > Metazoa > Chordata > Mammalia > Carnivora > Phocidae > Mirounga > Mirounga leonina. The sequence goes on along the minus strand of NW_023270158.1, from coordinate 8,549,597 downwards.
GGTATGTGCTATGGTGAGCGCTGTGAATTGTGTAAGACTGATGAATCATAGACCTGTACCCCTGAAACAAGTAATACATTATATGTTAATTTAAAAAAGCTATAGATATAAACTTTTAAATTGCTGTATAACATACACAGAGAGTGAAACACAAGTCTTCAACTCAGTAAGTTTTACAAAGTGAACACACCTGTGTAACCACATCACTCAGTATAAGAGACAGACCATGAATAGCCCTCTGGATGTCACCTTTGTTGCCCCATTTGATCATCACCACCACTTCCTGACCAAAAATAATGACTATCCAGACTTCTAATATCAAGGGATAGTTTTGCCTGATTGGATTTTATATTAAAGGAGTAATAGAATACATATTATTTTGAGTCTGGCTTTTCCCCACAGTATTATGTTCTGAGATTCATTCATTTTGCTGTATATGGCAGTATACCACTAATTTGCATTATTGTTTTACACTCCATTGTTTGATCCTATCATAATTATCTCTGCATTCTGCTGTGGCAGGACATTTAAGTTTCTAGTTTTTGGTTGTTAAAAATGAAGCTGCTGTTAACACTCTTGTACATGAATTTTTTTTTCTTTTTGGTATATATTTCATTTGGAGGTCTAGTGATGTATGCCTGTGATCCACTTGCATAGACAATGACAGTAAGTTTTACAGAATAGTTTGAGTGCATTTACACATATTCTTATCAGGAGTTAATGGAAGTCTTACTTGCTGTGTATCCTCCTGTTACTTTATATTGTAATTCTTTTTTTAAAATTTGTCATTCTATTGCTTATATAGTGATATTTTACTATATAAGTAGTGGTTTTAATTTGCATTTCTCTGATGACTAATGAAGTGAAACACCTTTCCGTGTATTTACTGGCTATTTAGATAGCCCTTTTTGTATCTGTTTAAATATTTGTCCATTTTGCTATTGGATAGTGTGTCTTTTTCTTGTTGATTTGTAGACCTATAAAATTGGCAATACTTATAGTGGAATGTTGAGGGGAATCATAAAATTTAGCAAGACAGGAAAAGAGAGGAAGAAGAAAAATGATTACTGAAGGAATTTTGGGGGCTCATCTTTGGAAGGTTGGTAATCTGCTAGTATGAAATGGAGTTATGCCTGGAATCAAAATTCATAATCATTTTCTAGATTCAACTGCTGCTCTTGCATTACATAGAATTATGGTACATTATCTAAATCTTCCTTGGTAAATGAAAGAAATTCATTTCTAGTTAATCTGTCATTTTCTGTTGCTCTGTTAAGTAGATATATACTGTCTGTCACCTCCTAAATAATAGAGAAATGGATGAGGATGGGGAGGAGAGAGGGGTTTACATTCAGCACTCTCTTCTGCACAAGACTGGAAATTTGAGAAATCATAACAACCACAACATGGTCGGTTTGCAACCCTATTCAATTTGCCTTTTAAAGTACAGTTCTTCCGTATAGTTGAAACATTCCTGTGTGGAATTGATGAGAAGAATGTAAGGAAACATTTTCCCCTTCCATATAAATATTAGTTTGTTGATGTTATAAAGATGAATTTTAATTTTCATTTATTTCTTTTAGAATAACATCTCTTACAACAGGAGGTACTCTTTAATTAATAGAAAATAATGTCAGCCTTCCCATTTTATAAAGATAAATCTTTTCTTTTCCCTTAACTGAATATCCTACCTTGTCTTTGTGAAACTTGCTTGATTATGCCACATCCTACAGAGACTTTACGGAATTCCAGAAAGAATTTCATAGTCAGAAGATTTGCTTTTCACCATACCTGAAATTTAACATAGTAACCATCTCTCACCTCTCTCTCATCAACTTGCTATTCACTCATTTCTTTTTGCAAAGTCCTCCTGCTCTTTCTGACCTGAGATATGGTTAACATTTATACCCTGGGACATATAGCAAGCAGCCCCCCTTACTGCAAAGAAACAGAAAAGGAAAGAAAGGGAAGGAGAAAGAAAATGGAAATTGAAATATGTAAGAAAATGACATCCTTTAAATATGGCCTATTGAAGATCTTCTTCTGTATGTATGTATGATTTTCCAAGGCTAATAATATTTCCTTTTGAAGAAGAACATTCTAGGTTAAATATGGCAAAGGAGATCTTATATTAATGTTAAATCTGTTGAAAGTCTTTGGCGTACAAAACTATTTGACCAAAATAATCTACAGAATGTCACTGTCTGCCTGAGAAGAAGAGGAAGCATACCAGTTTTCAAGTTACTATCAGCTCCAAACCTGCCCTTCTACACTCTGTTCTGTTTCCCAGGGCTGGGATTCTGCAACACGCATTGCTGCTTTGCCAGTTGCTCCTTGTTGGTCTCTGCCCATATGGGTATGAGAGAGGGAGGAAGATGAGACAGAAGAAAAAGGCATGAGGAAGGAAGAGGGACAGAGGGAACTGTCTGCATCAGTGCAACAACCCAGGTAGCAGCAAGCAGTTCCTTCCTATAGGAACAGCCCTAAGCAGTTTGCAATTTTTCCAATATTTGCGTAGAACCAGCCTCATCAGACTACCGTTGGAGATGCCAACACCAACTGAGCAGTACCAGTCCTCTGCCCTCTGTGAGGACCCTCAACTAAGCATCTGTTACACAATTCTAACCTCTTCTCTTTGTTCCTCCAGCCTACAGCTGCTAATAATTTTCTGAAATTTCTGCTGTTCTGATGTCTTAGAATTTTCTTTCTGTCCTTTCAGGAAATTAACAATTTTATACCGACTTAATAGTTCTTTATATTAAAGTATACTTGTTACTGAAACCCAAGTTTGGCTGCCTATTGCTCAAAAAGCCAATACTCAAGGGCTGAGTTTTGATCAGAAAGGAGTATTAGCTTTATTCAGGAGGCCAGCCACCTGGGGAGAAGGCAAACTCTTGTTCAAAGGTCAACTCTGAGGTTTCTGCCTGGCCCAGGGATGTTTAAAGGGTTTAAGGCAGTTAATCAGTAAAAGCAGCGTCATGGTCCATAACATTTCTTGATTATTTGTAGACTTGATGGCGCCAGCTGCAGACGTTATCTCAGTGCTCAGGGGCTGTGCAAGGGGGTCTGCTTCCTTAGTGCCTGGGGTTTGTGCAAGGGGGTCTGGTTTCTGTTTCATGAGTGCAGGAGTGTTCTTTCTAGGAAAGAATGCATGATCTATAGATGTACAAATAGAAGTTAATCATGTGGGCTAAGGGCATTTGCTAAAGTTTAAAGACTACTAGATTGCCCGGAGGGGCCAAGGTGGCTTCACATTTTTATTTTCTCTGTACAGATAACAGTTGTGCTCTCTCTTTCCTAACTGGGCACACATAGACACACATATACAATATGTGTATGTGGTATGTATGTATGATATATATATGTGTGTATATATATGTATACATGTAATATATGATGTACATATGTCATATAAAAATGATATAAATTATCTTTTGTTTTGTAAACTATCAAAAATGAGGGAAAAAATACCATGAAACACATGAATATATATCCATACACCCTCCTGAATGAGGCATAGTTAAGTCTATTTGCTCACATAGAAAGATCTTGTAGGACAGAATTTAAAATGGAGTGAGTGATTTCATATTCAAACAAAGTGGATTGATCACAAAGGACTTAATTTAATATGTGATGATAATGCTGATGGTAATTGTAGTAGATATCTCCTAATACATTTTCCTCCAAGATTTCCTTGAAGCTATGCGGTTGCTTTGGAAGGATTTTATTTCCTTTAGAATTCTACAAGAAAGCTAACAAATTCCCTCAGAAGTTCCATTGAGTAGAGTGGACATGTTGACTATTAATCATGATGATTTTTGACATAACCTTAGAGGAGAGAAAAGAATGTTTGAAGGGTGGGAAATGCTTCCATCTATTTAGGGAGATAGATAGGTTTGACTTGAGCTGTCATTTATGTGAATATGTGCTATAAAGGGCCTGGTTTTGATGCTAGTCGAAAGCACCTGACAAGAGTCATTACCCATCACCAATCTTGGACATTGCATGTAGTTTAGTGCTAGTGAATGTAGCTGGTAGAGGGGAAACAGTGTCTCCATGATGCCAGCAGGCCAGGTCTGAGGACCCATAGGAGGTCCTGCAGGACCAGCGAAGACGGTCTTTGTCTTTGCACAGCATGGAAATCAGATGGGATCCAGCAGAAAGTGAGGGCAGAATTTATTGAAACTATAGAGAGAATAGAAAAAGATGGAGTGTCTGGGAGACTCAGAAAGGAAGGGAGCCTGAGTCTTGTCTTTGTTCAGGGACTGGGGGATGTTATTGAGGATCCAGGTCTGGTGTATGTGTCCTCTCAGGCACCCAGGAACTGGTGAGAACAAAGACAAGGGCCTAGGTATTATTCCTTGGAGCCATGGATGTCTAGCTCCTGTGGTCTGGAATGCACATATGATGGCTTCATCTGGTCATTCTCACCTGATCCTTCTTTCCATGTTCTCTATTCTAAAGAAATCATTAGCTCCTTGTCCCTTACAAGGAGGGCATAGGCGATTTGCATTACATTGCATGTGTAAAGTGGGGTGGGGGTGCAGCCCCTAGCAAGAATAGAAGCAGGAAAAGGAGCAAAAAGCAGATTCTTATAGAGTCCTTTAGTTTCCCTATCTCATCTGCACTGAAAAAGCTTATATATTATCCAGCACAGGAAAAGAAAAGCCTAAAACTTACAAGAAGGGCAAGATGATATTTTTTAAATTAATATTACACAACTAAGTTTTCATAAATTTTGAAACTACTAAGTGCTAGGAAATTATGCTAGGTGTGGGTTAGAAATGTAAACACAAAGACAGTTGTATCCAGTGTGGTAAATGTAAATGTATGTACTAAATGTACAAGCTCACCACTGAAGAAGTGATTAACTTACCAGGTTGTCGTAGATGAGTAGGGAAGTTGCCTAGCACTGGGTTTTGAAGTATTTTTAACATTGTCAGGTGGACAAGGGGATAAAAAAATTCTAGAAAAAGGAAGCAGAATTGCAGAAGCACCAAAAAGTGAAGTAGCTTGGCATGTTAGAAAAACTACAAGTAGTTCAGTGTTCTTAGTGGGAAAACCGTGAAGGGTAATAAATGGAAAATTAAGTACCTTGTGTAACCTTCTGCTAGGGGCTCCAAAAATGTACTCAAGGTCGGCTTGAAGAACATTAAGAAGGAAAGCTAGCAGTCAACTGTAGTCAGTATTTTCTTCCCTTTTCACCTCATTTTCTTTTCCAATGCAGTTGTGCTTATAAGTCAATACTAAGTATTGTCCCCTGATGATGTAGTGACAGTTTGAAGATGTTCAAAAAACATGGATAGGCACAATGCATATGAGACCATAAGGAAACATCAGTAAGGTGTATTTGAACCTATTCCATTCAAATTATTTTCTAACATATTCAAAGAAGAAAAATTATTTAAGAAGAAAATTGGGAAAAAAAAAAAGGCTACTCTGGACCTATTACAGCAAGAGATCCATCTATGTGGATTTATCACCCTTATGGAGATGGAAGGGGAGGAACAAGTGACAGTAGCCAATTTTCCTTAGTGCCAAGTTTTCCACTTAGTAAAACAAAACTCCCAGATGAGTTAAACCATGTGCCTTGCACCCTGGCCCCCTTCTTCTTCTTTTTTTTTTTTTAAACCTGCTGCCAGGTACCAGAGTAAGGGTAGGATGTGGGAGCTCATGGAATGAAGACACAAAGAAAGCCAGTTTGTCTGTGGCAGGAACTTTGCTTCAGTAAAGCCAACAGGATATAAAGATATAAGGCCCTAGCTAGAATAATCATAAGACGCATATGATTAAAGACATTTGGTACCAGAAGTGGCAAATTTTCGAGACACGTTCGAATGTTTCAAATCACCTAGAAGGTACCACTATGTATGTATCTTCATGCGTAGAAGAAAAAGCATAGTTAAAATGTGCATTTGAAGATGTTGAAAAAGCCTTTAACAAAATATAGCATCCATTCTTTTTTTTAAGATTTTATTTATTTATTTGGGAGAGACAGAGAGAGCAGAGAGAGAGGGAGAGGGAGAAGCAGACTCCCTGCTGAGCATGGAGCCTGACACAGGGCTCAATTCCAGGACCCTGAAATCATGACCTAAGCCAAAGGCAGACACTTAACAGACTAAGCCACCCAGGAGCCCCACAGCATCCATTCTTTTTTAAAAAGATTTTATTTATTTATTTGAGAGAGAGTGAGCGAGCAAGAAAGCACAAGCAGGGGGAAGGAACAGAGGGAGAGGGAGAAGCAGACTCCCCACTGAGCAAGGATCCTGATGTGGGGCTTGATCCCAGGACCCTGGGACCATGACCTGAGCCAAGGTCTTAAGGCTTAAGGCTTAAACGACTGAGCCACCCAGGCACCCCCACAGCATCCATTCTTGATAAAAACTCTCAAAAAGTAGGTATAGATGGAACATACCTCAACATCATAAAGGCCATATACAAAAGACCCACAGCTAATATCATCCTCAATGGGAGAAAGACTGAGAGCTTTTCCTCATGGTCAGGAACAAGACAGGGATGTCTACTCTCACCATTACTATTTAACATAGTACTGGAACTCTCAGCCTCAGCAGTCAGACAACAAAAATAAATAAAAGGCATCCAATCAGAAGAAAGAAGTCAAACTTTCACTATTTGCAGACAACATGCTTCTCTATGTAGAAAACCTGAAAGACTTCACCAAAAAATTGCTAGAACTAATGCATGTATTCAGCAAAGTCTCAGGGTATAAAATCAACATACAGAAATCTGTGGCATTTCTGTACACCGATAATGAAGGAATAGAAAAAGAAATCGAGGAATTGGTCCCATTTACAATTGCATCAAAAACCGTAAGATAACTTGGAATAAACCTAACCAAAGAGGTAAAAGATTTGTACTCTGAAAACTATAGAACACTTATGAAAGAAATTGAAGAGGACACTAAGAAATGGAAAATGTTCCATGCTCATGGAATGGAAGAACAACATTGTTAAAATGTCTATACTACCCAAAACAATCTACATATTTAATGTAATCCCTATCAAAATACCACTAGCATTGTTCACAGAACTAGAACAAGTAATCCTAAAATTTGTATGGAACCACAAAAGACTCCAAATAGCCAAAGCAGTCCTGAAAAAAAAAAAAGCGAAGCTGGAAGCATCACAATTCCAGACTTTAAGCTGTATTACAAAGCTATAGTCATCAAGACAGTATGGTACCAGCACAAAAACAGACCCATAGATGAATGGAACGGAATGGAAAACCCAGAAATGGACCACAACTAATCTTTGACAAAGCAGGAAAGAATATCCAGTGGGAAAAGGCAATCTCTTCAGCAGTCTCTTGGGAAAACTGGGCAGCAACATTCAGAAGAATGAAACTGGACCACTTTCTTAAACCATACACAAAAAATAAACTTGAAATGGATGAAAAACCTAAATGTGAGATAGGAAACCATCAAAATCCTAGAGGAGAACACAGGCAGCAACCACTTTGACCTTGGCTGCACTGACTTCTTACTAGACATGTCGCAGGGGCAAGGGAAACAAAAGCAAAAATGAATCATTGGGACTTCATCAAGATAAAAAGCTTTTGCACAGCAAAAGAAACAGTCAACAAAACCAAAAGACAACCGACAGAATGGGAGAAGATATTTGCAAATGACGTATCAGATAAAGGGCTAGTATCCAAAATCTATAAAGAACTTCTTAAACTCAATACCCAAAGAACAAATAATCCAGTCAAGAAATGGGCAGAAGACATGAACATTTTTCCAAAGAAGACATCCAAATGGCCAACAGACACATGAAAAAGTGCTCAACATCACTCGGCATCAGGGAAATCCAAATCAAAACCTCAATGAGATATCACCTCACACCAGTCAGAATGGCTAAAATTAACAAGTCAGGAAACAACAGATGTTGGCAGGAATGTGGAGAAAGGGGAACCGTCCTACACTGTTGGTGGGAATGCAAGCTGGTGCAGCCACTCTAGAAAACAGTATGGAGGTTCTTCAAAAAGTTGAAAATAGAGCTACCATACGATCCAGCAATTGCACTACTGGGTATTTACCCCAAAGATACAAATGTAGAGATCCGAAGGGGTACGTACACCCTGATGTTTATAGCAGCAATGTCCACAATAGCCAGGAAAGAGCCAAGATGTCCATCAACAGATGAATGGATAAAGAAGAAGTGGTATATATATACAATGGAATATTATGCAGCCCTCCAAAGGAATGAAATCTTGCCATTTGCAACGACGTGGATGGAACTGGAGAGTGTTGTGCTAAGCGAAATAAGTCAATCAGAGAAAGACATGTATCATATGACCTCACTGATATGAGGAATTCTTAATCTCAGGAAACAAACTGAGGGTTGCTGGAGTGGTGGGGGGTGGGAGGGATGGGGCAGCTGGGTGATAGACATTGGGAAGTGTATGTGCTATGGTGAGCTCTGTGAATTGTGCAAGACTGTTGAAATCACAGATCTGTGCCTCTGAAACAAATAATGCATTACATGTTAAGAAAAAAAAAGAAGAAGATAGGAGGGGAAGAATGAAGGGGGCAAATCGGAGGGGGAGATGAACCATGAGAGACGATGGACTCTGAAAAACAAACTGAGGGTTCTAGAGGGGAGGGCGGTGGGAGGATGGGTTGGCCTGGTGATGGGTATTAAGGAGGGCACGTTCTGCATAGAGCACTGGGTGTTATATGCAAATAATGAATCATGGAACACTACATCAAAAACTAATGATGTAATGTATAGTGATTAACATAACATAATAATAAAAAAAAATTCACTGCCACAACCAATGTCAAGGAGCTTTTACTCTAAGCTTTGTTTCTAGGAGTTTTGTGTTTTAAGTCCTTAGCCTATTTTGAGTTAACTTTTATGAGTGGTGTAAGATGGGGTCTAATTTCATTCTTTTGCATGTGGATTTCCAGTTTTCCCAACACCATTTATTGAAGAGACCATCCTTTTCCATTGAGTATTTGTGGGTGTCTTGTCAAATATTGGTTGACCATATTGGCATGGGTTTATTTCTGGATGCTCACTTCTCTTCCATTGGTCTTTTTGCCAACTTTTATGCAAGTACCATATTGTTTTGATTAGTATAGCTTGGTAATAGAGTTTGAAATCAGGAAGTGTGATGCCATTTCTTCTTTCTCAAGATTGTTTTGGTCTTTTGTGGTTCCATATGACTTGCAGGGTTGTTTCTTCTAGTTCTGTTAAAAATGCCATTGGAATTTTGATAAGGAATGTGTTGGATCTATAGATGGCTATGGGTAGTATGGACATTTTAACAATACTCTTCCAATCCATGAACACAGGATATTTTCCATTTATTTGTGGCTTCTTCAGTTTCTTTCCTCAGTGACAGGGTTTTCAGTGTATAGATATTTCACTTCTTTGTTAAAAGTGATGGAGTATTTGCATGACAACAGGAAAGGAAAAATAACCATCTTCTCTAGAGCTGACCAGGTATAATAAAATATCATAGATGGTACTTCTTCTCCAATAATTAAAATGCTAGCAGGGACACCTAGGTGGCTCAGGTCATGATCTCAGGGTTGTGAGATTGAGCCCTGGGTAGGGCTCCATGCTGGGCATGGAGTCTGCTTAAGATTCTCTCTCTCTGTACCCCCTAACCCCCTGTTCGTGCTCTCCCTCTTCTCTTTCTCTTAAAAAAAATAATAAAACGCTAGCAAAGCATGGTATGGTATTTTGTGTAAGGTATCCTTCCTCTGAGAATTCATTTATTAAAATGGTAGTTTTCAAAGCATCTTGTCTTGGGGAATATTTTATGTTAGGGAACAGAAACCCATTTAAAGAAACTCAGGTTAAAAGTGGGTATGCTACAGGGGCTCCTGGGTGGCTCAGTCGTTGGGCGTCTGCCTTTGGCTCGGGTCATAATCCCAGAGTCTTGGGATCGAGCCCCGCATCGGGCTCTCTGCTCGGCGGGAGGCCTGCTTCTCCCTCTCCCACTCCCCCTGCTTGTGTTCCCTCTTGCTGTCTCTCTCTCTGTCAAAAAAAAAAAAAAAAGTGGGTATGCTACAAGGGTACAGAGATTCTCCTGGAATCTGATTGCTGTAGTTACAGATTAAAATCACATACTGTAATTTCTTTTTGCCTTAGGTTTCAGTAAAGCTATGTACATGAAAACTTTCTTCTTAAGGCATAAATTTCAAATGAAATACATGTTAATACATGCAGTACTGCAGTGCTTTTGAAGCTATACCATTGGCCAGTGTGAAATATATCATCACTTGATTAGAAGTGCGCAGTGTTTCAGAAACTGTCCATAGCAGCCATCTTATTTAGTAAGATTTCCAGTTAATGCTTTTAAGATTATAGTCATATTGATTTCTCATAGAATTTATGACCTTCCAAGGACAGACTACATTTAGTCACCACATTGCATTAACTGATATTAACATTGGTATTTATTTGGGGTCTTCAGAATTTATAGCTGAAATGTGGAAGGTATACCTGCACACAGATGTTGGCCTGATGGTAGATGACAGGAAACCCTACCATTTTCTTTTTTATTTCAATATCTTTAATTCTTGTCTCTGATGGCTTCCCCTGTCACTTCATGAGTAAGTAGGGCTAATACTGGCTGCAGCAAAATCACACTCCCCATTCATCATGCTAATTGCAGTTTAATGAGGAGAGGCCTTAGGCTGCAAGACTTGTCTACCTAGAGTCCTATTGGAGTGGAGTTTATTATGGTAATTAATACGGCCTATGATAATTAAATTGCTCTACTAGATAGGTACTGTATTTATCATAAAGATTCACTATAGCAAAACTTTTTTGAGGATATTCGAAGACCAGTTTTGAAAATCAAGTTCTCTGGAGTTACGTCTTTTTGAAACAAAATGGGTGTGGATCCCATTTTCAGATATTTCTCCTCAGAGCAAGGCTGGCTATATAACTTGGAAAGCCTGTTTCAAAATGAAAATGCAGGACCCCTTTTTCACAAAGCACCAAGAAATTGCCATAAAGGTATTAAAATGAAAAGCTTTTTTCTTTCTTCCACACATCTTCCCTGCTTGTATGCGTGCTCCATTGTCTCACTGAACTTTACTTAAAAAATGAAAGTTCAGCAATAAATGAAGAATTTCAAGATGGTGACAGCATGAAGCCTGAGTGTGGGGTCCTGTGTGACTGAGCAGATTGATTGCACTCCCGTAAAGCTGGCCCTGCCTCAGAGAGCAGAAGTATAGAAAGCAAAAACCATTTTTTCATAATTGGAACTGAACAAATCTCATGCCAGACTATAATGCAATAAAGTCCGAAGGAAGTCCAGTCAAATTTGGGCCAACAGACAACTGGAGCTCAGGCTGGGGAGAACCTCAGTAGGGAAACCAAGACAATGAAAATGAAGGAACAAGGACTCCTGTGTCAGTCAGGAAGCTGTCCCTGTTTCCTGCTAAGGCATGAAGTCATTACGAGACATGGTTACATCAAAGCCCTTAGGCAATGAAAGAGCTAAAATAAGAATATGATGAGTAGTTTAAACTTAGCTATAATTACAGGTAGCTAGTGAATTAACACAAACATGCTGGCATACTCCATCTAAATAATAGTAAACTTTTCTAAAATTTACATCATTTTCCTTCATTGAACTATTGGAAAGATCAGTGTGAATAAAAATATTCTAAAATGTATTGAAAAAGGTAGCAATTTTCTCTTTCTTTTACCTGCTTTAATGACTGATTTGTTTCTTTGCTAATTGTTGGTTGAATTCAATAGGACCTGGTATATTATCTTACATATAAATGGTCAGTAAATGCTCATGGAAATAATTATATATAATTAACTCTCCACAGCAGCAGACTGGGAAGCCTTTTAGGAATATGTTCGCAGGGACAGAACATTGACTGAAATTAGAGTACTAATAGTACTCTACCTCCACAATAAAGTGGAGGTTGGCTATTGTTCCAGTTTGGAACACCAGTAATGATAAGCAAACAACAGCTCAATTGAGAGACTGCTCTAATTTCCTGGTGCAGATTATGATTTAGGTGAGGGAGTATTATCTTCTTGTCACAATAACATCATTTATAATAATAGTAGCTTAATCACACAGAATACCTTGTGAATGTCCTACTCCTCACAGTTTACTGTAGAAAATCACTTGAATTTAATTGAGTTCTTTATTTAGTTCTGTGTAGTGAGTTTGTAAAGACAAACACTATTTGGAATAATTTTTTGATGGCTTGCTGGAGAAAGACATATTTATTAACTCAAACCATATACATCAAATACCTGAACAGTACTAGACCCTGGGAATATAACTGAATAAGATAGGTATGGTCTCTCCATGGAGATTAGGGATGTTCTTTCCTTGGAGTTTATAGACTGATGGACTTCTAGAATAATGCTCCATGCTGTTAATTTCAGTCAGGTTCACAGGCCCGTGCATTATGAAGAATCAAGCATTTGAAGGTTGAACTGAAACTAGGCTTACAGCAACTAGACATACTCAAAGCCAGTTTCCAACAGTTAATTATTTTGAGTGGTTTCCCCATTAGGTAAAAGGAAGAGGAGATAAGAGGGAGGATAGAAATCTTGATAAATTTCTAAGTTGGACTAAGTTTGGTAACTATAAAAAATGAAGTGTAGTTAATAAAGCACAAAGCAGAAGATTTCCTCTTAACTCATAGTTATTATATACATCATCATTAGAGAGGGAACTTGATGCTCCCTGTACTAGATTAATAGCCTGAGCATTCATCTCTGACCTCAGCTGAGGTAGAAGCACCAGGCAACAGAAGCCGAAAATGGAGTAAAAAGAAGTACTATCTAGTATTTCATCTGGGCAGGGAAATTAAAAAGAGGAAACCCTTAAATTGTAGAGGGGAATGTGAAAGGAAAGGATGGGTGCTCTTTTCTTTCCCTTGACAGTACTACCCTTTGAGAACCAGCTGGCAGCTCCTGGGTCACTAGGCTTAATCATTCCTCTTTTCAATTACAGGAACATCCTATTAACAAGGAGAAGGAGTGGGGAGAGCAATTTTTAGGGGAAAGAAAAAGAGAAAGGGAATATTTTTCACATGGAGAAAAAGGCATCTGTCAGGAAATAGGGAATGACATACAAGTTAAGTTTTTTCTGTCCCTATTATTTTTATTTTAAACACTATGAAAAGAACCAGTGTTTCAGGAGGTTTAAAAAATAATGGAGGCAGGCCTAACGATATATAATTGTTATCTGAAGATTTGATACTCTATTGCAGGACATACAAATAAATGGGGATATTTGAGTGTATATGAGTAAATATTTGAGATATTCTTTTGAAAGAATAAATGTGCCTAGAGCTGCTTTCAGAAAAAAATCAGGTTGAATATACCACAGGTTTTTCATATGATTCCAGAATCGTACCTACTATTTATGGTTTTAGTATATGTATAATAAATACAAGTGCATCTCAAATTATAACTTTCGTATAGCCATGAGGATCTGAACAATATGATCTAGGAATTTTTCAGAAGACCCCTCCAGGTCTGTATCCATTATTTTATCAAAATACTGAAGGTGAATGTTGATTCTGAGAACACTGTTGTCATGTATCAAACTAAAAAAGCAAATAAAACTCTATGTTTTCAAACTCAATCATATGGCTATTTTAGAAGCTCTCTCAGTGCAGTGAAACAAATTACTATCAGATGCAACTAATGATCTTGAGGTGTAAGCAGAATTATTTCATTTTTAGTAATTTGCCAGAGTTCTTAAATTGGGTAATACAAGAGTAAAATTTAATTTAGATAGCTTGTCCTAGAACACTGGATTATCTATTCTTTTTTTTAAAGTTTTTATGTAAATTTCAATTAACATACAGTGAATATTAGTTTCTGGTGCACAATGTAGTGATTTAACACTTCAGTACATAACCCAGTGCTCATCACAAGTGCACTCCTTAATCCCCATCACCTATTTCACCCATCCCCCCACCCACCTCCCTTCTGATAACCTTCAGTTTATTCTCTAGAGTTAAGACTCTGTTTCTTGGTTTGCCTCTCTCTCTCTCTTTCTTCCCCTGTGATCATTTGTTTTGTTTCTTAAATTCCACATATGAGGGGACACCTGGGTGGCTCAGTCAGACAAGCATCTGCCTTCAGCTCAGGTCATGATCCCAGGGTTCTGGGATCGAGTCCCACATCAGGGACCTGGAATCAAGTCCTGCATCAGGCTCCTTGCTCAGCAGGGAGCCTGCTTTTCCCACTGCCTGGGCTCCTCCTGATTGTGCTCTCTCTCTCTGACAAATAAATAAATAAAATCTTTTAAAAAAAATTCCACATGAATGAAATCATATTGTAGCTGACTTTCTCTGACTGACTGATTTCGCTAAGCATTATACTCTCTAGCTCCTTCCATGTTGTTGCAAATGACAAGATTTCATTCTTTTCTATGGCTGAAAAATATTCCTGTGTGTGTGTGTGTGTGTGTGTGTCTACACACATTGTGGTATATACATATATACCACATCTTCTTTATCCATTCATCAATTGATGGGCGTGGGCTATTTCCGTAATTTGGCTATTGTAGATAATGCTGCTTTAAACATTGGGGTGCATGTATCCCTTTGCATTAGTAATTTTTTAAAAAAATTTATTTATTTGAGAGAGAGAGAGCACAAGCAGAGGGAGTGGCAGGCAGAGGGGCAGAGGGAGAAGCAGGCTCCCCACAAGCAGGGAGCCCAACGCAGGGCTTGATCCCAGGACCCTGGGATCATGACCTGAGCCAGAGGCAGTCGCTTAACCACCTAAGCCACCCAGGCGCCCTGCATTAGTGTTTTTGTATCCTTTGGATAAATACCTAGTAGTGCTATCGCTGAATTGTAGTTCTTTTTTAACTTTTTGAGGAACCTCCATACTGTTTTCCAGAGTTGCTGTACCAGTTTGCATTCCCACCAACATTGCCCAAGTGTTTCTTTTTCTCTCTATCCTCCCCAACACCTGTTGTTCCTCTGTTGTTGATTTTAGCCAGTCTGAGAGTTGTGAGGTGATAGCTCATTGTAGTTTTGATTTGCATGTCCCTGATGATCGGTGATGTTAACATCTTCTCACGTGTCTGTTGGCCATCTGTATGTCTTCTTTGGAAAAATGTCTATTCATGTCTTCTGCCCATTCTTAATGGGATTATTCATTTTTGGGGTGTTGAGTTTTATAAATTCTTTATATATTTTGAATACTAACCCTTTATCAGATCTGTCATTTGCAAATATCATCTCCCATTTTATAGGCTGCCTTTTAGTTTTGTTCATTGTTTCCTTCACTGTGCATGAGCATTTTATTTTGATGTAGTCCCAATAGTTTATTTTTGCTTTTGTTTCCCTTGCCTCAAGGGATGGCTGATGTCTGAGAAGTTACTGCCTATATTCTATTCTAGGATTTTTATGGCTTCAAGGCTCACATTAGGTCTTTCATCCATTTTGAATTTATTTTTGTGTGTGGTGGTGGAAAGTGGTCAGTTTTATTCTTTAGCATGTTGCTGTCCAGTTTTCCCAGCACGACTTGTTGAAGAGACTTTTTCCCACTGAAGATTGTTTTCTACTTTGTCAAAGATTAACTGACCATATAATTCTGGACTCTTCTCTGAGTTTTCTATTCTGTTTTGTTAATCCGCATGTTTGGTTTTGTGCCACTACCGTACTATTTTGATCACTACCGCTTTGTAATATAACTTTGTAATATAAGTTCAGAATTGTGGTGCCTCTACTTTTGCTTTTCTTTTTCAACGTTGCTTTGGATATTCAAGGTCTTTTGTGTTTCCATAGAAATTTTAGGATTGTTTATTCTAGCTCTGTGAAAAAATGCTGTTGGTATTTTTATAGGGATTGCTTTAAATGTGTAGATTGCTCTGGATACTATAGACATTTTAACAGTATTCTTCCATTCCAAGAGCATAGAATGTCTTCTCATTTTCTTTGTGTCCTCTTCAGTTTCTTCCATCAGTGCTTTATAGTTTTCAGAGTATAGGTCTCTCACCTCTTTGGTTAGGTTTATCCCTGGATACCTTATTATGTTTGGTACAGTTGTAAATGGGATTGATTCCTTAATTTTTCTTTCTGCTGCTTCATTATTGGCATCTAGAAATGTGACAGATTTCTGTACATTGATTTTGTATCCTGCGACTTTACTGAATTCGTGTATCAGTTCTAGTAGTTTTTTGGTGGAATCTTGCAGGTTTTTTATATATAGTATCATGTCTTCTGCAAATAGTGATTTGGATGCCCTAATTATTTCTTTTTGTTGTCTGACTGCTGTGGCTAGGACTTCCAGTACTTGAGTCAAAGTGGTAAGAGTGGACCTCCCTGTCTTGTTCCTGACCATAGAGGGAAAGGTATCATTTTTTTTTTCCCAGTTAGGATGATATTAGCTGTGGGTTTCTCATATATGACCTTTATTATTTTGAGGTATGTTCCCTTTAAACCTACTGTGTTAAGGGTTTTTATCATGCATGGATGTTGTACTTTGTCAAATGCTTTTTCTGCATCTGTTGAAATGATCTTGTGGTTCTTATCCTTTCTTTTATTAATATGATGTATCACGTTGTTTGATTTGCGAATATTAAGGCACGTTTGCAACCCAGGAATAAATCCCACTTGATCTCAGTGGATGATCTTTTTATTGTATTGTTCGATTTGGTTTGCTAGTATTTCTTTTTTTTTTTTTTAAGATTTTATTTATTTATTTGAGAGAGAGAATGAGAGAGAGTGAGTACATGAGAGGGGGGAGGATCAGAGGGAGAAGCAGACTCCCTGCCGAGCAGGGAGCCCGATGCGGGACTCGATCCCGGGACTCCAGGATCATGACCTGAGCCTAAGGCAGTCGCTTAACCAACTGAGCCACCCAGGCGCCCTGGTTTGCTAGTATTTCTTTGAGGTTTTTCCATCTGCATTCATCAGAGACATTGGCCTGTACCTCTCTTGGTGTCTTTATCTGGCTTTGGTATTGAGGTGATGCCTCATAGAATGAAATTGGAAGTTTTCCTTCCTTTTCTATTTTCTGGAAGCTTTTGAGAAGAATAGGTAGTAACTCTTCTTTAAATGGTTGGTAGAATTCGCCTATGCCACCATGTGTCCTGGACTTCTGTTTGTTGGGAGGTTTTTGATTACTGATTTAATGTCTTTGCTGGTAATCATTCCATTCAAATTTTCTGTTTCCTCGTGTTTCAGTTTGGATAGTTTATATGTTTCTAGGAATTTATTCACTTCTTCTAGGTCATCCAATTTTTGGCATATAGTTTTTCATAATATTCTCTTACAACTGTAATTCTCTGGTGTTGGTTGCTATTTATCCCTCTCATTTGTGATTTTATTTATTTGGGTCCTTTCTCTTTTTGGTAAGTCTGACTAGAAGTTTATGAATTTTATTAATTTTTTAAAAGAACCACCTCGTGGTTTCATTGATCTGTTCTATTATTTTTTTTTTAGTTTCTGTATCATTTATTTCTGCTCTAATCTTTATTATTTTTCTTCTTCTGGCTATACGCTTCATTTGTTGTTCTTTTTCTAGCTCCTTTAGGTGTAAGTTTAAGTAGTTTATTTGAGATTTTTCTTACTCTTGAGGTAGGCTTGTATTGCTCTATAGTTTCCTCTTAGGACTGCTATTGCTGCATCCCAAAGGTTTTGGACAATTGTGTTTTAATTTTCATTTGTTTCCATGTATTTTTTAAAATTTCTTCTTTGATTCCCTGGTTGACCCATTCATTGTTTAGTAGCATGTTATTTATCCTCCATGTATTTATGGTCTTTCCAGTATTTTTCTTGGGGTTGAGTTCTAGTTTCATAATGTTATGGTCATAAAAAGTACATGGTATGACTTCAACATCTTGTATTTGTTGTACCCTCTTTTGTGGCCTAATACATGATCTGTTCTGGAGAATGTTCCATGTGCACTTGAAAAGAATGTGTATTCTGCTGTTTTAGGATGGAATGTTCTGAATGTATCTGTTGAGTCCATCTGGTGCCGTGCATCATTCCAAGTCGTTGTTTTCTTGTTTATCTTCTGCTTGGATGATCTGTCCATTGATGTAAGTGAGGTGTTAAAGTCCCCTATTATTATTGTATTATTACTGTTTTGTTCCTTTATGTTTGTTATTACTTGTTTTATATATTTGGGTGCTCCCATGTTGGGTACATAAATACTTCCAATTGTTATATCTTCTTGTTAGCTTGTCCCCTTTATGATTTTATAGGGCCCTTCTTTTTCTCTTGTTGCAGCCTTTGTTTTAAAGTTTAGTTTTTCTGATATAAGTATTGCCACTCTTTGACATCCATTTGCATGGTAAATGTTTCTCCATCCCCTCACTTTCAATCTGTAGGTGCCTTTAGGTCTAAAATGAGTCTCTTGTAGGCAGCATATAGATGGGTCTTGTTTTTTATCCATTCTGACACCTTGTATCTTTTGATTGGGGCATTTAGTTTATTTACATTCAAAATAATTATTGATAGATATGTATCTATTGCTATTTTATTACTTGTTTGGTGGTTGTTTCTGGAGATTTTCTCTGATCCTTTCTTCCTCCCTTCATGTTTTGCTGATTTTCTTTAGTGATATATTTGGATTTCCTTCTCTTTATCTTTTGCATGTTTATAAGTGGTTTTTGATATATGATTACCATTAGGTTTGTATATAACCTCTTCTGCATATGGCAATCTGTATTAAGTTGATGGTCATTTAAGTTTGAACCCATTCTTTACTCCACCTCTCCCCACATTTTAGGTATATGCTATTATATTTTATGTCATTTTTCTGAGTTCCTAGATTGATATTTGACAGAAATACTAATGTTTACTGCTTTTGTGTTGCCTACCTTTATACTGTCACTTTTGGTCCCTCCTTTGCACTCAAAGAGTCCCCTTTAATATTTCTTTCAGGGCTGCTTTAGTGGTCATGCCTCCTTTAGTTTTTGTTTGGGAAACTATCTCTCCTTCTGTTCTGAGTGATAGCCTTGCTGGGACAAATAGAGTATTCCTGGCTGCAGATTTTTCCCATTCTGCTCTTTGAATATATCATGTTACTTTCTTCTGACTTGCCAAGTTTCTGTTAAAAAATCTCTTGCTAGCCTTTTGGGTTTTCCCTTTTAAGTTAATGACTTCTTTTCTCTTGCTGCTTTTAAGATGTTTTCTTTATCACTGTATTTTGCAAATTTAGTTACAATATATCTTAGTGTAGATCTGATTCTGTTGATTTGGTGGGAGTTCTCTATGACTTTTGGATCTAGATGTCTGTTTCCTTCCCCAGATTAGGGAAGTTTTCATCTCTTATTTCTTCAAAAAAATTTTCTGTCCTCCTTCCTCTCTTCTTCTGAGACTCCTATAAAAGAATAATATGTTTGATGGAGTCACTGATTTCCCCAAGTCTATTCTCGTTTTGCATATTTCTTCTTTCTCTCTTTTGTTTAGCTTCATTGTTTTCCATTACTTTGTCTTCTAGGTCATTAATGGGTTCTTCTGCTTCTTCCAGCCTGCTGTTCATTGCGTCAAGTGTGTTTCTAATCTCATTTATTGCGCTCTTCATCTCTGATTCTTTTTTAACTTTTATCTCTGTGGTAAGGGTCTCACTGAAGTGTTCCATTTTTTTCTGTAGCCCAGTGAGTATCCTTATCTTTGTTGCTTTAAATTCTCTATCAGTCATGTTACTTAAATCTGTTTTGCTTAGTTTTCTGTCTGTGGCCTTATCTTTTTCTTCCATTTGGGATAAATTCCTCTGTCTTTGCATTTTGTCTAAGTCTCTGCCTTCTTCTGTGTGTTTAAATAAAAACAGTTATGTCTCCTGCTCCTGAAAGTAATGGCCATATAAAGAAGAGGTCCTGTGGAGCCCAGGGCCTGGCGCTTCAGGGAATGCCTCCAGTGTGTGCTTGCATGTGTTCTGCTGTTGTGTTCTGGCTCCTTTAGGCCAGTTGTCTGTAGAGGCTCTTCTTGCCTCTGTGGCCAGTGTTTGTTTCCTGGCTTGAATGTTGTGAGTCTTAACTAGGTGTGCTTTGGTCTGCTTATGAAATGAGACATGTCACCACCTGCATCAGAACTGAAGCCCTGCTGCACGTTCTGCATGGAGCACTGGGTGTCATACACAAATAATGAATCATGGAACACTACATCAAAAACTAATGATGTATGGTGATTAACATAACATAATAAAAAAAAACTAACATCAAAAAAAAAAAAAAAAGAACTGAGGCCCTGCAGAGCTCTTGGGTCGGGAGATGTAGTGTGGCCAGGGGTTTGTGCTCATCTTCTGTGGAGGGGCCCTCCGTGCTGGGCCTGAAGCAAGCGTGACTGAAAAGGCTAGTTCCAATGGAGCTCAGGGAGGTGGGGCTTGGTGTAAGCAAATTAGGCAGCCAGTGTCAGCACTGCACTGCTTCCCACAAGTGGCTCTGTATTTATGCTCATGGCCAGGGGATGGAAATGGCACCAGCCAGCTCCCTTTTTCTCAAAGATGTCTTTCAGTGAATGTCTGCCTCTCATGGGCAGACTCTGAGAAGAGCAAATAATCTGCACACTGTGTGCCCCAGGTGTTGTTCAGATCACTGTTTGTATGCTGTATGACCCTGGGTTGTTCACCTGCCTTCTCTCCAGGAGCAGGGCAGTGCCCTCCTAACTCTATCCCAGCCATAACCACTGACCTTCAAAACCTCAGTCTTTAACCCCTCTGGTAGCAAGAACTCTTGAAACTCAGCCTCTCTCCTTTTTCGAGCCAGTGTCTTTGGGGAAATGTTCTCTTTATGCATTCCCCTGTGTGCTCCTCCCTCTTTCACCCTTTTCCTCAACCAAAGCTCCCTCCCCTCTGCAGCACTGTGATGTGTTTCTCCCCTAAACCACATGTCTGCACTTCCTACCTTGTTTGATGTGGCCTCTTGTGTCCTTTTAGTTGTGGAGTTTGTTCTCTCAGTCTTCAAGTCAATTTCTGGGATATTTAGGATGATTTGATAGTTATCTAGTTGTATTGGTGGTCCGAGGTGAGCCTAGGGTCCTATTACCCTGCTGGCATCTTCCTGTCTCCTCTGGATTTTCCATTCTTCTGTGAGAAAGCTTTGAGGATTGAATGTTTTTAATGTCATGATAATACAACATAGAGCTATTTGGATTTTTCATTTCACATTGTTCCAACATAGTCTCTTAGGAGGTTTGCTTTTTTGGATACCGCCTCTGATATTAGAGATTGATTATTTCTATGTACTCTTAATATTTTTAAATGCTTCAGGCTCTGAGAATGTGCTTTGTAATCTTGGTTTGGTCATGGGCCTACATGGTGTGGATTTTAATCAGTCAATTCACCTTTGAAATTCCCCTCTCTCATCTTAAATTAGCTAGTAATAAACTTGGCTCATATCATGGCTTTACTTTTTGAAGAAAAACTCATATAGCAATTTGAACATGTGATCTCAAATACTCAGTAGGATTTAATTTATTAATAAAATAAACTAAAATATCCATAGTTATTTCTTCATGCAAGAGAAGTGTTCACAAAGAGCTGTGTTTGAGTTATATTGTAATTGGACTAGACAGATTTGAAATGTGATGCTTTTAATCTGATGATTTTTAATTTAAATTCTTAAGAATCAGAAGTTGAAAGTTTATGTTTTACTTAACTAGTTCAGGTATGTGCATGCTTGTGAGTGTGCATGTGGGCTGGGTCAAAATAAGACTCTTAGGAACCTTGTCCCTGAAAAGCATCCTGGCTGCTGCCCCTATATATAATTCAAAATAAAAGTGATTTTAATGATAGAAAAATTCTTATTTTTCTTATGATGGTAAGTAAGGCTTTCTCTAAAGTACAGTTTGTAATTTTTTTCAATAAATATTTTCACAGGGCCTTGCTTTACTGATGTCCTAAGCATAGAGCATTATGTCATGTGGGTACCCACTTCAAGATTGTTCAGTTTTAATAAAATTAACCAGATATTGACAAATCTCTGCCTCAACTCTGTGAGCAGAGCTGCAAAGTACATCTTCCAAGCTACTTCATTTTTCTTTTTTTTTTTTTTAAGATTTTATTTATTTATTTGAGAGAGAGAATGAGATAGAGAGAGAGAGCATGAGACAGGGGAGGGTCAGAGGGAGAAGCAGACTCCCTGCCGAGCAGGGAGCCTGATGCGGGACTCGATCCCGGGACTCCAGGATCATGACCTGAGCCGAAGGCAGTTGCTTAACCAACTGAGCCACCCAGGCCCCCGCTACTTCATTTTTCTAAGTGTTTGTTTTTAACCTAATTTATCCTCTTAGTCTCAGTGGGAAGGAGAAAATTTCAGTGAAATATGTGCTCAGTTTCTTGTTTGGTCCCTAATGAAATTTGTACTCAAAAAGTCTTAGTGTTTTGGAAAATTTTAGCATGAAAAAGAAATATTTGACTCCAGTTACTTTTTTAAACCAAAATAAAATACCTCTAGTGAAAAAGTCCAAGTCATCGTGTTGAAGAACTTTTCCATAATGATCCCTGAAGATAAATTAAAGTACTTTATTTTCTCTGTAATTATTTTTTTCGATAATCTCACAGAGCCTAGTCTGGGGAAAATATTACGAGTTTCTCCATTAAATTTGTTCTTGCTGCACATTAATGCCTAGTGTTTTATAGGCTTGCAGTTGTCTGTCTTTGGGAGGTTTATACAGTTTCCAGCTGACATGGTAGTGAGCAGAAGCTAATGAACTAAAGTCACTGTACAGCAACATGACTGCATTTGATTTATTCTTCTGTGCAGTTGTTTTCTTTCTCTCTTGCATTTTGGCTTTCAAAGCAACTAAGGGCTAATTTTGAGGACCGCCTGTGGTAGTTCTTTAGCCTAAGGTTATTAAAAAATATGGCCCCAGACTGGAGCTACTGAAGCAAAGAACAGGAGAGAGGATGGAATTGACAGCCATTGATTAAAGCCAAAGTACAGAAAAGAAACTATAATCCAGAACATTTGAGGGATCACAAGTCAGGCCTGAAAGTGGCAGCATAGGCTAGGGAAGTTTCTTCTTATAACACAACATAGATGCAAAAATTTTATAAGGGCAGAAGAAAAGTAGGGAAAGCCCTGGCATCCATGTAGAACTGAGTGGGGAGAAGTAGGGAGATAAAAGGACTTTTTTAAGAGCACAGGTGAATACCAGTATTAAAGATGAGCCTATAAAAATAATACTGATACTCATGACCAATAAAAACAACAGAAATATTAGAAGAATAAAGCCAGCATTAGAGATGATCCTATAAGAATGCAGGGTGTGAGGTAACACTGTCAGTGTGTAACAGAAGGCAGAGGAAAATAGGCAGCAATGGTGGGAGAGAGGGAAGAAGAGAGAGTAAGAAAAAGAGGGAGGAAGGGAAAATGAGAGAAAAGGATGACTATTGGTATGTTACCTAAGGTAAAACCAAGAACACTTAGCTTTGTGGCAGTTCTGTGATACATTTATTCATTTGTATTTCTAACTATGTTATTTTATTCCTAGAATAATGGTTCAGGCACAGAAGACCAAAATGCTGGTCAAAGAGCTAGTACTTCTTTGCTTTATTATTATGGTTATATCTAGGTCTCAGTTTGCTCATTTGTAATATGTGTTTGAAAGAGACTGAGACTTTGATGCAAACCTGTGTGTGTGTAAGAGAGAGAGCTGAAAGATTTAAATACAATTCATGCTTTATCTTTTTCTAAAAACTACTTGAAGATTTAATAATATTGAAATATACATGGAATACGAAAGTTATATGGTATAAAAGCCAAGGTGTGAGATCATATAGAAAAATACTCATATACCACAGTAAATGAAAAGCAGTACTTATTTTACTTACTAAATTGAGCACTAAATTTAGCTCTCAGCCTCCTGGTAGCAGAGAAAAGGGCAAAACAGGTTGATTTAGAGAGTTTTCACTGTCAGATACAAAGTCATGTGCACATTGAAGTAAAAATAACAAATTTTTTCTTTAATTTTCCTTTTATGAGGTATTTATCACGTATATGAGAGTTCAGAAAAATACAACCCATGGGCCAAATGCATTTTTTTGCTTCTTCTTGTTAATAAAGTTTTATTGGAATACAGTCATGTCTGTTTGATTACCTATTGTCTAGGCTACTTTCTTGCTACAGTGGCAGAGTTGAGTAGTTGGTACAGAGACCCTGTGGCCCAAAAAACCTAAAATATTTGGTATTTCATCCTTTACAGAAATAGTCACCACCTGAGCTTTCTGAAGGGAACACTGAATAGAATAATGCACATTCTGCTAAATGATGGTTAAAAAAGTTACTTAGATTTCTCTGAGGAGATTTATTAATATTATATAAATATCCAAGTTAACACTTAAACTCATATTTAGTGAAAGCATTTGTGTTTTTGGCAGGGTAGGGAGGCTCTTAAGACCAATATACTCTAGGATCTTTGCTCTCTTTTTTTAAATGAATGTGTGGTAGAGCCATATTTAGTTCTGAGAAAAATCCTTTTTTATTTCCAGATTTATTGAGCTGGAAATTTATTTATTGAGCAAGTGGCATAAAACATTGTGTAATTTAAAAATGTATATGTATATGTTGATTTCATATACATAAATATTGCAAAATTATTGCCACCATAGCATTAGCTAACACCTCATTCATATCATGTAATTATCATTTCTTTTATGTGGTGAGAACATTTATTATTTACTCTCTTACCATCTTTTAAGTATATAATACAGTATTATTAACTGTCATCACCATAATGCATTTTAGATCACCAGAACTTACTTATTTTATGATGGGAAGCTTGTACTCTTTAACCAGTATCTCCCCATTTCCCCCACCCGCTAGCCCCTGGTAACTATCATTCTCTGTGTTTCTTTGATTTCTGCTCTTTTAGACTCCTCATGTAAGTGAGCTCATAAAGTATTTGTCTTTCTATGACTTACTTCACTTAACATAATGCTCTCAAGGTTGACGGAGAAACTGTTAGAACTAATTGATTAATTTAGTAAAGTTGCAGAATACCTATCCGCTTACAGACAACAGTTTCATTTCTGTATGCTAACAATGAAATTTCTGAAAAAGAAATATAACAATCCTGTTCACAATAGCATCAAAAATAATAAAATATTTAGGAATAAATTTAACCTAGGAGATGAAAGAGTTGTATACTGAAAACTATAAGACTTGGTGAAAGAAATTAAAGACCTTAACCAGTGGAAAGTTATTCCATGTTCATGGATCAGAAGAATTAATATTGTTAAAATGTCCATACTACCCAAAGCCATCTATAGATTCGGTGCAATCCCTATCAAAGTTCTGATGGCATTTTTTTTTTTTTACAGAAATAAAAACAGTTCTAAACTTTGGATGGAAATACAAAAGACCCCTAAAACCCAAAGCAGTCCTAAGAACAAAAAAGCTGGAGGCATGATACTTCCTGATGTTGAACTATACTCTAAAGCTTTAGTAATCCAAATAGTATGGCACTGGCATAAACATAGATACATAGATCAATGAAACAGAATTGAGAGCTCAGAAATAAAGTTTGCTCTCTGGTTGTAGTGGGTATTTACGGTTCTGAGATACTGAGTGCCAACCCCTTCATAGTGATAAAAGCCATCTATCTATATTCAGTTATCTCTGTCTCTCCCATGCCCTCTAAGTGCTTAATGATAAAACCACCATACATCTACCTTCCCCTCCACTTATACTCCAAGGGTGAACCCTGATTGTCTCACATTATTTAACATACTCCATTCCTCTAGTCACAGTGCTTGATTCAGGCTTTGGGCACAGGACCCAGTTCATGACAATAAATATGAATACAGATTTTTTTCTGGAAGCTTTATAAGACATATTCGTTTTATGCAAGACACAAGAAAGCATGGCGTTCCTAGACACTAGAGGCTGACATTGTGTATCATTAAGGAAAAGTAACTTTAGAAGGAAACATATACAGGGGGAAGGTAAAGAAGAAAATGGTAAATTAATAAATGTTTGGTAGATCAAGCCTCACCTGAAATTTATGCCATCTCTGGTCTCATTGACATCATGAAGTTTAAGAGTTGTCATTGTGTAAGCCACTTTGAAAAGTTATATGTTATTTTTTAATGAAAAATTTGTCATAAACTAGTCATCTTCCAGTACAATATAGAGAAGTGAGAGATTTTGAAGAATGGTTAGTTAATGAATATCAGAAATCTTACGTAAACTTTTGGCTAAATCAAAGTCTACTCCTCGTAGAAACTTCAAAAATGCCTAGAAGGTAGCGATATCGTGGGCTGTATTATGCTTTATGTGTTTGATGGACAGGTGGCAAACCTAACCTTCTCTTGGGAAAACTCAAGCTATTCTCTCTAAGAGAACCATTTCACTTTGTAGAAAGGAAGGCTTCAAGGATTATTGCAAAGTATTAAAAAGAAAAGAGCTGTAAGTATTGCAAAGTATTAAAAAGAAAAGAGCTTTATCAGAGCCTTCATTGACTAATAATGATTGTTCCTGTTTAGTGCAAATGAGGGACAGCAGGGAGCTCTGGGAAAATACGGTTGTCATGGTAACTGATAACACTTTTTCCCTTCTGGAAGTCTAGATAGTCAAAGAGGCTACACAAGGCCATGTTTCCTTAGAGACTTTTCCTAAGTAAAGGAAATAAGAAAAAGGGAAATAAAAGGAAGATCTGTCACTTGGTTGAACTTTCTTCTGCCCACAAAGATAACAGACTTCTAAGGAAATGCTGTTTTGCATAATTAGCTGACTCAGGTAGGTGAAAATGGGATCTCTCTTTTATAATATAATCAACTTAATACAGGGGGGAAGATGAGTATAACCAAAGTCTGAGAAAGTACTGCCCAGAAGAAAATTCAGAGTAAGTTTAAAATGAAAATTAAGTTCTTCAGTGACAACATGTAATATTTTATGTGAGGAGGGATTGTTTTTCTTTTGGAGTTGGGTATGGACCGAAAACTGAAAAACAGTATTTAAATGCTCTTTAGAATGCATCTAAGCTTTCTGAACCTAAGTTTTCTTACTTGTGAAATCAGCACTTTGAGAGAGGTCTAGTTTTTCAAACATTTTCCTTGATAAAAGCCTCAAGAAAAAAGTTTCCCCTTATTCCCTGCTAGGTTTTTTGGCTGGTCTAATAATTGATGTATGACAGAGTAACAGGAGAAAAACAGAAGTTTAATAATAGGTATGCTTTCAGTGTGCTTGGGAGAGATGCAGGAAAACTTAGTAACTCCCCTCAATTGCCTAAGCCCTAGGTTTAAACACCATCTCTAGCTAAAGATAAAGAACTTGTTGAGGGTGGGAAGTCAGTTAGGGGAGGTTACCAGGAAAGCACAGTCTGCCTAACAAGGGAATAGTTGTTAGGCAGATTTAAGTCCTTGCCTTCAGCATTGATAACTATTTCCAGAGATTTAGAGTCATCCCCTTCTTCCTGGTAGAACCAGGGAGACACCCTTATAAATGGAGATTTCCCTTGTAAATGTCTCTTACAAAGGGGTCACTTCTATTTGGTATTCAGAGCTGCTCCTGTGTTTGCAGTTTCAATAATCAATCTGCCAAAGGCATATCTTGGAGTGGCAAAATTTCCTTCTCTTCACATGTAAACATAAAATTGCAGAGTCTCGGGATGAAGCCTTAGCAGGAAGCTCAGAAACAGAGCTGCTGGGCTTCTTTTCTCTTTGTAATAGTCCTTAAGACATTTTATAGGAAATAATTGAAAGACGTATGTGTTTTAAAGCTTCTGCCTTTCAAATAGTCATGCTTGAAATGTCTTAATTGTTCTTAAGAGAAACTATTCTCCATCTGGTAGTGGCTTTCCAAGTAGCTCAGGAAGGAGGCACCAACTAGATCAGAGTAATCAACTCTAGGGTTGAATGAATGGATGTTTGACAGTTCTGCCTTTAAGCTTTTGGAAGGAAATAATTAAATTCTAGAGATCTTGTTTTACAGATCTGTACCTATTATGTGAAAACATCTTAATAAAAACCTATACATACTCCTATTCTACAATCTGATACAATTCTTGTGATATTAAGAAAGGCAAAAATAAATGCTGAATATGAAAGCTCTTTAAAAAGCTGAGGAGAGATCTCACCTGTAAGCTGATTTCTGTAATCTAATATATTAGGTTAAAATAAGATTTCACGTCTAGCTCATGGGCACTCTGTAAGAATGTATTGACTAAACATAAGATCCTGCTCCAAGGTGTGTGAAATTAAATAACATTTATAGAAATTTTGACATATTATTTAAATATGGATTCTACTTTAAATTGTCTGAGCTGGAACATTTTTGAGAATGAAAGTGGAGCTAAATAAAGGTAGCAGCACTGACTGATTTGTAACAGTTATAAACAGGGACAGTCTTAGGAAAATCAGACATATGGTTACCCTATTTACAGTACATTTAATGATGGCAGATCAACTGGCCTGAGTCCTATAATAATAACTTATTACCCTAACTAGTTTCCTTCTAAATATTTAACTCTGGTCTTCAGTTTTAAAAGATAAGTACTTTTGCAACTTTGAGACAAAACCGTTACCCTTCATTTATTTGAAAAATCTTTCCAGATGCTCATGGAATTCTTAGTATTTAAGAACTATACAATGAGGCATTTACCATATGTCCACTTGTTATCCCACGGGATCTTAGCTAAAACCAGCTCACCGACCTATTATATCTTGAAGACAGCGTCTGTCTTTAAGATATTGATACTCTATTCTCTATTTTAGGTGTTCATGTCTTCATATGCTCCCTTAAATTTATAGAAGATTTAGTTGGTACTCTTCCACATTTCTCTTCTAGAAAGGCTTAATCTTGCTGCTTGCTATGTTACGATTGAAAAGGAAACTACAAGGGTAGATTTGTGGAGGGTGAGTGACCAGATTGGGTCACGGCATGGGCACTGAAAGAATTCACCCAAGGCAGAACAAAGGTGATAGAAGTTTATTGAATACACTGCAAGGGAGCATTGAGCAGGACAGCAGAGGAGAGACTGTTTGCCAGGAGGCAGTGGTGGGGGGCTGTAGGAGTGAGGAGGTATGGGAACGTATGGAATTTTACTTTTTTGGTACCTGTGCCCTGTTGTAAGTAGCCCACTGGTCAGCTAGGACCTATGGATATTGTGAGGTGGGTCACCTAATGAGCCTGTTTGCATTCAGCATGGTGGTCGCTGTGGGCCCTTTTACCTTTCTCAGGTCTCCATTGCTCAAGACTGTTGCCTAAAAGCGGCCTCTACATTGTGTTCTTTTCATTTATTCCATTGTCATCATTTTCTTGTCTGGATCATTGCTATGATGGATTATGTTTGAAAGACTGTTGTTTTAAAATATCTTATGAAAATCTGCTCTTGGAAAAGATTTTCATCTGCTTTCTCTGTCTCCCTTTCTGTCTGTCTCCAGTTGTATCAAATGAACAAATCATTAAAAATGGATGATAATAACCATGACAGAATAACCAATAGTGGCAAACCCTCAAAGTCAGTGGTTCACCCTTTCTGCACATTAGAATATTTTGGGGGACTTTAAAAATAATGATGTGCAAGCCACATTTCAGATCACTGACATGAGAAACTCTGTGAGTGGGACCAAGACATTAGTACTTTGAGTTTCCATGTGATTCTGATAAGCAGACAAGATTGCATACCACCTCTTTAAGTACTTCATAATGTGAGCTAATCCACCGGAAAGTATATCTTTTTTAGGGACGCAGTTGTGAAAGGGAAGAATGTATCTATGTGTAATTATGTGTGTGTTTGGAGTATTTGACAGTAATAAAATTAGGACTTTGAAGAAAAGAAGCTGTGTATTGGAAAAGGAGGTAATGATACTTTCCACATCCACAGATAAACCCCCCAAAATAAATAAATTTTTTGTAATAGATATTTTATCTGGAAAGAAGGCTTGGAAGAAACTGATATTGAAAGAATTAAAGTTAGATCCCAAAACCACATTAGTACATTGTTGTAATTTCTTTTAATCTTATTTCTGGACTTGTTGGATAATTGTTAGCATGGCTTTAATCAGGTTTAATTGCTTTTAGTTTATGAGTGATGAATTTTGTCTTGGGGCAACTTTTTTTTTTTTTTTAAGTAGGCTCCATGCCCACCTTGGAGCCCAGTGTGGGGCTTGAACTCACAACCATGAGATCAAGACCTGAGCTGAAACCAAGTGTCAGTCGCTTAACTGAGCCACCCAGGCGCCCCTGTTCAGGGGCAATTTTGCTAGAGTAATGCCTTCTGCCCATTTCCATAGTGTGGTGGGATTATTGTGGCCCCATCTCACACCTTTCTGTAGTCTCACCTTTTGGTAGCACCTACCCACATTGACTTTGTGCTTGGCATTTGATTTAATTTGTTTAATGGGACCATAACAAATTTGATGCAAGCAGTCTTGAGAAATTTCTTGCACACTTTGGCTTCCTTTCATGTTCCCCTGCCTCTACCATGAGAATCTACCTAGGCCAGCCTGCTAGAATTTTAGGAGAGATACATGGAATAAAGTAGTGTCATCCCAGCCAAGAATATCTTAGACCAGCTAGACATTATCCAACCTGCCAGCTGACCAAAGACAAATGAACAAGTCCAACCAAGATCAGCTAAGTGTAGGTCAGATCAGCAGAACTACCCAGCCACCCCATAGACTACTAAGAAATAATAAATGTTTTTTGTTTTGAGCCATTGAATTTTGAGATAATTTGTTATGCAGCATTAATGTAGCAGTAGATCATTGATACAAAGGACCATGCCTATCAGTGTGTTTAGTTATAAGAAGCCATCATGATTGAATGACCAATGTCTTTAATGTACTGTATCTTTATCTAGGTTTGAATGGCAGAGATAAAGATTTTCCTCAGGCCTCTTGCTATGAGTTTGTAGTTGTGACTTTGATGAAAATGTCATTCCTGGGTATTCTTGTTTCCAAATGAAGTGTTTCTAGGCTTGCTGTAGTAACATGGTGCTGAGTACAATTTTAATAATTTTAATGACCTTTATTTCCACTTGTGAGCAGTCAGTGAAGGGGCCACACATGTTTTTCTAAGCTATTTAAGGATTTGCATGTACCTCAGTCCATTGTAAGTGTTCTTAAAAGCTCTCTTGTAATCGTCTTCCACTCTATCCTACAATGCGCACTGGCAGAGCATGGTCAATATCCAGTAATAGCTCCAAGAGAAAGAGAAAAATTGCCTAAGACAGTACAGGTGTGGTTTATATACAGATATATAAGTGGTTCCCTTCTTTCTAAAATTCTCAAATATTAATAGCTAGCTTCTGAGTACAGTTAAGTTTTAGATTGGAATCACATTCCCGTCTCTCCTGAATTTCCTTCTTTAGTAGCCGTGAATTTAAAATGGCAATATTCAAAGTAAGTATGTTTCTTTCTTGCAGTATTTTCTATCTACTTAACAATTGCTATTAACTTTTTATGATCTCACAGTCCCACAGTGGGGTGTACCAGGGTTCTTGTACCTGAACAACCCCATATCTGATAGGTTTATTTGAACAATCCCCTAGGAAGCTATGGTTAAGTCACTAGTTATAATTTTTTAAAGATTTTTTATTATTTATTTGAGAGAGAGAGAGCAGGAGCTGGGAGAAAGGGCAGAGGGAGAGGGAAAAGCAGACTCCCCACTGAGCAGAGAACCTGAGGTGGGGCTCGATCCCAGGACCCTGAGATCATGACCTGAGCTGAAGGCAGACACTTAACCGACTGAGCCACCCAGGCTCCCCAGTTCTTACTCTTCTTAATGAAGAACATGAATGTTCTATTTTCTGAATTCCTGTTTTTTGTTGTCATCACACATTAATTCATCATTTTATTTGTTGACTGAACATACATTTACTAAGTTTTAACTAAGTACCAGGCATTATTTTGGGTATAGCAGGAAAAAAATCTGAGCTCAGGTCTTACTCTTTTGTGATTAATCTGTGTTATTCAACATGGGTACTGACAAGCTTTTTTCCCCCAAATATCTTTGAAGGTAAATATTTTTGTTAGTATGTGTCTAAAACTGGAGTTGTTGAAATGACTTTTGCCTGGTACATGGTGAGCCCTTTCAATTTGATTTTTGCATTTTTCCTCTTAGTCATTTTTTTCATCATCAGTTTTATTACTGCTTCTATTCCAGTTCCTTCTTTTCCCGAAAAAGACTTGAGTTCTTAAATTGACTCTTCATTCTTTATATATTGTCAAGCAGTTTAAACTTTTTTTTCCTTTTGCAAGAACTTCCCAAATGTGCCCACTAATTTAATCAGCATCCACTCCAGTAATTTGATTTTCAGAATGAATTCTGCTCTTCACTGCCTCCAGTGGGACTTAATTCTGTATTGTTTTTAATTTCACTGTGATTCTTAGCCCATCCATTTTCCTTTATATATTGTTATGCTCTTTTCTTCTTTGCCTGTACTCTTATGTGATTGATGTGGTGCCTTCTTATAATTTTTTAAGAATTTGAGCTTTGCCTTCCCTGAATTTTGCAGATGATATGTTTTTCCCTTATGTTTCATAGACAGTATGTTGTTCCGTGTTTCTGTTTGGCTTACCTTCACATAACTAAGGAAGTATCCTGAGATAATGTATGTTTGTGAACTGACATGGTATATGAATGCCTCTGGCCTCACTATTTGTCAAATCCTCTTTTCATATCAGTAGCTATTACTGGTTGATATCTACAGACCAATTTGTAGCACTTACATTATTTTCTAACATGGGATTATTGGCCTGATTCAGAATGTTCTCCTATCCTTATTATCTGGATCAATTAACAGATAACTTAAAAAATACTGTAATTCCCTTTCTGTACTCCCTTTGGACCCTCATTTTATCTATTTCTGCTTGTGGTGTTTATGTGTAAGTACCTTCTGTTTTAGAATTTAATATGCTTCTGAGAGTTTCCTATCCACTTTTGATTCTATGGCCCTCTGGAAATTTCAATGTCAAAGTGCTTGTAGCAAGATACAAACCAGAGATAGACAGTTTGGAGGCAGAAAGATGACTAGTCAGTAGAAGGATGGATGCCCAGCTCTTTAACTGGTAAAGACTTTAAGTTTCTGAATAAAGAATTCAGAGGAACAAAGTGTCTTCCAACTGCCTTTTAGAGGAGTTTAGCATGGTTTCCAACAACAGTGTTTTCAATCTTTCCATCACCCTTGTCTTAGTTGAAATTTCTCTCATTCTAAAAACAGATTGAGAGTAAGGCTAGTTTTTCATTCCTTTGAGTTGTCTTTTTTCATATCATCCCAGTTATTTTCACTGCGGGTTAAGAGAAGTTTCAAAAGAGGCTGCTGGCCAGATTCTGTTTTAAAATAGAAGCCCTACTATGGTGGAGGTAGGGAATAAAATAAACTGACAAATAGAAGCTAAACTTTTCAGACTATTTCTTGTTTATAGATTTGACTTTCAAAAAACTACATAAATGTTTTTATACAAGTAAAAAATTAAATTTAAAAAATTGCTTTGGTACTCAAGAAGAATGAGTATTCTGTTGTTTTAGGATGGGATGTTCTGTATATATCTATGAAGTCCGTCTGGTCCAATGTGTCATTCAAAGCTCTTGTTTCCTTGTTGATCTTCTGCTTAGATGAACTGTCTATTGCTATGAGTGGAGTGTTGAAGTCTTCTACTTTTAATGTATTATTATCAATATGCTTCTCTATTTTGGTTATTAATTGGTTTATATAATTGGCTACTCCCATATTGGGGGCATAGATACTTACAATTGTTAGATGTTCTCATTGGGTAGACCCTTTAAGCATGATATAGTGTCCCTCTACATCTCTTACTACAGTCTTTGGTTTAAAATCTAATTTGTCTGATATGATGATTGCTATCCCAGATTTCTTTTGAGGTCCATTGGTGTGGTAAATGGCTCTCCATCCCTTCACTTTCAATCTGGAGGTGACTTTAGGTTCAAAATGAGTCTCTTGTAGACAGCCTATGGATGGGCCCTGCTTTTTTATCCAGTCTGATACTCTCTGTCTTTTTACTGGAGAATTCAGCCCATTTACATTTAGAGTAACTATAGAAAGATATGAATTTAATGCCATCATATTACCTGTAAAGTCCCTGTTTCTGTAGACTGTCTCTGTTACTTTCTGGTCTATGTTACTCTTCGGGTCTCTCTTCGCTTACAGTATCCCCCCTTAATATTTCTTGTAGGGCTGGCTTGGTGGTCATATATTCTTTCAGTTTCTTTCTGTCCTGGAAACTCTTTATCACTCCTTCCATTCTGAATGATAGCCTTGCTGGATAAAGTATTCTTGACTGTATGTTCTTCTCACTTAGTACCCTGAATATATCTTGCCAGCCCTTTCTAGCCTGCCAGGTTTCTATGGATAGGTCTGATGTTATTCTGATGTTCCTCCCTCCGTACATAAGCAATCTCTTCCCCCTAGCTGCTCTCAGCGTAGCTTCCTTGGCTCTAAGATTTGCAAGCTTCACTATTATATGTTGGAGTGTTGATCTATTTTTATTGGTTTTGGGAGGGGTCCTCTTTGCCTCTTGGACATGAATGCTTGTTTCCTTCACCAGATTAGGGAAGTTCTCAGTGTGCACATGGAACTTTCTCCAGAAGAGATCACATACTGGGTCACAAATCAGGTCTCAACTGATACCAAAAGATTGAGATTATACCCTGCATATTTTCAGACCACAGTGCTTTGAAACTGGAATTCAATCACAAGAAGAAATTTGGAAGGAACGCAAACACTTGGAGGTTAAAAAACATCCTGCTAAAGAATGGGTCAAACAGGAAATTAAAGAAGAACTTAGGGCGCCTGGGTGGCTCAGTTGGTTAAGCGACTGCCTTCGGCTCAGGTCA
This sequence comes from Mirounga leonina, assembly GCF_011800145.1. Lineage (NCBI taxonomy): Eukaryota > Metazoa > Chordata > Mammalia > Carnivora > Phocidae > Mirounga > Mirounga leonina. The sequence goes on along the minus strand of NW_023270158.1, from coordinate 8,514,866 downwards.
TGATCCTGGAGTCCCTGGATCGAGTCCCGCATCGG
>NW_023270158.1:8317607-8514731 GCF_011800145.1 Mirounga leonina | reverse complement strand
AAAAAAAAAAAAAAAAAAAAAAAAAAAAAAAAAAAAAAAAAAGAAGAACTTAAACAATTCATTGAAACCAATGAAAAAGAAAACACACTGTTTCAAAACCTATGGGATACTGCAAAGGCTGTCCTAAGAGGGAAGTACACAGCCATCCAAGCATCTCTCAAAAAAATTAGAAAAATCCCAAATGCACAAGCTAACCTTACACCTAAAGACCTGGAGAAAGAACAGCAAATAAAGTCTAAACCATGCAGGAGAAGAAAAATAATAAATATTAGAATAGAAATCAGTGAAATAGAAACTAGAAGAAGAGTAGAACAGATCACCAAAACTAGAAGCTGGTTCTTTGAAAGAATTATAAGATCAATAAACCACTGGCCATATTTATCCAAAAGAATAGAGAAAGGACCCAGATTAATAAAATTATGAATGAAAGGGGAGAGATCATGACGAATACCAAGGAATAGAGACAACTGTTAGAACTTATTACCAGCAGCTATATGCCAACAAATTAGGCAATCTGGAAGAAATGGATGCATTCCTGGAAACGTATAAACTACCAAGACTGAAACTGGAAGAAATAGACAATTTGAACAGACCAATAACCAGCAAGGAAATTGAAGCAGTAATCAAAAACCTCCCAAAAAACAAGAGTCCAGGGCCAAATGGCTTCCCAGGGGAATTCTACCAAACATTTAAAGAAGAAATAATACCTATTCTCCTGAAGCTATTTAAAAAAATGGAATTGGAAGGAAAACTTCCAAACTTGTTCTATGAAGCCAGCATTACCCTGATCCCAAAACCAGACAAAGACCCCATCAAAAAGGAGAATTGAAGACCAATATCCCTGATGAACATGGATGCCAAAATACTCGACAAGATCCTAGCCAGTTGGGTCCAACAGTACATGAAAAGGATTATTCACCATGACCAGGTGGGATTTGTTCCTGGGATACAAGGGTGGTTCAACATTTGCAAATCAAGCAACGTGATAGAGCACATTAATAAAAGAAGAGACAAGAGCCATATGATCCTCTCAGTTGACGCAGAAAAAGTATTTGACAAAATACAGCATCCTTTCTTGATTAAAACTCTTCAGAGTATAGGGATAGAGGGAACCTCAGTATCATAAAAGCCATCCTTGAAATGCACAGCAAATATCATTCTCAATGGGGAAAAATTGAGAGCTTTTCCCTTAAGGTCAAGAACACAACAAGGATGTCCATTTTCACCACTATTGTTCAACATTGTACTAGAAGTCCTAGCCTCGGCAATCAGACAACAAAAAGAAATAAAAGTCATCCAAATTGGCAAAGAAGTGGTCAAACTCTCTCTCTTTGCAGATGACATGATACTTTATGTGGAAAACCCAAAAGGCTCCACCCCCAAATTACTAGAACCCATACAGCAATTCAGCAATGTGGCAGAATATAAAATCAATGCATAGAAGTCAGCTGCAATTCCATACACTAACAATGTGACTGAAGAATGAGAAATTAAGGAATCAATTCCATTTACAACCCCACGAAAAACTATAAGATACTTAGGAATAAACCTAATCAAAGAGGTAAAGGATCTATACTCTAGAAACTACAGAACACTTACGAAGGAAATTGAGGAAGACACGAAGAGATGGAAAAACATTCCATGCTAATGGATTGGAAGAATAAACATTGTTAAAATGTCTATCCTGCCCAGAGCCAGCTACACCTTCAAGGCAATCCCTATCAAAATACCACCAACATTTTTCAAAGAGCTAGAATAAACAATCCTAAATTTGTTGGAACCAGAAAAGACCCCACATCACCAGGGGAATGTTGAAAAAGAATTAGGCTATCTGAGGGCATCACATTGCCTGACTTCAAGCTATATTACAAAGCTCTGATCACCAAGACAGCATGATATTGGCACAAAAACAGACACATAGACCAATGGAACAGAAGAGAGAGCTCAGAAATGGACCCTCACCTCTGTGGTCAACTAATCTTCAACAAAGCAGGAAAGAATATTAAATGGAAAAAAGACAGTCTCTTCAATAAATGGTGCTGAGGAAATTGGACAGCCACATGCAGAAGAATGAAGCTGGACCATTCTCTTACACCATACACAAAGATAAACTCAAAATGGATGAAAGACCTCAATGTGAGACGGGAATCCATCAAAAGCCTAGAGAAGAACATAGGCAGTAACCTCTTCGACTTCGGCTGCAGCAACTTCTTGCAAGACATGTCTCTAAAGGCAAGGGAAACAAAAGCAAAAACAAACTTTTGGGACTTCATAAAGATAAAAAGCTTCTGCACAGCAAAGGAAACAGTCAACAAAACTAAGAGGCAACCCACAGAATGGGAGAAGATATTTGCAAATGACATTAGAGATAAAGGGCTGGTATCCAAAATCTATGAAGAATTTATCAAATTTAACATCCAAAAAACCAATCCAGTCAAGAAATGGGCAGAAGACATGAACAGACACTTCTCCAAAGAAGACATACAAATGGCTAACAGACAGATGAAAAAATGGTCCATAACACTAACCATCAGGGGCATACAAATCAAAACCACAATGAGATACCACCTTATACCAGTTAGAATGGCTAAAATTAACAAGACAGGAAACAACAAATGTTGGTGAGGATGTGGAGAAAGGGGGACCCTTTAACACTGTTGGTGGGAATGCAAACTGGTACAGCCACTCTGGAAAACAGTATGGCGGTTCCTCAGGATGTTAAAAATAGAGCTACGCTATGACCCAGCAATTGCACTACTAGGTATTTACCCCAAAGTTACAGATGTAGTGAAAAGAAGGGGCACCTGCTCCCCAGTGTTCATAGCAGCAATGTCCACAATAGCCAAACTGTGGAAGGAGCTGAGATGTCCTTCAACAGAAGAATGGTTAAAGTAGATATGGTTCATATATACAATGGAATATTACTCAGCCATTAGAAAGGATAAATACCTACCATTTGCATTGATTTGGATGGAACTGGAGGGGATTATGCTAAGTGAAATAAGTCAAGCAGAGAAAGACAATTATCATACGGTTTTACTCATACGTGGAATATAAGGAATAGCACAGAGGACCATAGGGCAAGTGAGGAAAAACTGAATGGGAAGAAATCAGAGAGGGAGACAAACCATGAGAGACTCTGGACTCTGGGAACCAAACTGATGGTTACAGAAGGGAGGGGGTTAGGGGATGGGGTAACTGGGTGATGGGTATTAAGGAGGGCATGTGATGTGATGAGCACTGGATTTTATACACAACTAATGAATCATTGACTACATCAAAAACTAATGATGTACTATATGTTGTCTAATTGAACATAATAAAATAAACCTCAAAAAAATAAAAAATAAAAAATTGCTTTGTTTTCTGCCAGTATAGTCTTTCCTTCTACCTCCTTGTCCACAGTTGTGCATCCTTTATTTATGCCCATCACACACAGGTGTCCTATGATATGCTCAATCCAAGATATCATAGGTCATTTATCTTTATTTCCAACCCCTTTGTCAATTAATATGTAGGTTCTCTTCTAACTATTCAAGGGGCTGCTGCACCTTTTCTTTTTCTTCCACACACCTTTTTGGGGCTGAAAGCTAAATGAGATGGAGGAGCAGTAGAGAGAAAGAAGAGTTGTCTTAGTTCTGTTTCTGCTTGTTGAGATATGATGGGTTTCATGGTCCCAGCTGGAGATGATATAAGCTTTTGGGGTTCATATAACTTTGGGAAGTTATGAAGCATTAATTCACTATGTTTTCCAGGGACATTTTTATAAAGAGGCATTTTTAACTCAGATGTTCTAAGTTTTATATCAGTAGTAAATTCATGCTATTCAAGATTTTAAACTATAATACATTTGTTCTAAGCATGAAAATGAAGCAATATTTTTAAGCCTACTTTATATTTCACATGGTACTGAGGATTGTGAGGAACACTGAGGAAGGAATTTTGTTCTCTGCCTTTAAGGATAAGAAACACTAGTTGTTGAAGATAATATTACACTTCAGCAAGACAACATGATTAAAGCTAAAATATATGGTGTAGACTCAGTGTATTATAAGAACCAAATGATGTGATTTACTAGGGTATTGAAATAAGAGATCAGTTAGGTCTCAGAAGTTCATTGTACTTTAGTAGAGCAGAGTGAAGGAGTGACTGTAGCAGAATGATCCTGAAAATGGAGAGAACCTTAACCTTTACTTCTCTTATTTAATTTTATTTTGACAACCTCTCCAATTTGATTTTTAAAGTCTTGGCCACAATTAGAAATAAGGGACAAAATCTGTTGAACCTTGAAAGGGGTTTATAAATAGTTTGGAGATAAATGTATAAAATGTGCCTTTTTTTTTTTTTTAGCAGTTTTAGATTTACAGAAGACTCAAGCCCGAAATACACAGTTCCCATATACCCACATAACCCCTCCCCAACACAGTTTCCTGTCTTATTAATATCTTGAATTAATGTGGTACTTCTGTTAAAATTGATGAGCTAATATTAATACATTATGATTAATGAAAGTCCATAGCTTATATTAGGGTTTATTCTTTGTGTTGTACATTGTATGGGTTTTAACAAACGTTTAATGACATTTGTCCACCATTACAATAACATACGGAATAGTTTTACTGATTTAAAATTCCCTTATGCTCCATCTATTCATCCTTTCCTTTTTGTTTCCCAAACCCCTGGTAACCAGTGATCTTTTTACTGTCTCCATAGTTTTGCCTTTTCTAGAATGTCAAATAGCTGGAACAATATAGTATATAGCACTTTCATATTAGCTTCTATCACTTGGCATTGTGCATTTAAATTTTCTTCATGTCTTTCTGTGACTTGATAGCTCATTTCCTTTTAGTGCTAAATAATACTTCATTATTATTTATTTGCCACAGTTTTTATATCCATTCGCCTTTTGAAGAACATCTTATCTTGGTTGCTTAAAATGGAAGTTGAGATAATTTATTTGAGAACTTTATTCTTTTCTAATAGAGGCTTTTTATCTTGAATACAACTTTAGAGACATCCTAAACCTTTTAATAAATTGTGTTTACATTTTCATCTAGTTCAAAAGACTTCTAATTTCAGTTTCGGTTTATTTCTTAGATCCCTGGACTATTGAGAAACATGCTGTTTACGGGAATCTTTTTGTTACTGATTTTGGAAAGATGGGCTTATTCAGGAATAAAAGAGAATTGCAATCTGGAACAAAAAGGTGGGGCAAAGCCATAGACAACTCTGGGAGACAAAGAAGAGTTGTGGTTTTTTTAAGGAGAAAAGGGGTAAGTTGGGAGGGCTGTTAGGAACTAAAAGTCCATTGGAATAAGCTGGGAGTTTGAAGTATGGTGGCTTTTCATTGGCTGAGCTATTGCGGGTTTGGGGGCTACATGGGAATGAGGAAAATGGCTTTTCCTCCAGCTGGAGTAGTAGAGTAGTATCCACGTGCAAGGTCAAGTCCATGTAAGGTCAAGCATATCTCTTCCTGTTGGGTCTGCAATTGACTACAAGTGGTAGGGCATGAGAGCTTCCCTCGCCAAAACCTCCCAACTCCATTTTAGTGAGGTTTCCCATTACTAATTTTGACAATTTCTAATGTAATTTCATAGTGATCAGAGAATATATTTAATGTGGCTTGCATCCTTTTAATACTTCTGAGACTTATATTATGACACAGAATATGATCTATCTTTGTAGATGTTCCCTGTGTACTTGGAAAGAATGTTTATTTCACTATTGTGCATTTAAGGAGGCTCACTCTATTTTGATCACATTAGTGAAGCTGTTCATCCTCCTGGCTTACCTTGCCATGCCAATGGAGCTGGAGGGGTGTTAGGAGCACCCCAGGCAAAAATGCCACAGACTTACTATTTCTACTCAATATTCAGCAGTTTTTCAAGCATAAATGCTTCTTACATTGTTGTATGCTTTTGGACTACTTCCATAGTGCTGAAATGGTTGTTTTTGTCAATTTTGTTCTGCTTTATAGTTGCTTTTTGGGGAGAGGATTTGCCAAGCTCCTCACTTGGCCATAGCCAGAAGTCAGTTTTGGGCTATGGTATTTTAAGCAATGAGTGGGAAAGTTTTGAGGCAATGCTCCTTGACAAAATTATTTTCTTCCTCCAAAATCCAGGGTAGTCTCTTCAAGTTTTGCACCAAGAGCTGAGAGAAAAAGGCATCTATCTATTCATGAAATGTAACTACAATTAGCCTATTTTGTAAAGGGGGCATTGGAATTAAGGTATTCCTTGTTAATTAGCAGAGTTTTTACATTAATGCTAAGAAACTATTAGCAATTAGGCTACAGAAGTATTTAAAATACAATGGGCATAGTCTCTGTTAATTACTCTCTACTTTGAGCACTTGCTTACTATATAACTGAGATGTCAGTGGGATTTTCTGTGAGGCAACTAAAGAGATCTGTTCCCTGTACAATGTCATGGATGGTAAACTGGGCTGCTACACAGCTAAAGATCAGTGGGTAACAATCAAAACAAGGATAGAAGCAAATCAGGTCATAGTATTTCCTTCAGCTAGTTATAGCTAAGGTTTTTTCTAGCACCCAACAAATCTGGATTGGAATTAATAACATTTATACCACAGTAACACTTGATAATAATGATAGATCCTATGTTTGTATGGGATATAATTTATATATCAGTACATACACTGCCAAGGCTATTGATTAAAGATCCTAAGTGTAGTGAGGTTACTGTTAAATTATAAATTTTTATATAGTAGAGATGCAAAAGACTTCTGTCTTGTAGAAAGGTTACAGTTAGCTTATAGTTTATTGCTCTGTAGACAATTACCAGGTTTGTATTTAACCCAGTCATCTTATCCTAATATTCTTCGTTGAATTGCTTACATATATTTAGGTCCTCAAGGGTTCTTTGAATTGGTCTTAATATTTTATGGGTTCCTTCATTAGTTTTTTAAATAAAATTTTTGACTTAAGAGTTATAATTTAAAATTTTTAAAAACTATACTTGAGTAATAGGTATGTGTGTGTGTAGATAGATTGAGAGTGAGAGAATGCACATTGCTTAGTATATTGTGTATAATTAATTCCATGTGATAGGTTCCATTATCATTTTTCCTTTTATTTAATTATATTTTTAAGATTTTATTTTTTAGTATATGTGCTGCCGAAGCAAGCACTTAAGATTTTATTTTTAAGTAATCTCCACATCCAACATGGGGTTCAAACTCACAACCCTGAGATCAAAGAGTTGTATGCTCTTCCAACTGAGCCAGCCAGGCATCCCTATCATTTTTTCATTTTAAGACTGTATTTAGAAGAAACCTTTCAGATATTTTGATTTGTATGCTTGTGTCTCAATGACATGGAGTAGGTGAACAATTCTTCTTTTTAAAATTTATTATTTTTAAAAATTTTAATTCCAGTGTAGTTAACATTGTTATCTTAGGTTCAGGTGTATAATATAGTGATTCTGTAGTTCCAGTGAATAGTCCTTCTTGATAGAGCAGAAGAGAGTTCATGTTAGAATTAATTCCTCAGGAATCAATTTCAAGCTATACTTACTCATGTTCCCCCTTCTCCTCCCTCCACTTCTTTATCACTGTTAGGTTTGGATTCAGCTGCATGTATGAGAAGCCAAATTATGTGATTTACCTAAATAGGAATTTACCTATTTTTTCTCACTGACGAAGACCTTCAGATATGCTAGGAGAAGTGCAGCTGGTCCAAGAAGTCATTGTGGGTCTGGCTCCTTTTTGCTTCCTGCTCCTCCAATCTTGGAGTGAGGCTTTGTTCCTCGTGGTAGAAAGACATCGGCACTGCCTTTAAAAGTTACCATTCCCTGTTCCAGGCAGGAAGAAGAAAAAATAGCAAAGGGCAAAATGCATGTTAGCTAGATTTGTGTCTCTTTTCAGCAAAACTATAGATTTTCTAGATGCACCACCCAGTGGATTTCCACTTTTGTCCTATAAACTAGATTGAGTCACAGAATCCCTGTTAGCTATAGAAGTCTGGAGAGGTGAGCATTAGTGGATGCAGCACTTTCTCAATAAAATCTGTGTTCTATTCAAAACGGAATAGGCAACTAGCTGTGACAACCACCAAATGGATATTTGAATCTGAAGGATGAGGTACTTCTATATATTTTGAAAAACTTTCCCTAATTGATTCTCTTATGTCCTAACCTTACCAAATTGATCATTGCTTGAATGAGATGTCTGAGCAAAGCCCAGTCTTATCTGCTGAGTTCCTATTTTGTAAGTCTATTTAGTATTAATCATTACTTTTACTTTTATAATTGTTAAGTACAGATGTTGGTGCCTTTCTAATATTTAAAATTTCTCTTTTTAAATTCAGGATTTTATTCTTTGCCCCTCCCTAGGTGGCCCTTTGTCTGATGGTGTTGTTTTTGACACTGCTTTCTGAAATGCAAAAGTTTAAACCAATAAGAGAAATCATAATTTCATTGTCAGGCTAAGATTGGCTTTTCATTAAGCTGTCGGTATTTCAGAAGATAGATTTAACCTTTAACTTCTAAAATCCTTTTGTAGAGAGGATTTATTAAAGTTTGGTTACTTAGCTTCAATTTACCAGTTTTCTGTTTGTTTTCTCTCTTCCTACGAATACTGAGTAGGCATGAGCACACATGGTAGGGATCCAACTTGTTTGTATTGGTATCACCTGAGTCCAACATATATGTAGAGCTCAGTAAATCTTTGATGAATGAATACATGGCATTAGCTAGAGTGCATTGAATAAATTATTTTATATAGTTATCGTATGAATATTATCTGTCTAGTTATTGGGAAGATTTCCTCTTTGCCGAACTTTGCAACTAAGATCTCTTACTCATTAGCTTTTCTTTCAAAAGCAAATTTATATAGTTATTACATAGTTTCCTGGTAGCTAGAATGATTCCTTGAAGGACAGACAGATTTCAGAAATGTGGAGTGGCATATCTTGGTTTGCTTTAGAGAGAGGTGAACACAGCAGGGGAGTACAGCTGCTGATCTTATTCAAGTAGTACTTGTGAACAATTTCTGCTTTGTTATCAGATTGTGAGGTTTGTTATGTTTTCTTCTCTGGAATCAAATATTCTTCAGTTGAAAAAGCCATATAGCTTAGAATAACCTTTCCAACCTGCATTCATGATGATGATATGAAATTTTATTTTTTTTTTAACAATTTATTTCTGTCTTTCTCTTTCCTTCCTTTCTTTCCTCTGTACCCTACATGGGACTCCAACTCACAACTCTGAGATAAAGAGTCACATGCTCTACCCACTGAGCTAGCCAGGTGCCACTGATATGTGCTTCTAAATATCAGAATACCTCCTTCCTGAAGTAGTACTCTGGAAAAAAATGACTAATGCATCCTCAAATTGAATATGAAGAGACTTAAGGAAATAATCTATATGCTTGTTGTTTATATCTTAATTCCCAGTGTTATTTTGTAATATATAGTATCTTCCAATTAATATTTTTAACTTGTGCCTCATTAGGAAAACTATCCAAGATTTGGAAACCCTAAGTTTGCCAAATCTTGTTAAATTACTAGCTATTCTTTCAGTGTAGTTCTGGGTTTGACTTTTTGTTGTCAGGGATGTCTTGAATCTCTGGAGGTACAGAGGTTATTTTGTAAATTTTTATCCAGAAGAAGTGAAAATAGTTTCTGTCAAACGGAACAGATAATTCCATTGTAGAGTTCCCGCTTTAGCAAATGAAAAATGCATGCAATATTTAGGACATAATTACACTAAAATAATTACTCTTCATCCAACATTTCCATTTAACCCTGCATCCTATATTTTCTCTGGTGATGGTACCCCCAAAAGTTCAAGTTTATGGCCATGTAGGTCATTGGCCAGTTTTGTACCTAAGTAATCTCATCATAACATTGCCTATTAATACCTCGTTCTCAAATGTTCTTTGGATCAGTTTTATCATCTTACTGGTTCCCAAACTAATGAGTCACAGGAAATATTTGACATATATTCATTTTATATATGCATAAGTATCCTGACTTGTTCTTACAGAAAATTCAACAGTTTTGTAGGTCATCCACTGAGATACGCACATATTCTTACCACAGGGAGACAAGTAAACTGCATTGGTGGGGAAGTATATCCCATGGATAGTTTCAGACCATTTTTTTCTTGGCTTTAGGAATAAATCCCAAGCAAGCAGCACAGGGCTTTAAATTTCTTCATTCTCTAATTTTGTTTACTTTTGTTTTTGTTTTTTTGATTTCCCCTCTTGATTTTTAATTTTTGTTTCTGCTTAATGTGTGGCCAGTGTATTATTCTCATTGGCAGCAGCAATAATTGGGACTTCGGTTTCATCATCTGATCATTTGATCTTTGAGTGATGAATAGTGGATATCTGTTTTCTTTTGGAAATGCTTATATAAATAGAAATCTCCAAAATGCACAGGAAATAAAGAAATTGAACTGTGATAATATTTTAGAAATAACTAGTTTAGAAACATTTTTAAAATCTAGGTTTACATAATAAATGTTAATCTTTTGACAGACTAAATTAATGATTTTGGTTTAAAAATAAGTAGTAGTTATACATCTTTTCCTTGAGTTTATAAAAATGTGGTATAATGTACATTTTATATTTTCAATATGATTTTGATTTGTTTTTATTCATAGAGAATACTTACTCTGAACTTTTTAAACTTCTAATATTGACTTAATAATGAAATAAGCTTATATTACTCCTATATAATATTTAAAATTATGAAAAGTATACATTTGTGTTCAATTAAATTATTTCATTATTCCAACAAACTTTTCATATTAATAATTATGTTTTGAAGTTTTTTTAATTTTTTAATTTTTAAAGATTTTATTTATTTATTTGACAGAGAGAGACACCGTGAGAGAGGGAATACAGCAGGGGGGAGTGGGAGAGGGAGAAGCAGGCTTCCCGCCGAGCAGGGAGCCTGATGTGGGACTCGATCCCAGGACCCTGGGACCATGACCTGAGACGAAGGCAGACGCTTAACGGCTGAGCCACCCAGGCGCCCTGTTTTGAAGTTTTAAAGCTTAAACATAATTTGAAACATTCTTAGTTAATTTAAAATTTTGGACTAATCTTAAACAGATAATCTATGGAAAATTATTAAATAAGAAGACGGTTTTTAAGAGTGATTACTGAAAAGTTGTTTACAAAGATTATATACTTCTATTTAGAAATGTTTCCTTCTGTGTTCTGGTGTGGCTATATCTTTGAGTCATGTTAAAAACATGTTCCTTTTTGCCATTTTAACTAGATAGAGTGTGAGTCGCTGTAGAGAGTTGTGTTATTTGTATTTATGAGCTTTCATAGTTGTCTAAATGCATATGATTATATATGACAGAGTCTTCAAATGTCTATCTGTTTTTTTTTTTTCTATAAAAATAGAAGTTAGTTGCTTTGGTTATATGTGGTTCAGACTATACAAGGAGCAATACTGACAGAAATGCAAGTGCTTATTTGTTGTTGTAAATTAGGTTTCTGTGAGAGTAGTTTTATAGTATTCTGAATGGATAAAAAATGTATATAGAAAGTTGAAAAAGTTTACAAAAATAGTAATTTTTATTTGTCTTTGTTTATAATAGCTGCAAATACTGAGTCTGAAAAGAAGCAACAAAATTATTTAAATTTTGAAAAATTAGCTTAGTTTTGGTAGGTTTAATCATAAGGAAAAAAGCCTGTGAAATCTTTACTGCCAAATATATTCTTAATAGAAATGCAGCTTTTTAGAATTTCTAGAATTTGACTTTCTCTCTGTTAAAATGATAACTTAGTCTTAGAACTCTTTTTTTAAAAAGATTTATTTATTTGAGTGAGAATGAGAGCACACACAGTGGGAGAGGGAGAAGCAGACTCCCTGCTCAGCAGGGAGTCTGATGAGGGGCTCCATCCCAGGACCCTGGGATCATGACCTGAGCCGAAGGCAGACACTTAACTGACTGAGCCACCCAGGCGCCCCTGTCTTAGAACTCTTCACAAGAATGTTACTAGATGTTATTCTTTACCTTCTTTATAATCTTCCCAGATAGCAGAGTTTATAAATTCCACCTAAATTACTCTTCCTGATTTTTGATGACTTGAGTATATTCTTTATTATTTTTCATAGTATTTCCTTTATGAAAGAAAGAAGAGGAGTGAGGAGAAACAGACAGACTGACAGTAGTCATTCCCTCCTCAGTGAAACCTGGCTTCCCCCCAAGTTAACTGTAGAAATAGTCAAGGTGGATCGCTTGGCTCAGAGGTATGGTTTTTGACACTGGAAATGACTATTATGTTTTAAACAAAAACCAAAGGTTCCTCACTTATGAAAGAGCTAAGCTTCCTTATAGTTGTGTTATTTTTTTCTATATTTAATTAGTTACTATTTTGTGTGTTTTATTAATAGGCATTGTTTTTCAGAAACCCATGATTCTGTCTTAGTAAAATTACTAGTTATGCTCTGAAAACTCTATTATGCCTTCCCAAGATCAAAACCTACATTAAAAAATAAGTAGGATATCTTAGGATACGTTTAATACCTAAAACTGTCCTTGAGATTTCCCAGATGTCCCATGAAAAAGCACAAAGTTTTGTTATTTCATCTTATCAAAATCAGATACCAGAAATAATTAGGGTTTTTTGATAGCTCCACATATCTTAATTGGTTTGACATTATTGTAAAAGTTTCATGGGAAGAATTTCCAAATCAGAAGAGATGCTCAGCCTTCCTAAGGTTAAGTTTGTATAAGTAAATTTTTTTAATATAACTATTTCAGAGATTGTAAGCTTTACAGCAAGGCCCTGGATATTTGTCAGTGCCTTCATAGTCAACAATATAGTATTACCTTCAGGAGAATCCTTGATCAAACCTTTATGAAATGGTTATTTCCTATACTCTAGTAGAGAATTTTACTCTTCTACATTCTTATACTATTGGTTACTGTGATAAATTTACCACAGCCATCCAGTCTTACTGTCAAATAGTTTTATCCTTCCCCCTGATGATTTCATGAAAGCTCTACTATAAGCTTCAGGATATAATTTGTAAAAACAAAGAAACAAATTAAGAAAAAGAGTCTCAAGGCTTTGTGAGAAAGACTTTACCATATATCATGAACTACTGATACATCAGGGAAGATAGACTCTTGGATAAGACTTTGAGTTAATAATGCTAAGACAACTTTCAAGCTGACTATGGACTGTTAGGAATTAGAGAAATTCTTTTAGTCTCCAAGCAGATACATTTCAGGAATGCAGGTTGCTAATCAGAATTAGAAAAACTAAGGATACAGTACCAACTAAACTGATGAAGATATAACTGTTGTTATTTGTTTACAGTGCTGTTACTATCATTTTATTTTCTATATTTTTCTGATTATAAAGAAGCCCTTTTTAAAATAAGCTGTTTTTAACTCTAAATAGTTTATGGTTTTGTAAACTGAAACATTTTTCTTTTTTTTTTAAATTCAATTAGCCAAAACATGGTACATCATTAGTTTCAGATGCAGTGTTCAGCAATTCATCAGTTGCGTATAACACCCAGTGCTCGTCACATCTTGTGCCCTCCGTAATGCCCATCACCCAGTTACGCCATCCTCCCATTCACCTCTCCTTCAGCAGCCCTCAGTTTGTTTTCCATAGTTAAGAATCTCTCATGGTTTGTCTCCCTCTCTGATTTCTTCCCATCCAGTTTTCCCTCCCTTCCCTTATGGTCTTCTGTACTTTCTTTCTTTTCTTTTTTTTTTTTTTTTTTTGGTCTTTTGTACTTTCTTATGTTCCACATATCAGTGAAACCATATGATAATGGTCTTTCTCTGATTGACTTATTTCACTTAGCATAATACCCTCCAGTTCCATCCATATGTATGTAAACGGTAAGTATTCATGATTTGTGAGGGCTGAGTAATATAACTGGAAACATTTTAATGGAATTTGAGTCTCATTGAAGCCCCCTCTCAATTCAGAAAACATTTTTACTGAGACTTCTTGGTTTTCGTGGAAATAAAATTATTTACATAGTCTCAAAGAGAATATGCTCTCATTTTTACTAGGATGTAATTGGATATATTAATCGTCCAACCAAGGTCATACCACACCTTGAGTGTCACATTTTAAAATGATACAAATTTGATCAAATATGGAAGGATCATTATTAAGTAACAAGGATTGATTTCATATATAGAATCAATGCTTACAACGTCCTTCCAAAAAAACCGTTTTGGTACCTTGCTTATAGGGCCTCAGTCTCATAGGGGTTAACCTGCTGAAAGTTAGTTTATGCTAATTGCAAAGATGTTATCCAGGAGGAATAACATGTTAGGCCCTGTAATTATTACATATTAGTGTGGGAATTAGCTACCTGATGCCTAAAAAAAAATCCCGAGAAAGTAGAACAGAGACAAATAATGTTTGATGGGAAGAAGAGACTCCACACATTTTCTGTTGAGCAGTGCTCTTCCCAGAAAGAGCCAGGCTTGGTGATGTTCTTTTCCTGAGAGCAAAGCCAAAAATATGCATAAAATAATAAAAATAGTTTAAAATCACAACAATTAAGTTATTTAGAAATAATTGTCATTAGTATTAGGGGAATATAATTTTAGGTATCTTTGTACACACATAGCAGAAAGAAAATATTTGTACCAGGCAGCATTCAGTCCAAGAATCAGATTCTCTATGAGTTGTGGAATAAAGGTTTTATTCTAAGAATTAGGCCTCACATAGTTGTGGGATCAGCTTTGAAAGTGAAGGTACAGGAGAAGAGTGGAAAATGAGAGAGTCAATCATGAATCAATCTGAAAAGCCAAACAGGTCCAATTAAGTGGGAAGCTGTGTCTCTATGCAGCTTCTGCATCAGTGGTCCACCACAAGATGTCTGGTTGTGAGTTCTGGGTTGCTGGTGATCACCATGGAGAACTGGAGGCAGAGTAGAGGATATCAAGGACAAGCTAAAAACCAACCAGCCCCCTTGTCTCCATCACTACATCTACTCACAGTGGCTTTTATGTCACCTATGTTTTCCAAATTGTGTGCAAATTCATTGGACAGCTAGAATCCAGACTATACAGGGAAAGGAATTCTGGGAGACGTGTGTCCAGTTTAGTGATCCTGACACTGCACAAATGGCCAAAAAGTATTTTATAAAACAGAATTATACTACAAACGTGATTTTAGAATAAAGTATTCAGTTTTGTTTTATTTGTTCAGAAGAAAAAGGAACTGAAGGAGTTCAAAGGAAAGTTTTCTCATTACAGTATCACTCATTTTCTAAATGATCTCTTTAGATCTCTTTAGAAATTAAGTTTTGAACACTTGTCTATAATTATAGACATATAGTTAAATTTAAGAGTGCATTTATATCATGAAAAAAGATAATTTGCTCTCTCACATTTCCTCCTACCCCATTCCCATTTTCTGATTTGCTTTTAGTTAAATTTTACTTTTTTATTTTGTTACTACTTATACCAGGCTTATTCTGTTCAGTACTGTTAATTTTGGCATCTACTTACTTTATACTTATATGGATGCAGTGCTCATCACCTGGACTTTTGCCCTGACCATTACTGAACCTTTTTGCTGAGTATTCTCTTAATTATTTGTATTTTGTTGTCAACTTGTTCTTTCAGGAAGGTCTTGGAGTGCTATCTTCCCTAGATCTTTATTATTTGAGAATTAATGCTGGTTGCCTATACATTTGTAAAACTTCTTGATTTACGATGTTCTTGGGACAATTTCTTTCTCTAAAAATGTGTGTGTGTTCATGGTCCTATTGTCTTCTAGCACTGAAAATTGTTGTGGAGAAATCTGAGAATAATACATTTTCCTTTCTGTAGATGAAGTACTTTTTGCTGGATGCTTGAAAATTCTTTAGAGTTGAAGTTCAGTAATTTTACCAGAATATTATCATTTGATACTTTCCTAGAACATTTCTTGCATCTTTAATCTAGATTTAGTTGTTTCTACAATTCAGAGAAGTGTTCTTTTATTAACAAATAGTCATATCTATTCCATTTGTCAAGTTTTATCTCATTTTTCAGTAGACTTTATTTTTTAGAGATGTTTTAGGTTCACAAGAAAACTGAGCAAAGTAGAGAGATTCCTCATATATCCTACACAGACACACAGACACACACACGCACACACACACACACTTGTTACAATCCATGAACATACATTGACCCAGTATTATCACCCAAAATCTAATTTACATTAGAGTTCACTCTTGGTGTGGTACATTTTACGGGTTTCCATAAATGTGTAGTGACATGTGTCTACCATTATATTATCATGCAGAGTAATTTTACTGCCCTAGAAACTCTTCATGTTCTGCCTCTTCATCCTTCCTTCTCTTCTCACCCTTGGCAACCACTGATCTTTTTACCGTTTTCATAGTTTTGCCTTTTCCAGAATGACATATACATTGAATTAAACACTATGCAGCCTTTTCACATTGGCTTCATTCACTTAGTAATATTCTTATTATATGTTTACATATCTGGAGATTTTTCTTTTGTCTTTTTATTCATGATGACCAGGTTTAGGCAGGTGGTGCAGACTTATATTTTTTCTTTGCCTGGCTCTTTTCATAATATCTGAACATTTGTTTGAGGATGAGATATTGAATGTGTATAGTATGTTGGAAAACAGGAGAATTCAGGTGAGGCTCTGTGCAGTCTTTGTCTCTCTTGAGAATTCCCTAATCTTCTTAAGTCAGGGTTAGTTCTCTCCATTTAGGGTCATGTCCTATTGCCATGGAGGTATACAGTTAGTTTTCACTTCATTTCCCCAATTGTGTAAATCCAGGAAACTTTACTTCTTTTAGGAAGAGTTTCTAATTCTATTTTACACTTTATTCATTTGATCACTCATCTCCAGTCAGAAAAGAAAGAAGATAACATCTACTAAGTTTGCTTCTCTTCCAGATCAGGCATAGTTGTGAGTTTCTGTGACTCTGCCAATTCATTTATCTAGCTCAGGAACAGGCCTCTATCAAGAAACTTCAGTACTGCTCTGAAACATTCTGCATTTTTGCCTTGGCTATCAGTTATTTTTATTTTTTCAAGATTGTATTTATTTATTTGAAAGAGAAAGAGGGGGAGCAGCAGAGGGAGAAGAACAAGCAGACTCCACGCTGAGTGCAGAGCCCAATCCTGGGCTTCATCCCAGGACCCTGAGATCATGACCTGAGCTGAAACCAAGAGTTGGAGGCTTAACAAGCTGAGCTACCCAGGCGCCCCTTGGCTATCACTTTTTGAAGCTCACTGCTTTAAGCCCTGTTCCTTTCTTTGTTTCACTGGAACTAATAACTATTTTTTAGTCTGTTTACTATTATTTTAATTAGTCACTATTAATATTTAAATTATTTTATTATTTTAATTAATATTAATAAATGTTCAAGCGGGAGTCTGTGATTTACTTTCACTCCACTCTGCTAATCCAGTTGACCCTCTCCAAAGTGAATTTACATTATTGAGTATTATATATGACAGATTCACTCTTCTGTTTACTAGTTGTGTCATGTGTCATCTAAAATATGGAAGATAGGGGTGCCTGGGTGGCTCAGTTGGTTAAGCCTCTGCCTTCAGCTCAGGTCATGATCCCAGGGTCCTGGGATTGAGCCCCTGCATAGGGCTTCCTGCTCAGCAGGGAGTCTGCTTCTCCCTCTCGCTCTGGTCTTACCCCCCCTGCCGCTTGTGTTCTCTCTCTCTCTCTCATATAAATAAATAAAATCTTTTAAAAATAAAATATGGAAGATAAAATTGTTATGAAAAATAAGCAAAAGAACACATGGAAATCTTCTAGTACAGTGCCTGACAGAGCATAAATACTCAGTAAATGTTAGCTACTATTAGCATTAATTGCATGTGCATTAGTACTGTACCTGGTATTAGTATTGATACTTAATTTAGAGTTGAAAAAAAGAAGGAGATTCTAATTGACTCAGCCCTTAAGCATTTCAATGAATAGGGGTGTCATTTACTGAAATTTGGAAAACTGATAAGAAAACATATTGATGGAGGGGGGGTTGCAAATCATGAGTTCCTTCTATGTTTTCCATATATGGTTATTTAAAGTCTCTTGACAACTTGGTCATATTTTCTCCACAAACTCGTTTGTTATTTTCTCATATAAAGTTTATTGTCCAGAAGTGAAACAGTATTAATACAGAGCAGAGTAGGACTATACCTCCTTTATTTTTTAACACATTGTGTTTATTGGTACAATTTAAAGCATCATTATTCCCTGTGGAAGCTATTTATCACTGGCATTATATTGTTATATTGTCACTAGAAGGTCCTGCAGCCCTGATGAGGAATTCAGGCTGAAGGAGATTTCAAGGGTCCTGACCCTTTTGATGCCTCATGATAAGCAGAAGAAAATCCACTTTTCAGGTCAAAGAGCATTACGGCACACATTTATTTATTTATTTATTTATTTATTTATTTATTTATTTATTTATTTATTATTTATGATTTTATTTATTTATTTGACAGAGAGAGACACAGCAAGAGCGGGAATACAAGCAGTGGGAGTGGGAGAGGGAGAAGCAGGCTTCCCGCTGAGCAGGGAGCCTGATGCTGGGCTCGATCCCGTGACCCTGGGACCATGACCTGAGCCGAAGGCAGACGCTTAACGACTGAGCCACCCAGGTGCCCCAGGCACACATTTAGATCAGGCATTCAGTCAGGTTCATATGCCTTCTAGGAATTGAATGCTAGCACATCCCTTATGTTAAGTAGCTACAAAATAATGAAATTTAAATGAAGAGTAAAATATTCTTGGGGACTTTACACATGGGCTGGTTATAATGTGCCATGCATAAACAATATAGATGGCACAATTGGCCAAGAATAAACTTTATTGAAGTACCACTTATTAACAGATTTGTTTATTCGTTCGCAAGTTATCTTCAAAACTTACCATGTGGTAGGCACTGGGGAAAGAAACATCGGTGAACTGAAGATTTGCTGCTCAACTTGTACGTCCTCTCTGGACAAAATAATCTTGAAGGCAGTGATCAGTGAAGTCAGTTAGTTTGAATACTTACCTTTAACAGTCCCTCATCATGTTCTTTTAATGTAGAATCAGAGAAGATTAGTTAAAATGACATTGTCCACACAATGGAATTAGAATGATGTAGTCCCTGAAACGGTTGACTCACAGTAGTGTTGGGGGTGGGGGGTGGAGATGTGTGCATTTGGGTACAGTCAACATATCAGGATTATATTCAAATATATTACAAACTACAGATAGCACATCTTTTATTTATGATATTCCTTTTAAGTCATTCCTGCTTACCTCTTGGTGAATCCCTTAAAGAACTAGTTAGAGGTAAAATGTCTCTGATCTTGTGCTATACCGATGGTCTTTGCCATTCCAGCATCCACCCTCGTCTGTATCAGATTGCCACTTCCTTTTATCAGGTTTTTGTACTAACTGCAAAGCTTCTCAGTATCCAAATCCAATTTTTGTCAAAGCTTGGTCTTTAATACACAATCTTCAACTGATTTTCTATAGCTCTGGCTACTGCTGTTGTGAGTTTCCTAATCCACAGATCATCCATCCACTGCTGGATCTTCTGTTATGTTCTAGACAGAACATCTATTGTTTGTTACCCCAGGAAGGGCTCTTCCCTCTCTATATTCCTGTCTGATGCTTGTTCTCTATGTTTCAATGGTTTGCATGTTCTTATCTGGACTGTAGTAGGTGGGAAGGGTTATGGCCTGCCCTCAATTTGACAAAAATAAAACAGTCTGCAACTTGAATAATCTATTTTTTAAAAATTTCCCCCTCCTATTTATTGCTCACTCTTTGTACCAAATCTCCTCATCCAGACCACCTCCTGAGACTAGCCAGCCAAAGGCCTTTTTTCTTGTCCTACTTTCTCACTGACATATATCGAGCTATATTAACTTGTCACTGAATATTGTGATATTTTTGTAAAATTTTTTTCACATTCCATTTTGATCAGCCGCACACTGTTCCTGGAACCTTTTTTACTATTCTTTTCATCTAATACAGAATTTATTTTCTTTTCACCCCTGTAAGTCTGTTTTTTAATCCCTGTTTATGGTGGCTGGCAGCTTTGCACAAATATTCCTTATATAACCCTAAGTGAAGAGGCTCAGGGAAAATGGCAGGTCCTTTCAACATTGTGGCTTTCTCAGTGTCTTATATACTTGGAAAACATTTTTGCTTTCATGAGAGGTACAGCAAACACAGGTAATCCAGATTTAAATCTTTATTATATTTGTCAGTGTTTAGATTTTTCTAAAGGAATCTCTTAATTTATAAATTATATCAGATCAAAATTCTGTGTCTTGTATTGACTTAAAATAAGTGATTCTTGTGTGTCAAAAACAAGTTAGATAATAAAGACTAGTTAGAAGTAATGCTCAAGTATATCATTTGGACCAAAACATATTTGATTAAGAAAGTGGTTTTCAATTTTCACAGTTTAATAGCAGAAAATTATTTAAACAAATCTCATATGCAGAACTTTCTTAATCTATTTCCCTGAATCAGATCTTGAAGCTCTCAAGACTTTGTCTCCACAGTTCTGCTAGAATTATATTTTAAACTGCCAGTCTAAATAAACTGAATCCTATTTAAACCCTTTGATGAGTTTGCTTCATATTCAGGACAAGTGATAAAACCTCTTAATATGGACCACAAAGACTTTCATGATGTGGCCTAGGCCTGTTTCTCCAATATCACAGCTCCCCACTCAAACTCTAAACTCCAGACATATTATTTTATATCCTTTCCTCTACTTACTCTGTCTTCTGTCAAGCATCTTTTTTGATCAAAAAAACTGGATATTGGCTTGCCATATATTTTTTTCAGTAATGAAATTGGTATGTGTTGGTAAATAATATCGAACACTGAGGTCCTGGAGAAAATCTCTGATCTCAGTGGTCCTATGATTTTTCTCTCCATGACCAACACATGCTCAACCTAAAAAAAAAGTCTAGTGTTATATTCCAAAGAGTAGGTGCTATCATTATTCTTGGAAAGCCTGGTCTACAGATTAAAGTCTAGCATGGAGTCCATTTTCTGCTGCGTGTCAAGCTCAGTGACTGCTTGAAAATTTGTCATATTATGCTATGTGTGTTTTCAATGCTTTGAAAATGTGAATTCTAACAAAATTAATATGTTTAAGTAGAACCATTATGTGCCTAATGGCTATATAACCATATCTGCGGCTTAAAAATACAGCTAGTCAGTAGGATTACCTGAATATCTATACCTAAGTAGTCCATTACACTTAGGTGAAAGGATTTTCCTCCGTCTTGACCTGGTTTTGCCAAATACTGCCGGAGTCCAAACATTAATCCTCACCAGTGAGATATCCAGATATTACTAATGTATTTCAGTTTTGCTCAGGTAGTATTTCATCTTTGACACTGTATTGTCTTTTAAGTTGGAATATCTTTTTCTTACCACCTCACCATCCACTCACCCTGTCCCCCAACAAGAAATGTAACATTTTATTTTTTGTGAATCTCTGTGGATTTCCATTGCTAATTCTGCACTCATTCAATGAAATTCAAGCAAAACGTGTATGGTATAGGAACAGAAGAGAGATCAGAGAGGGAGAACTTCACGTCTAAGTTGTCTTTTTTTCCAGCCATAGTAATAAAAATAGATAGCATTCATCCACGAACACATCAGTTAGGATCAGAAAGAAAGACTTCTTTTACACTTGATACCAGAGAATATTTTTAAGCAGAACTGGTCTATTTAACAGATTACCCAGTATTTGCCAGATTTTTTAACTGGAAAAGACTCAATGACTTCAATTTCTTGTGATAAGACATATAACTTAGCTTTGCTTTTTTAGTTAATGTCAGATGAGTGGAAGTAAGTCTTCCCTAATAATTGAAATCTTAAGAGCCAGTGTAGTATAGTGTTTGAGAGCGCAGACAGTGCTTGAATTCCCAGCTCTACAGTTTCCTAGGCAAATCACTTAACCTCTCAATGCCTCAGTTTCTTTAACTATAACATGGAGATAATGGTATATACTTCATAAGATTGTGATAAGTTTTTGGGTTTTTTTTTCTAGATTTATTGAGCTCTTATTGCCATACAACATGTAAGTTTAAGGTATACACTGTGATTATTTAATACACTTATATATTGCAAAATGATTACCACAAATAGGTTAGTTAAAACCTCCATCCCCTCACATAATTAACTTTTTTTTGTTGTGAGAATTACATTAAGATCCACTTTTTTTTTAAAGATTTTATTTATTTATTTGACAGAGACACAGTGAGAGAAGGAACACAAGCAGGGGAGTCTGGGAGAGGGAAAAGCAGGCTTCCCAGGGAGTGGGATGTGGGGCTTGATCCCAGGACCCTGGGATCATGACCTGAGCCGAAAGCAGACGCTTAACAACTGAGCCACCCAGGTGCCCCAAGATCTACTTTCTTAATAACTTTAAAGTGTATAATACATTATTGTTACTTAAAGTCACCATGCTGCCACTAGATCCCCATAACTTACTTGTCTTATAGCTAGGAGTTTGTATCTTTTGACCAACATTTCCCCATTTCACCTAACCCCCAACCCCTGGCAACCACCATTCTACTCTCTGTTTCTATGAGTTTGGATTTTTTAGATTCTACATATAGGCATGTGTCGTTTTCTGTGTGACTTCGTTCATTTAGCATAATGTCCTCAAGGTCCATCCATGTTGTAACAAAAGGCAGGATTTCCTTCTTTTTTATGCCTGAATAGTATTCAACGGTGTGTGTGTGTGTGTGTGTGTGTGTGTGTGTGTGTGATAAAGAAAATGTATTTTCTTTATCCATTTATCTATTGAGGAACACTTAGGTTGTTTCCATGTCTTGCCTATTGTGAATAATGGTGCGATAAACGTGGGAGTGGAGATGTCTCTTCAAGATCTTGTTTTTCATCTCTTTCAGATACATATCTAGAGGTGGAATTACTGAATTATATGGTACTATTTTTAATAATCTGACAAACCACCATACTGTTTTCCATAGTGGATGTACCAGTTTACATTTTGATCAACAGTGCGCATGGTTTCCTTTGTTCCAAACCTCACCAACGCTTGTAATCCCTTGTCTTTATTGATGATAGTCATTTTAACATGTGTGGGGGAGAAATGTCTGCTGAAGACCTTTTCCCATTCTTGAATCAGATTTTTTTTGCTACAAGTTATATGAGTTTATTGTATATTTTATATATTAACTCCTTATCAGATATATTGCACATATTTTCTCCCATTCCATAGGTTGCCTTTTTATTTTGCTGACTGTTTCTTTTGCTGTGCAGAATCTTTTTAGTTTTATGTAATCCCACTTTATTTTTGCTTTTGTTGCTTACACTTTGAGTGTCCAAAAGTTGTTCCCAAGACAATTGTCAAGAAACTTTTCTCCCTATCTTTTCTCTTAGTATTTTACAGTTTTGGGTCTCACATTTAAGTCTTTAATCCATTTCAAGTTAATTTCTGTGACTTAAGATAGGGGTGCAATTTCATTCTTTTGCATGTGGTTATCAAGTTTTGCCAGCACAACTTATTAAAGAAACTTTGCTTTCTGCATCGAGTCTTCTTGACTGCCTTGTCAAATATTAGTTGATCACTATGTGTGGGTTTATTTCTGGGCTCTCGATTCTGGTCCATTGGTCAGTATGTCCATTTTTATGCCAGTATCATATGGTTTTGATTACTGTAGCTTTGTAATAGAGTTTGAAATCAGGAATTTTGATGCCTCCAGCTTTGTTTTTCTTTCTCAGGATTGCTTTGGCAATTTGGGCTCTTTTGTAGTTCTTTGCAAATTTTAGGATTGTTTCTATTTCTATGAAAATGTAATTGGAATTTTGATAAGGATTGCGTTAAATCTTTTGGAGTAGTAAGGGCATTTTAACAGTATTCTTCAGATTCATGATCACAGAATATCTTTACATTTATTTGTGTCTTCAATTTCTTTCATCAATGTCTTGCAGTTTTCATGGTACAGATTTTTCACCTTCTTGGTTAACTTTATTCCTGAGTCTTTTTTTGATGGTATTTTGATGAGTTTTAAACTCGTTAAAATATATCAAGTGCCTAGAAGAATTGCTGATAGGGGCACCTGTGTGGCTCAGTTGGTTAAGTGGCTGACCCTTGATTTCGGCTCAGGTCATGAACTTGGGGTCCTGGGATTGAGCCCCAGGTCGAGCTTCACATTCATTGGGGAGTCTGCTTGGGGATTCTCTCTCTCCCTCTGCCCCTCCCTCCCACTCACATGCTCTTGTGCTTTCTCTCTCTCTCTCTCTCCCTAATAAATAAATCTTAAAAAAAAAGAGTTGCTGATAGTTATCACCATGTGAATACTTGATATTATTAATGCCTTTCTTTGATGTACTCCATATTTTAGCTCCCCCATCCAAACAGTATAAGAATTTAAAGTAGCCCTTTGTAGACTGGGACTTAAAAAAAAAGACTGTTTTGTCTTTTTTATTTCTAGTATTTGATTGTAATTAAGCTCACAACTGAAATTTAACCTTTGGAAAATTAATGTAGTGTAATGCAGTCTGCATAGAGCCTAGATTTGTGCTGCCCAATAGGTAACTGCTAGCCAAATTTGACTAAATTAAAATTAAAATTAAAATTTTAGTTCCTTAGTTGCAGTAGTCACACCAAACAACATTTTAAGGGCTTGGTAGCCAGAAGTAGTGACTACTGCATTGGGCTGCACATATATAGAACATTTCCATCATTTCAGAAAGCTTTTCTGACATTGCTCATGATCAGATTCTGATGCCTCCTAAACAATAAGCAGTGTCATTCATTTCTATCCAGGTTGTCATATAAATCTACCAGGGTCAAAGTGAATTTTTGGCCCTTTCCACTTTCCTCCCCTACAGCTCTTCCTCCTTACACAGTGTATTAATCATCTAAGAATTAAATTATAAAGAGGTAGGTTTGGGGTGCCTGGGTAGGCATGGAGCCTACTTTAGATTCTCTCTTTCCCTCTCCCTCTCCCCACCCCATTTGTGCACATGCTGTGAAAAAAAAAATAGCTTTGTTGATGTAAGCAAAACGCCTCCTTTTTGAATTGGACACTCTTAACCCCTCCCAAGCAAGAAAAGAGTGCTGAGACGTTTCATCATATTGTCTAGATATTCATGTTGTTAGATTTTGCATTTTCTAATCAATAGAAAATTAGGATATAAACATGTGAATTTAATGTTTGCATTGGAAGTTGGTGGCAATTTTCGTTCTAGTTCAGGTTAAAATCATTATGTAATTATCCTATTTATTGTCCTAAGTCCTCTCCTTTTCCCACCTACCCCACCACATAGATCTCTGAAATTTTACAGTTAAGTCTATATATTTTTAAAGGTGTTACGAATCTTATCTTAATCTTTCTCCATTTTGAGAAATCATCCTGAAACTACAGTAAGAGAAAATAGAAGGTTAGCCTAGTTTTGAGTTTCCTTAAAAGCAGACTCTGAGACAAGGATTTAGATACAAGTAGTTTATTTGGGAGGTGATCCTGGGAAGGACTGAGGGAATGAGAAAGTGAGACAGGGAAGGGAATAAAGCCCATATAAGGGAATGCCAATTTTATTCTTTGGGCACCTGGGGCACAGTCCTATGGGGGACCTTCAAGAGGCTCAAGAGTTGTTTCTCAGAGAGGTAAGAAATCTAGGGTACTTTAGTATAAACTCCTGCCCTTTAATGGTTGAGAGTACTTGTTTTGGTACACGCTTGCCTCTTTTTGTATAATTGCAAGTTAGATTCCAGCTCTAGCAGTTACACACAAACGCATCCTACATTTCTTTTTCTCAGAGTAGAAATATGTATAATCTTTGGGAGAACTTGATTTCACTTTGGACCTACCTTACCAGTAGACTGAGGAGGTTTCTGAGGCAGGCAAAGCCCTGGACAGAGAAATGTGGAAACTTGGACATGAAAACTGTCTCTAGTATAGGCTAGAGGTTATGAGTAGGGTACCAATACCATTTGCTACAGCTGATCTACTACACATAGGCTTTTTTTTTTTTTAAGATTTTATTTATCTATTTGACAGAGAGCGAGCGAGCACAAGCAGGGGGAGCAGTAGGCAGAGGGAGAGGGAGAAACAGGCTCCCCGCTGAGCAGGGAGCCTGATGTGGGGCTCAATCCCAGGACCCTGAGATCATGACCTGAGCAGAAGACAGATGGTTAATCGACTGAGCCACCCAGGCATCCCTACTACACATAGTTTGAGTATCAACCTAAATACATAGATCAGTGGCAATATAGGAATATGTATCAAAATCTTTTAAGCAAGTTACATACTTTTAACCTTACAATTATGTTTCTGGAAATTTATTTTAAGGAAATAGAGGTAAGCAAAATGCTAAATGTAATATTATTTATAATGGTAGACAATAAAGAACAACTGAATTCCAAAAAAACAGGGTATTAGTTAAATAAGTTCCATATAGTCTTATATTACGCCATCAATAGAAAACATGATTATGAATAATTAAATATATATGTTATATATATGTAATATATTTAGAATATTCATAATGTATCAATAAGTATAAAACAGGTTATAAAAGATTAGGAGTGCCTCAGGTCATGATCCCGGAGTCCCAGGATTGAGTCCTGCGTCAGGTTCCTCTGCTCAACAGGGAGTCTGCTTCTTCCTCTAACCCTCCCCCTTCTCGTGCTTTCTCTCTCTTTCTCTCTAATAAATAAATAAAATTTTAAAAAAAGATTATATGTAGTAAAACCCCAATTACATACATATTCATGCATGCATAGGCAAGAAAAAATGGCTGATATATTACACAAAATAATTAACAGTAGTTAGCACTTGATTATAGGATTAGAGGTAATTTAAATTTCCTTATTGATGCTTTTCTAAATTTTCTGCAATAAACCATATTTTTTTTTTAAGATTTTATTTATTTGAGAGACAGAGAATGAGAGACAGAGAGCATGAGAGGGAGGAGGGTCAGAGGGAGAAGCAGACTCCCCGCCAAGCAGGGAGCCCGATGTGGGACTCGATCCCGGGACTCCAGGATCATGACCTGAGCCGAAGGCAGTCGCTTAACCAACTGAGCCACCCAGGCGCCCATAAACCATATTTTTATAACCAGAAAAATCATTAAGTATAATTTTAAAGTAAAATTAATTTTTTTATATTGATACTTTCAAACCTGAAATTCTGTTGCTTCTTTATGTATAATTACAAGTTAGATTCCAGTTCTAACAGTTACACACAAAAGCATCCTACATTTCTTTTTCTCAGAGTAGAAATATGTATAATCTTTGGGAGAACTTGATTGCAAACACATATGTGCTTTGAATGCAATAAGGCAGATTGTAGCTAAAGTTATTTTCTCTGCCTAACTGGAATGATGCTGTGATTTAGCCTGTAGGATTCCCCTGAAAATGGATTTCTGAAGGCAGATAAACTGTGTCCCTGGATAAAATAGGCTTCTGACATATATCGAAATGAGCTGGTTATTGACCTGTTTGTATGCAGCATATGCTGTTTCTTATGGTAACATCATCTTCTCAGCACTGCAAATACTGTAGACAGTGATAAATTATTAAGAATGATTCTGGAAAAGGCTAGCACAGTAAGGTTTGTGGAATCTGGCACAGAGCATATGGAAAGCCACAGCCTACCTCTCTCACATCATAGTCCTGTAATACACATATGAGAAGAGTGAATCAATCCAAATCCATTGTTTTCCACATACCCTTCCCACTGCTGATAGTAAGAATAACTCAAAAAAGGATGGATCACTCATTCATTATTTTCATGATTGCATGATAATTAAAAAGGAAATGAATTTAAAAATACTTTCCTATGTTTTAGGTGCCAAATAAATAATCAGATTTGCCACATCAATTGAAATCTTTCATATAATTGTGTTTGACTCCTTATCTTTGTATAAAGTATCAGGAAAGAAAATCCATTTTTTTATAGTTCTACCAACAGCAAATAGAATTAAGCTTCAGTGACCTGGTAATTCAACTTCTCAGAATCTGGTCTAAGGAAATGGTCAGAAATTTCAGCAAAAGAATTCTGAACAAAGATGTTATTCACAAAAGTGTTTGGAACAGTGAAAATTTAGCAATCTAAATAACCAACAATAGAAGAATGATTTAAATGACATCATCCATACTATGTTATTCATGTTTTAAAATGATGCTATTAAAGGCTACTTAATGACATGGAAAAACACTCTGCAATATTAAATTAAAAATATATGCAAAATTCACATCCATTTCACCCCTATTATGTAAAAATATTTATGTGTTTATGGGTATAAAAATAAAAGGAAATAAAATACCAGCTACAGTCATCAATGAATCATGGGTTTATTAGTGATTTTTATTTTTTTTGTTTCAAGCTTGCATTACTCATATTATCTATACTGAACATGTTTTCAGAAAATGATAAACTAAAGAAATAGACAATATACAAAAATTCTACCTGAATTCCTCTTTAACCATGTCTCAGTGCATCCAGAATTGGCCATTTGAGTCATCAAATAAGAAGCAGATGCCCAAATGTGAAAGTAATTGGATTTCACACAGCATTTTCCATGGGGCAATTGAATCATGACTCTTAAAAACATGCCTTCAGAAAATTTGTTCCAAAGAGTTCTTAAATCTGTGTATTAGTACAGGCTAGTCTTTTATCAACTTTGTATTCATTGTCCACCACGTACTCTACATTGTGCTATCTCCTGTAAAAAAAAAAAATAAATAAAAATAGAGACCTATAAAGTGGTCTCTACTTGAAAGTTCAGATCTAAAGGAGAAGAAAAAAGAAAATGAGTAAAACATTTGGCACATAATACAAAGATTATGGTAGCTCTGTGCTAAAAAAAAATATTGGATTCTATTAATATTGAGGCTCAGGAAGGAGTTGTGTAATCCTCCAAGTTAACTGAACTATGTATTGTGCATTCCCAAAGGTATATAGTTTAAATCATTTCCCCCTGCTATTTCTTCTTTTAGGAGATCTTCCAGTTTCTAACAGATAGATGTAGATACAGGTTAGAGATCTTTCAGGCAAAGTACATGTTAACCAAGTGTCAGCTAGATTTAGCAAGAATGGATAAATCATGCTAAAGTCAGTACCTTCCCAAAGCATTAAACCAAGCATCAAGAGACTTCAGTTTGTTGACCCAGTTCTGAAGGGGAGTGGGCTGTCTGGGCCTACCATGTAACTTCTCTAGAACTGTTTATCACCTATGGGGGTCAAATGATTGACAAGGACCTTCCAACTTTAACACTTATAGTTTCATGAAATTACAAAAGGACTGGAATGCCCACTATAGAAAGCAACGTGAGAAGTGGCATCTTCAGATGAGTTTCTTCTGTGTTTACCATCTCCTCTTTCCCCTGGCAGTCAGTGCCTAACTTCTGTGGAGAGTGGTCTCCAATGCATTTCTAACTTTATCCCTTGTTCAATTCTATCTATTTAAATTATTAGCCCCCTCCCAAATGCTCTCTGAAAACCTTCTGATAGCCAAATTCTATGACACTGCTTCTTTTTAAAAATGTTTTATTTAAATTTCAATGAGTTAACATATGGTATAATTTTAGTTTCAGGTGCACCCCGATCTTTATAGCAGCATTATCTACAGTAGACACTGCTTCTTGATAATAGAGTAACACTTAATCACTAGTGACTATTCCTTCTTCCTTAAATTGGAAAGAACAAGGATTTGGCGTCACAGAAATAATTTAGAAGTCTAATTTTGGGGCACCTGGGTGGCTCACTTGGTTGTGTCTGACTATTGGTTTCGGCTTAGGTCATGATCTCATGGTCATGGGATCAAGCCCTGCATTGGGTTCCATGCTTATGCACTCTCTGTCTCTCTCTAAAATAAATAAATAAAATCTTTAAAAAATTTTTTTAAAAAGAAGCCTAATTTTGTCATTTCCTTTTTGTGTGTTCTTGAACAAGTTACATTTCCTCTTTGACCTTTTTTCCACATGCAAGAAAACAGAAATAGCATAACACATGAATCAAATTAGTTTCATTAGAATTGAATGCTAACACATATGTAAAGTGTCTGGCATTTGGTGGATGCTCAAAAAATAACTTTCTCATTCTTGTTTTCTGGGCTGCACATTTTTTCTTACACCTCTCCTTGTTTCATCACTTGCCTTCTGGTTGAATAATTTACATCCTCTCTTAGCCTAAGTATGGATGGAGGTTCCATGGGTACTTTTGGTGGTCTTCTACTTGAAAATGGCTCTCTCAGAGTTTGTATCCACTTTTAGTCTCCTGTCTACACATAGCCAGTATTCCACCAAGTCCGTATTCCCAAATACCTAGCGGGAGCTCCTTTAGATGTTCATTCTCACTCTAAACTCAGTATATCCCAAGCTAAATATTCCATCAGTCTCCTTGTTACATTCCCCATACTATATCAATTCCTTCTCTGTTTTTACTGTTGTTCTTTGTGTTACCATTATTGAACTTTCGATATTATTTGATCCCTCCATTGGCTTCCAGTCCTTATCCGATAAGCAACCTCATACTTTTTGATGTTTTTGTGAGATGGTATGTATTATAGGAATGATCATATATAATTCATTTGTCTTCAAGCTCTGGGTCCAACACTTATTAGTTATATAATCCGTGGGAAAAATACATAGCCTCTTTTTTTTTTTAAGATTTTATTTATTTGAAAGAGAGAGAATGAGAGAGAGCACATGAGATGGGGGAGGGTCAGAGGGAGAAGCAGACTCCCTGCCGAGCAGGGAACCCGATGCGGGACTCGATCCAGAGACTCCAGGATCATGACCTGAGCTGAAGGCAGTCGCTTAACCAACTGAGCCACCCAGGCGCCCAATACATAGCCTCTTTGAGCATCCCTTTCTTTATCTGTGAAAATTGAATAATAATACCCATTTAGTGGGCTTCTTGTTGGATGATGTGAGTGTTGTCTTTGAACTAACAAATGATTATAAATGAATAGATAGGTAAGGAGGAAAATAATTTGCCCTGCTTCTTCCTGCCCCTATTATAGTTCAGCTTCTTTCGATCAATCAATTAGGATGTATCTATCTAGCCTGGTGAAACAGCCTCCTTTCCAATATCCATGCCTCTACTCTATCAGTTATCTAAAACATCATATTGGGGCACCTGGGTGCCTCGGTTAAGTGTCTGCCTTCAGCTCAGGTCGTGATACCACAGTCCTGGGATAGAGCCCCAGATCGAGCTCCTTGCTCAGGGGGGAGTCTGCTTGCCCCTCTACCCCTGCCCCCCCCCCACTCATGATCTCTCTCTCTCTCTCTCTTGCTCTCTCTCAAAAAAATAAAATATTTTTAAAAACACTATATTAATTTCCTCAATTAAAAACTGCGTTTTCAGTAGCTCCTCATTGCCCATGAAATCAAGTCCAAACTCATTCTCCTCATTGACCTTAGGGAAAAGCAATAAGGAGAGGAAAGTAATATTTACTGAGCATCTACTCTATATGAGGCATCATGCAGAGTAGGGTTGGAGCCAGAATTCAAACTCTGCTGCTTAACTCCAAAACCCATTGATACCACACTGCTTTATGATGGTGTAGAATTATATAATATTGATAATATTATTACCTATTACCAGGAGCTTTGTTTGAATCAGACTTAGAGTTTGTGAGTATGGGAATAAAGTAGGTAGCCTTCACATATTTTTTCCTAATATGGTTATTTGGTTTCAGAGTGAAACAATCCCTTTTTGAATTTCATGGTTCAGACAATAACAGTATTTCAGCTTAACATATGAAAGTGTCAACCTGAGTAAATGGGAGGATTTCACTGTCAATCAGAACACTAATTGTACTAGACACTCTTAGGGGCCTTCGCCTGTCTTTGTAAAATAAGTGATACTTACCCAAAAAACTGTGTAGTAAGTCTCTAAACTAATTACATCGTGAAATAGTACACAAACATTATTAAATAAAAATGAAAGTTAAATTATGGGGTTGTTTGAATTGCCTTTGTAAAATCTTTGGCAGTGTTGTGCCTGGTCCTGCTGATGGCTGGTTTTGGGCAGAGGCTTCTGTGAAGTCTGCAAATTGAAACAAGCCACCAAATTGTATATGTCATTGTATTTGCTACTGAGCAGCTGCAAGAACAAAATAATGTAAGTCAAGTGTGTATCCCAGCTTTTGTTCCCTAGGAAGGAGGCAAACAAAGCCACTCTATGATCAGGTATCCATCAATATGTGTTAGTGACATTTTGGGGGGAAAATTTGTCAGATGTGAGGAAGAAGCTGAGGATCACTTACCTGGAAAGTATGACCTAGTGGTAAGCAGTCTTAGAACATGTGACAGCTGAAATGGAGCATGGCTACTGTGGATGGGGTTGGGAAACTGAGAGAGAAACCTAATTTTGTACATACAGGTATTTTCAGGTTTTCAAGATTCATTATGAATTTACTTGACCACTGATGTTTCAGACTAAATAATTATAAAGCTCTATACATTATTTAAGAACTACCTTTCTCTTAAATGCCGACATAGACAGACTTACATAAACTCTCACACTCATAAGGAATATGGATAGATTAAAGTAGGGGAGTTGGAG
This sequence comes from Mirounga leonina, assembly GCF_011800145.1. Classification (NCBI taxonomy): domain Eukaryota; kingdom Metazoa; phylum Chordata; class Mammalia; order Carnivora; family Phocidae; genus Mirounga; species Mirounga leonina. The sequence continues at coordinate 8,482,200 of NW_023270158.1, read as the reverse complement.
TGCATTGAATTTCTTGAGAATTCAGTTCTTGTGAAATTATTGTTGCCTTGCAGTAGACAGACCTGGACGGATTTAGAAAGTCCTTGTGAATCAAAACATTCTTATTACATTTCATTCTTAGAAAAAAAAACCTGTAATAACGTGTTTCATCATTTTTTCTCTATAAATGTGAAATCATAGGTCATACAATGAGAGTGAGTCTGTAATCCAGTGTGATAATTTTACATGTAAGGAAACCAAGGAGAGTTTTACATGTAAGGATAATTGGTTGACAGGGTCATGTCACTATTGAACAATAGAACCAAACCGAGGATACAAACTTCAGATTCACAGTTCATGGGGCTCCTATTACAGTGTTGCTTTGCCTCTTCAGACAAGGTCCTTGCTTTGAGTCATAGCTTCTTAGGATTACCAAACAGACCTATATCACACTTTGGAATGCTGTCAAAGTGGTATATGTTGGTATATATGTTAGTGCACATATAGTGTGCATTTCCTAGCTGAGAAACCCAGGATAAAAGATACGTCTTTTCTTTTTAGAGAGGCCTCAGGCAAAAACAGTTAATCATATTCTGCATCTTTAAAGCCTGATAGGGAATACCTTTGCTACCACTCCATCTCTCTGCTGAATTTAGCTCCTCCGTTTACTCTCTGAAGTCACTGATTTCAATCCTCTTCTCTCTAGAGAGGTTAAACCTTTGACCAAAGGTTGAAATGGATGAGTTCAGGTTCATGAGTATTACGCCTTTGTCACTGCAGCCATTGGTGTCCTTTACCACGGAGTGGTGCTCATGGAGGCACAACTTAACATGGAGGACCCTACTGCTTCAAGGGCAAGGTGGAGGCTCCATGTTCAATTTCTAATCTATATCAGATAAGATCCTCTGCAGTCTGTCTCACAACTCCAGTGTTCTTCCTCGTATATGTGTACGCACACATATACACATACTGTCTTTCTCTTTTGTTCTTTGGGTTTGTGTCTCCCTTGATGTCTGTCTCTGAATGTCTCTCTTAAGGATAGAAATGGTAATTCACTCAGTTTTTTGGTTATCCCAAGGTCATATCACTTGATCCCTGCATGGCCGCAGAATCCCAAGGAACAGAACTTCCTGAGAGAGGCAGAATTTTCTAGGATTTCCACAGCATCACTTTCCTCCCCTCTCCCCTCCCCTCTCCCCTGCCCTCTTGTTGTTTGTTTGTTTGTTTTCTTCCTCCCTCCCTCCCTTGGTTTAATTGGCATAGAGTTTAGCTAAGCACGTAAAAGGCTGTCTGTAGTAACATAAGGAGCAGCTAGCCTGTGCTGTTTGATATGGTGGCTACTAACTAATTCTGACTATTTAGCATATGAAACATGGCCAGTGCCACATATTGAAATAATATTTTGGACATATTGGGTTAAAAATATTCAATTAGTAATAAAGTATATTATTAAAATAATTTTACCAATTTATTTTTACTTCTTTAATGTGGCTGCTAGAAAAGATAAAGTTATATATGTGGCTAGTATTTATTTTTATTATTTTTAAAATGCAATGTTATCAGCTATAGCCACTGTGTTATCCATTAGATCCTCAGGCCTTATTCATCTTATAGCTGAAAATTTGTACCCTTTTACCAACCTCTTCCTATTTTCCCTTGTCCTTAGCAACTACTTTTCTATTCTGTTTCTATGAATTGGTTTTTTTTTTTTTTTTTTTTTTTAGATTCTAGATATAAGTGATACCAGGTAATACTGTCTTTTTCATATTCTATTTAGATTGAGCAGTGCTGATTTAAGGTTTTGGTTTTTTTTTTTTATAATAGGCTCATGCATGTAAAAGGCAATTTGTGGCCATCCATACATGTTGTACCTGGAAAACTTTTAAAAATATTTACTATACTGTATTTTCCAAAATGAGTCCTAATCCTTTCTTCAACTATGTCTAATCCTCTGTTTAATTTATGCACTGAGCTTTTAAAAAAATTAAGTGACTATGTATTTTTTACCAATATTTTACAGTATTTGATTCTTGGTTTACAAGTCCCTGCTCAAATATTATCTTATTCATGAGATGTTCATTGATCATCGATACAAAGTAATACCCCGATAACCCTTAACACCACACACACACACACACACACACACAGTCCGCCTTGTCTGTGTTGCCCTGCTTTATTGTTTTTCTACAGCACGTATCACCATCTAGCATAAGATATATTTTCTTGTTCATTATATTTGTCTATACCCCCTCCTCCACACACATTGGTACTTAAGCCACCTCAATATAGGAGCTTTGTCTATTCAGTGCATTGCAGTTTTCTTAGGGTTTGGTACATAATAGGTACTCAATGAGTCACAGTTGAATGAATGAGTCATATCAGTCATTTTATATGTACCTATGTTATGATCTACAGGCAGTGTCCAATATGATATCCACCAGCCCCATATGACTATTGAGCAGTTAAAAGGTGGCTAGTCCAGGGGCGCCTGGGTGGCTCAGTCGTTGAGCGTCTGCCTTCGGCTCAGGTCATGATCCCGGGGTCCTGGGATCGAGTCCCACATCGGGCTCCCTGCTCCGTGGGGAGCCTGCTTCTCCCTCTCCCACTCCCCCTGCTTGTGTTCCCTCTCTCACTGTGTCTCTCTCTGTCAAATAAAGGAATAAAATCTTTGGAAAAAAAAAAAAAGGTGGCTAGTCCAAATTAAGATGTGCTTTAAATATGAAATTTCCCCAGGATTTCAAAAACTTAATATGTAAAAAAGGATTTTTTAAAAAGTTAAATAAAATATTAAACTCTTGAAATTAATTTCACCCATTTTTTTTATTTTTTTAATGTGACAACTTAATTGCATTTAAAATTATATAGGTTACTCACACTTGTAGTTTGCATCATGTTTATATTGGACAGTGTGGTTATAGACTCATAACAGACCATCTATAGGATTTTCTCCAAATTATTGGACTGTTAATCCTCTTGTTTGTAACATCTGCTGGCCTTGGTATGGTGTGTGTGTGTGTGTGTATAAATTTTTTTTTTTTTTTTTTAGAGAAAAAGAGTGCATGAGTGGGGATTTTGGGAGAAGAGGGAGAGGGAGAGAGAGACTCTTAAGTAGGCTCCACGCTCAGCATGGAGCCCAATGTGGGGCTTGATCTCACGACCCTGAGATGACTCTGAGCTGAAATAAGAGTCGGATGCTTAATGAGCCACCCAGGTGCCCCCATCCATATTTTTAAACTAGTTAGTTCATGTTAAGGGGAGGTGGTAGTTGTTTTTTAGGGGAAATATGTTGTGGTATGGGTTATTTCTCCAGAGTTTTTGTTTATTTCTATTAGGCTTTCTAGGCTGACTAGGGTGTCAGTAGCCTGATATGAATGTTTGTGTTAATTTACTATCTTGGAGGATCCTAGACTAAGTTTAGGGTTAGTAGATTGTACCTACACGGGGCCCCGTCATAGGAATTTAATTTCTCTCTGAAGATTTATTATCATCTTACTGGGTAGATAGGTGGAGAATTTTTATATCCCAATTACTAGGATTACAGTCTTTCCAGGGTCTCAGTCTTTTTCCCAGTTCTCAGTTTTGATGTACCACCATGAGTGTGCAAATCTGTTATCAGCCCTGCATATTTGTGCATTGAAATCAAAACCTTACTGTCATTGCACTAGTAACATATCCAGGGGTCCAGAAAAATTAGCATGTACTCCTAGAATTCTGGTTGTGAGGAACCTCTTCAATTCTGGTTCCTGAAGGGTTCACATTTTTTGAAGTCAAGTCTATATTAAAATGTATTAGGTTTATCCAACATCACTGGGTTTTATAGGAGGAGTTTCTGTACTAGCCAAGTAAAATAATTTTTTATGAAATCATAATTTCTTTAAACTTTTTTTCTGTTGGAATACATGACATTGTTTTCAGTTATTAAATAGGTAAAAAAGTGCTGCAATGAGCATTCTTACATGTGCATGTTTCCATGTCTGTCTGTCTCTTATGAAGAATTCTTATTTAGGTCTTACAATAAATTCATAGAAATAAAATTGTTGAGTCAGAAGATATAAACACAAGGCAGTGTCTCAGAGAGATATGAACAAACACATAGATCGGGGTAACGGAATAGAGAGTCCAGAAACTGATTCACACAAGCATATCCAACTGATTTTTGTTGATGAAAAAAGCAATTCAGTGGAGGAAGGATGATCTTTTCAGTAAATCATGTTGGTACAGTTGGATATATCCGCAGATCAAAAAATAAACTTCAGCCTAAACCTCACACCTTATGCCAAAATTAACAGATAATAAATCATAGGTCTGAATGTAAACTATGAAACTTTAAAATTTTTATAGGAAAACATAGGAGGAAATCTTTATGATGTGGGTTAGGTGGAGTTTTTAGACATGACACCAAAAGCACAATCCATAAGAGAAAAAAAAATGACACATAGGTCTTTCTCAAAAGTTTTAAACTTTTGCTCTCTGAGAGAATCTATTAAGAGGATGGAAAGACAAGCTACTGACTAAGAAGTATTCACAAGTCACATATTCAACATAAGACTGGTATCCAAAATATATATATATGGATCTCTTTAAACTCAATAGTAAGATAACATTCACATTGGAAAAGAGGCAAAAAACGTGACCAGACATTTAACCAGAGGGCATATACAGAGAGTAAATGAGCACATAAAAATATGTTCAACATCATTAGCCATTAGATAAATGCAAATAAAAAGTACGATATTGGTGTGCATTTATCAGAAAGACTAAAACAGAAGATAGTGACAACAACAAATGCTGGCAGAAGGTGGAAAAGCTAGATCTGACATACATTATTGATGGAAATGTAAAATGCCACAACATTCTGAAAACAGTGCAGTGGTTTCTTACAAAGTTAAGCTATATACATGTCATAGGACCTAGTAATCACAATTGTGAATGTTTAACCTCAGAATTAAAAACCTATATCCACATAGAAATCTGCACACAGATATTCATAGCAGCTTTATTTGTCATAGCCCTGAACTGGAAACAACCCAAATGCCCTTTGATCGGTGAATGGACAATGAAACTTGTTCACCCATGTAATGGGAATACAACTCAACCATGGAGAGAAACCAATTATTGATATCCACAAAAACTTGGATGGATCTCTAGGGTATTATGCTGAGTGGGAAAAAGAAAAAGACCCAATCTCTTAACATTATCTCTCTGATTCCATTTATGTAAAACTCTCAAGATAGCAAAATTATAGTGTTGGAAAATTGATCAGTGGTTGTCAGGATTAGAGTTGGAAGACATAAGATTATAAAGGGGTATGATGGGAGTTTTTGTGGTGATGGAACATTTCTGTATCCTGATTTTGGTGGCTGTTACATGAATCTATAAATGTGAAAAAATTTCATAGTACTACACAGCAAAACCACAGGTGAATCCATGTAAAAATGAAAGAAATTGAAATAAGGTCTATAATTTAGTTAATAGCATTATACCAATGTCAGAGCGCCTGGGTGGCACAGTCAGTTGAGTGTTGGACTCTTGGTTTCAGGTCAGATCGTGATCTCAGTGTTGTGAGGTGAGATTGAGCCCAACCTCAGGCTCCATGCTCAGCACTGAGTCTGCTTGGGAATCTCTCTCTCCATCTCTTTCTGCCCTTCCCCCCACCCCACCACATACACACACACACTCTCTCTCTCAAATTTTAAAAATAGTATTGTACCAATGTCAGTTTCCTGCTTTTGATATTTTACTATGACTGTGTAAGATGTTATCATTGGGGAAGGCAGGTCAAGCCATCATAGCAATGCTTTACTAAATTTGCCACTTTTTAGGAGTCTTAAATTATTTCAAGGTAAAAAGTTTTAAAAAGGTTTATGAACATTTCTAAGCTATTGATACACATTGCCAAATAAACCTTCAAAAAGATTGTGTTGATTGTCTCCCATTCTAATAGTATACCCAGTGGCTCTCTATCCACTTACCCTACTTGGTATTCCTCATGTACTTATCAATATGTGAAATCATGCTGTTATTTTTTTATTTCATTGCTGTCTCTTTTCCATGAAGTCAGGGGTACTGTGTAATTCACTTCTCTGTTCTTAGTGACCCACAAAAGTACCTGGCATAAAATTGGTCATGGATTAATATATTTTGAGTGAATGAGTGAAAGTAGGTAAAATAGCATAATTTACTCCAGTATTAGTGAGACTGAAACAATTGTATATATTTATGCATTGACCATTATAGTTTTGCTTTTGTTGATTGGCCATTAATGTTATTTGCCCTTTTTTTCCATTGGGGGATGTTTACTGTTTTGATTTTAAGAATTATTTATGTGTAAAACTATCCTTTGTCATTTTTCAGGTATTTCCCTGGCATCCATTGTGTTACTGATTTTTGCTTATTTTTTCTTGTAACTTTTTAAAATGAATACTGTGAAGTTAAATTTATGTTTTTAAAAAATGGTTTCTCTCTGTCTTTATGCTGAGAAAGATCCCCTTGGATCTGTGATAATATACTATTTTTCTAGAATTTACAAGCCTCTATTTAATAATGCAGATCATTTGGGGCACCTGGGTGGCTCAGTTGGTTAAGCATCCTACTCCTTTTTTTTTTTTTTAAGATTTTATTTATTTATTTGACAGAGAGAGAGAGAGCACAAGCAGGGGGAGCGGCAGGCAGAGGGGGAGGGAGAAGAAGGCTCCCCAGTGAACAGGGAGCCTGGAGCAGGACTCGATTCCCAGACCCTAGGATCATGACCCCAGCCAAAAGCAGACACTTAACCGACTGAGCCACCCAGGCACCCCTAAGCATCCTACTCCTGATCTTAGCTCAGGTCTTGATCTCAGGGTCATGAGTTCAAGTCCCATATTGAAAAAACTTTTTACATCATTCATTCAGTTGTAATTTATTTTGCAGTTGAGTAGAGATCAACTTATTTTTCCCCAGTAGTGCTTCTTCACCATCATTTATTATAGTCTCTTTTGTTTCCTTTACTGGTTCAGTTTATATTAACATCATGAATTCTTAAATATACATTTCCCCTAAAATTTTTACCCTGTTTTTTGGTTTGTCTATTCCCATAATAGTACCACTGAGTTAAACTACTCTACTTGTGGTATCTGCTTACACAAGTCCTATTTTAAAAATATTTCTTACTTACTCTTACTTCCTTATTGATCTAAGTGAACATCTTGCAAAATTTGAAGTAAAAATCCCTGGCTTTTTGATGTTACATTTGATTAGAGAATACTTTGGAGAGGGTTGGCAACTTTAAAATATTTAGTCTTTGTAACCAACAACGTAGTGTGTCTCTGTTCAATTTATTTAAGTGTTCCTTATGGTCTTTAGTCAAGTTTTATAGTTTTCTGCTCATGGGTCCTGCATATTTTATGTAGTTTACTCTTAGTTTATATTTTATTGTGTAAATCTGAACACACTATATTTTCCATTATACTTTCTAACTAGTTTTTTTCTGCCATGCTTGCAGTTTGTATATTATGTCATTCAGTCCCTTATTAATATTTTAATAATTCAAATATATTTCATTCAATTTCTGTTGTAGTTACAGGACTGGTAATGTTATCATTTTCCATCACTGATGATGCTCTTTTTTTTCTGGATTTATAACCTATTTATCTGGTCTTATAACTTAAGTAGTGTTAAATAAAGGTAATGAGAATGATCATATTTCTTGTATTCTTGACTTCAGTAGGGAAGAATTTAGCATAAGAAATACATATGAAATATATGCGATGTATAATATATATAAATACAAATGTATAGATAAACAAGTACATAAATATAAATGAGAAATCTATAAACCATCATGTTTCTAACGTTTTAGCTTTCTTAATTTTCAAAACATGAATGAGACTTTCACCAGTTCCCTTTTTTTTATTATGTCCAGTTAGCCACTATATAATACATCATTAGTTTTTGATGTAGTGTTCAGTGATTCATTAGTTGCATATAACACCCAGTGCTCATCACAACATGTGCCTCCTTAGTACCCATCACCCTGTTACCCCATCCCCCCACCTCTCTCCCCTCTGAAACCCTCAGTTTGTTTCCCGGGGTCCATAGTCTCTCATGGTTGGTCTCCCTCTCTGATTTCTCCCCCTTCAGTTTTCCCTCCCTTCCCCTATGGTCCTCCATGCTATTGCTTATGTTCCACATAAGAGTGAAACCATATGATAATTGTCTTTCTCTGCTTGACTTATTTCACTTAGCATAATCCTCTCCAGTTCCATCCATGTCGATGCAAATAGTAGGTATTCATCCTCTCTGATGGGTGAGTAATATTCCATTGTATATATGGACCACATCTTCTTTATCCATTCATCTAGTGAAGGGCATCTCGGCTCCTTCCACAGTTTGGCTATTGTGGACATTGCTGCTATGAACATTGGGGTGCATGTGCCCCCTCTTTTCACTACATCTGTAACTTTGGGATAAATACCTGGTAATGCAATTGCTGGGTCATAGGGTAGCTCTATTTTTAACATCTTGAGGAAACTCCAAACTGTTTTCCAGAGTGGCTGTACCAGTTTGCATTCCCACCAACAGTGTAAAAGGGTTCCCCGTTCTCCACATCCTCGCCAACATTTGTTGTTCCCTGTCTTGTTAATTTTTGCCATTCTAACTGGTATAAGGTAGTATCTTATTGTGGTTTTGATGTGTAGTTCCCTGATGGCTAGTGATGTTAAGCATTTTTTCAGATGTCTGTTAGTCATTTGTATGTCTTCTTTGGAGAACTGTTTGTTCATGTCTTCTCTCCATTTTTTGACGGGGTTATTTGTTTTTTGAGTGCTGAGTTTGAGAAGTTCTTCATAGATTTTTGGATACCAGCCCTTTATCTGTAATGTCATTTGCAAATATCTTCTCCCATTCAGTGGGTTGCCTCTTAGTTTTGTTGACTGTGTCCTTTGCTGTGCAGAAGCTTTTTATCTTGATGAAGTCCCAAAAGTTCATTTTTGCTTTAGTTTCCCTTGCCTTTAGAGACGTGTCTTGCAGCATTTAGGTCTTTTCATCCATGCTGAGTTTATCTTTGTGTGTGGTGTAAGAGAATGGTCGTTTCATTCTTCCGTATGTAGCTGTCCAATTTTCCCAGCACCACTTATTGAAGAGACTGTCTTTTTTCCATTTGGTATTTTTTCTTGCTTTGTCAAAGATTAGTTGACTATAGAGTTGAGGGTCCATTTCTGGAGTCTCTATTCTGTTCCATTGTTCTATGTGTCTGTTTTTGTGCCAATACCATGCTATCTTGGTGATTACAGCTTTGTAAGATAGCTTGAAGTTAGGCACCGTGATGCCCCCAGATAGCCTAATTCTTTTCCAACACTCCCCTGGCGATTTGGGGTCTTTTCTGGTTCAAACAAATTTTAGCATTATTTGTCCCAGCTGCTTGAAAAATGCCAATGGTATTTTAATAGGGATGATATTGAAAGTGTACATTTCTCTGGGCAGGATAGATATTTTAACAATGTTTATTATTCCAATCCATTAGCATGGAATGTTTTTACATCTCTTTGTGTCTTCCTCAATTTCTTTCATAAGTGTTCTGTAGTTTCTAGAGTATAAATCTTTTACGTTTTTGGTTAGGTTTATTCCTATGTATCTTATGGTTTTTGTTGCTATTATAAATGGAATCAATTCCTTAATTTCTCTTTCTACAGTTGCATTGTTAGTGTATAGAAAATCAACTGATTTATGTGCATTGATTTTATATTCTGCCACATTGCTGAATTGTGCTGTATGAGTTCTAGTAATTTGGGGGTGGAGTCTTTTGGGTTTTCCATATAAAGTATCATGTCATCTGCAAAGAGAGAGAGTTTGACTTCTTCTTTGCCAATTTGGATGCCTTTTATTTCTTTTTGTTGTCTGATTGCTGATGCTAGGACTTCTAACATTATGTTGAACAATAGTAGTGAGAGTGGGAATCCCTGTCGTGTTCCTGACCTTAAGAGGAAAGCTCTCAGCTTTTCCCCATTGAGAATGATGGTCGCTGTGAGCTTTTCATACATGCTTTTTATGATATTGAGGAATGTTCCTTCTATCCCTATACTCTGAAGAGTTTTAATCAAGAAAGGTTACTGTATTTTGTCAAATGCTTTGTCTGCATCGATTGAGAGGATCATATGGTTCTTGTCTTTTCTTTTATTAATGTGCTCTATCATGTTGAGGATTTGCAAATGTTGAACCACCCTTGCATCCCAGGGATAAATCCCACTTGGTCATGGTATAAAATCCTTTTAATGTACTGTTGGATCCTATTGGCTAGGATCTTTTTTAAAAATTTTATTTTATTATGTTAATCACCATATATTACATCATTAGTTTTGATGTAGTGTTCCATGATTCATTGTTTGCATATAATACCCAGTTCTCCATGCAATACCAGCCCTCCTCAATACCCATCACCGGGCTAACCCATCTCCCTAAAACCCTCTAAAACCCTCAGGTTTTTTCTCAGAGTCCATAACCTCTCTTGGTTCGTCTCCCCCTCTGAATCCCCCCCCCCTTCATTTTTCCCTTCCTACTGTTTTCTTTTTTTTAACATATAATGTATTATTTGTTTCAGAGGTACAGGTCTCTGATTCATCAGTCTTACACAATTCACAGCACTCACCATAGCACATACCCTCCCCAATGTCCATCACCCAGCCATCCCATTCCTCCCACCCCCCACCACTCAAGCAGCCCTCAGTTTGTTTCTTGAGATTAAGAGTCTCTTATGATTTGTCTCGCTCTCTGGTTTCTTCTTGTTTCATTTTTTCCTCCTTTCCCCTATGATCCTGTCTTGTTTCTCAAATTCCTCATATCAGTGAGACCATATGATACTTGTCTTTCTCTGATTGACTTATTTCACTTAGCATAATACCCTCTAGTTCTATCCATGTCATTGCAAATGGCAAGATTTCTTTTTTGATGGCTGCGTAATATTCCATTGTATATATATACCACATCTTCTTTATCCAGTCATCTGTCGATGGACATCTTGGCTCTTTCCATAGTTTGGCTATTGTGGACATTGCTGCTATAAATACTGGGGTGCACGTACCCTTCGGATCACTACATTTGTATCGTTGGGGTAAATACCCAGTAGTGCAATTGCTGTGTCATAGGGTAGCTGTGTTTTCAACTTTTTGAGGAACCTCCATACTGTTTTCCAGAGTGGCTGCCCAGCTTGCATTCCCACCAAAAGTGTAGAAGGGTTTCCCTTCTCCACATCGTTGCCAACATCTGTCATTTCCTGACTTGTTTAGCCATTCTGACTGGTGTGAGGTGGTATCTCATTGAGGTTTTGATTTGTATTTCCCTGATGCCAAGTGATATTGAGCACTTTTTCATGTGTCTGTTGGCCATATGGATGTCTTCTTTGGAAAAATGTCTGTTCATGTTTTTTGCCCATTTCTTGATTGAATTATTTGTTCTTTGGGTGTTGTGTTTGATAAGTTCTTATAGATTTTGGATACTAGCCCTTTATCTGATATGTCATTTGCAAATATCTTCTCCCATTCTGTCAGTTGTCTTTTGATGCTGTTGACTGTTTCCTTTGCTGTGCAAAAGCTTTTTATCTTGATGAAGTCCCAATAGTTCATTTTTGCCCTGGCTTCCCTTGCCTTTGGCGATGCTTCTACGAAGAAGTTGCTGCAGCTGAGGTCGAAGAGGTTGCTGCCTGTGTTCTCTTCAAGGATTTTGATGGATTCCTGTCTCACATTTAAGTATTTCATCCATTTTGAGTCTATTTTTGTGTGTGGTATAAGGAAATGGTCCAGTTTCATTCTTCTGCATGTGGCTGTCCAATTTTCCCAACACCATTTGTTGAAGAGACTGTCTTTTTTCCATTGGACATTCTTTCCTGCTTTGTCGAGGATTAGTTGACCATAGAGTTGAGGGTCCATTTCTGGGCTCTCTATTCTGTTCCATTGATCTATGTGTCTGTTTTTGTGCCAGTTACCATACTGTCTTGATAATTACAGCTTTGTAATAGAGCTTGAAATCCGAAATTGATGCCACCAGCTTTGCTTTTCTTTTTCAACATTCCTCTGGCTATGCGGGGTCTTTTCTGGTTCCATACAAATTTTAGGATTATTTGTTCCATTTCTTTGAAAGAAGTGGATGGTATTTTGATGGGGATTGCATTAAATGTGTAGATTGTTCTAGGGAGCATAGACATTTTCACAATATTTTTTCTTTCAAACGTTCCAAATGGAATGTTTTTCCATTTCTTTGTGTCTTCCTCAATTTCTTTCATGAGCATTCTATAGTTTTCTGAGTACAGATCCTTTGCCTCTTTGGTTAGATTTATTCTTAGGTATCTTATGGTTTTGGCTGCAATTGTAAATGGGATTGACTGCTTAATTTCTCTTTCTTCTGTCTTGTTGTTGGTGTATAGAAATGCCACTGATTTCTGTGGATTGATTTTATATCCTGCCATTTTACTGAATTCCTGTATGAGTTCTAGGAGTTTTGGGGTGGAGTCTTCTGGGTTTTCCACATAAAGTATCATATCATCTGCAAAGAGTGAGAGTTTGACTTCTTGTTTGCCAATTCAGATGCCTTTTATTTCTTTTTGTTGTCTGATTGCTGAGGCTAGGACTTCTAGTACTATGTTGAATAGCAGTGGTGATAGTGGACATCCCTGCCGTGTTCCTGACCTCAGGGGGAAAGCTCTCGGGTTTTCCCCATTGAGAATGATATTCGCTGTGGGTTTATCATAAATGGCTTTTATGATATTGAGGTATGTACCCTCTATCCCTATACTGTGAAGACTTTTGATCAATAAAGGATGCTGTACTTTGTCATATGATTTTTCTGCATCTACTGAGAGGATCATAGAGTTCTTGTTCTTTCTTTTATTAATGTATTGTATCACATTGATTGATTTGAGGTTGTTGAACCAGCCTTGCAGCCCAGGAATAAATCCCACTTGGTCATGGTGAATAATCCTTTTAATGTACTGTTGGATCCTATTGGCTAGTATTTTGGTGAGAATTTTTGCATCCATGTTCATCAGGGATATTGGTCTGTAATTCTCCTTTTTAATGGGGTCTTTGCCTGGTTTTGGGATCTGGGTAATGCTGGCCTCATAAAATGAGTTTGGAAGTTTTCCTTCCATTTCTATTTTTTGGAACAGTTTCAGAAGAATAGGTATTAATTCTTCTTGAAATGTTTGGTAGAATTCCCCTGGGAAGCCTTTTGACCCTGGGCTCTTGTTTTTTGGGAGATTTTTGATGACTGCTTCAATTTCCTTAGTGGTTATGGGTCTATTCAGGTTTTCTGTTTCTTCCTGGTTCAGTTTTAGTAGTTGATACGTCTCTACGAATGCATCCATTTCTTCCAGATTGTCTAATTTGCTGGCATATATTTGCTCATAATATGTTCTTATCATTGTTTGTATCTTTGGTGTTGGTTGTGATCTCTCCTCTTTCATTCATGATTTTATTTGGGTCATTTCTCTTTTCTTTTTGATAAGTCTGGCCAGGGGTTTATCAATCTTATTAATTCTTTCAAAGAACCAGCTCCTAGTTTCGTTGATCTGTTCTACTGTTCTTTCAGTTTCTATTTCATTGATTTCTGCTCTGATCTTTATTATTTCTTTTCTCCTGTTGGGTTTAGGCTTTATTTGCTGTTCTTTCTCCAGCTCCTTTAAGTGTAGGGTTAGGTTGTGTATTTGAGATATGAATTTAGTGCCATTGTATTGCCTGTAAGGTGACTGTTACTGTATATTGTCTCTATTCCTTTCTGGTCTGTGTTACTTTTAGGCTCTCTCTTTGCTTAGAGGACCCCTTTCAATATTTCTTGGAGGGCTGGTTTGGTGTTTGCAAATTCTTTTAGTTTTTTAATTGTCCTGGAAGCTTTTTATCTTGCCTTCTATTTTCAATGACAGCCTAGCTGGATGTAGTATTCTTGGCTGCATATTTTTCTCGTTTGTGCTCTGAATATATCATGCCAGTCCTTTCTGGCCTGCCAGGTCTCTGTGGATAGGTCTGCTCCCAGTCTAATGTTTCTACCACTGTAGGTTACAGACCTCTTGTCCTGAGCAGCTTTCAGGATTTTCTCTTTGTCTCTGAGACTCGTAAGTTTTACTATTAGATGTTGGGGTGCTGACCTATTTTTATTGATTTTGAGGGGGGTTCTCTGTGCCTCCTGGATTTTGATGCCTTTTTCCTTCCCCAAATTAGGGAAGTTCTCTGCTATAATTTTCTCCAATATACCTTCTGCCCCTTTCTCTCTTTCTTCTTCTGGGATCCCAATTATTCTAATATTGTTTCGTCTTATGGTATCACTTATCTCTCAAATTCTGCCCTCGTGATCCAGTAGTTGTTTATCTCTCTTTTTCTCAGCTTTTAAATTCTCCATCATTTGGTCTTCTATATCACTAATTTCTCTTCTACCTCATTTATCCTTGCAGTTAGAGCCTCCATTTTTAATGGTACCTCATTAATAGCCTTTTTTATTTCGACTTGGTTAGATTTTAGTTATTTTATTTCTTCAGAAAGGGATTCTCTAGTATCTTCCATCCTTTTTTCAAGCCCACCTAGTATCTTTATAATCATCATTCTTAATTCTGGTTCCGACATCTTACTAATGTCCGTATTGATTAGGTCCCTGGCAGTCAGTACTGCCTCTTGTTCTTTTTTTTGAGGTGAGTTTTTCTGTCTTGTCATTTTGTCCAGTGAGAATTGATGAATGAGAGAACAAAATGCTAACAGGGTAACAACGACCCCAGAAAAATATACGCTAAACAAATCAGAAGAGACCTGAAACTGGGAGGAAAAGAAAGGGAAAGAAAAAAAATGAATATGATGAGGCTGGTGAATAGATCAGAGCCACACACTAGATTTTGGGCATATTTTGGTCTTTTAGAAGAAACTGCCTCCAGTATTTTAAAGAAAAACTTTTGTATGTATAAAAATAAGGGTAAATACGATGAAGTGATAGAATATAACTGTAAAGATGAAATTTACAAAAGATTTTATAAAAGGAATTGATAAGGTAAGAAGTTGGTTGTAAAAAGAAAGAAGAAAAATTAAAAAACAAAAAAAGAATGTGATCAGGCAGGAGACTAGAACAAAGCCACACTCTAGAGATTTAGGGTATATTTTGGTCTGTTAGGAGAAACTGTTTCCCAAAATTTTAAAGAGAGAAAAACTTATATACAACAAATAAGGTTAACTACAATGAAGGGATAGAATATGACTCTAAAAATGAAAATTAAAAAAGATTTTGAAAAAACGAATTGATAAGGTAAGATGTTGGTTGAAAAATTTAAAAAAAATAGAAAAGATAAAAATAAAGAAAATTTTAAAAATTAACTTTGAAAGACTAAAGAATCCTGGGGATAAAAGCCATGGATTCTATGTATTGTATTCCCCTAGCACTGGAGTTCTGCAGTTCTCATTGATTGGTAAACTTGGTCTTGGCTGGCTGGTCTTGCTGATCTTCTGGGGGAGGGGCCTGTTGTAGAGATTCTCAAGTGTCTTTGCCCAAGGTGGAATTGTACCGCCCTTGCCAGGGGCCAGGCTAGGTAATCTGCTCGGGTTTGCTCTTGGTAGCTTTTGTTCCCTGAAAGCTTTCCGTACAGCTTTGGAGGACAAGAATGAAAATGGCGGCCTCCCATTCTCCACCCTGCAGGAGCTGAGAACTCGGGCCCCCACTCCTCAGTGCGCCCCCAGAGAAAAGCAATCAGTTACTCCTGTGTCTCTGGTCTCTGGCTGACTCCGTGCTCACCTGGCCTGTGACTAAGCGTTTCTATCTTTGGCACACGACACTGTTTGGAGTCTCCAAATCCAGCAGATTCCTGCAGTGCAGTTCCACACCCCTCCTACTGGGGGAGAAAGGGGATTCTCCCCAAATCTCCGGCTTGTTGGGTCCCTGCTGGAAGAGTAGTGGTCTGACTGTGCCGTGGATCACAGTTTATGGCAACCCCGACCTGAGAGCCCACTTCTTGGCTCTGTCTCTGCAGCCGGCTTCCCCACTCCGATACCTGGGAGCTCTGCCCCACTCAGGCACCCCGGTCTTTCTGTGACCCCAAGGGTCCTGTGACCACAGTGTCCCAGTGAGGATTCCACCCCCTGCTTAGCCACTGGAGTGACTTCCCTCAGCGGAGCCAACTTCTAGAAGTTCCAATTTTGTTCTCTGCTGCTCTATTACTTGCTGGTAGGCAGCTGACGGAGGCTCCCTTTCCCCCGCGGTCTATCTTCATGAATATCGCCTCGGATTCATTTCTCTAGCATGTCCTACCTTCCAGAAAGTGGTTGCTTTTCTGTTCATAGAGTTCCTGCTATTTATTTCTTCAATCTCCTGTTGCGTTTGTAGGTTTTCAGAATGGTTTGATACCTATTTAGCTGAATTCCTGGGACCAGATGAAATTTAGGTCTCCTACTCCTCTACCATCTTGCTCCTCCCTCCCCTATTGGCTAGGCTCTTGTTGAGTATTTTGGCATCCATGTAGTCTGTAATTCTCCTTTTTGACAGGGTCTTTGCCTGATTTTGGGATCCGGGGAATGCTGGCCTCATGGAAGGAGTTTGGAAGTTTTCCTTCTGTTTCTATTTTTTGAAACAGCTTCAGTAGACTAGGTGTTTTTTCTTCTTTAAATGTTTGGTAGAATTCCCCTGGAAAGTCTTCTGGCCTTGGACTTTTGTTTTTTGGGAGGTTTTTTATTACTGCTTCGATTTTGTTACTGATTATTAGTTTATTCAGATTGTCTATTTCTTCCTGTTTCAGTGTTGGTAGTTTATAAGTTTCCAGGAAGGCATCCATTTCTTCCAGGTTGCTTAGTTTGTTGGCATATAGTTGCTGGTAATAATTTCTAATAATTGTTTCTATTTCTTTGGTTTTAGTCATGATCTCTTCCCTTTCATTCATAATTTTATTAATTTGGGTCCTTTCTCTTTTCTTTTGGGTAAGTCTGGTCAGTGGTTTATTGATCTTATTAGTTCTTTCAAAGAACCAGCTTCTAGTTTTGTTGATCTGTTCTACTGTTTTTCTGGTATTTATTTCATTGATCTCTGCTCTAATCTTTATTATTTCTCTTCTCCTGCTTGGTTTAGGTTTTATTTGCTGTTCTTCCTCCAGCTCCTTTAGGTGTGAGGTTAGCTTGTGCATTTGGGATTTTTTTAATTTTCTGAGAGAGACTTGGATGGCCATGTATTTCCATCTCAGGAACCGCCTTTGTAGTATCTCAGAGGTTTTGGACTGAAGTGTTTTCATTCTCATTAGTTTCCATGAATTGTGTAAGTTCTTCTTTAATTTCCTGGTCGACCCAGTCATTCTTTAGCAGGATGCGCTTTACCTTCCAAGTGTTTGAATTTCTTCCAGATATTTTCTTGTGATTGAGTTCCGGTTTCAAGGCATTGTGGTCTGATAACATGCAGGGAATAATCTCAATATTGTGGTATTGGCTGAGACCTGATTTGTGAACCAATATGTGGTCTATTTTGGAGAAGGTTCTGTGTGCATTTGAGAAGAATAAGTGTTCTTTTGTTTTAGGGTGGAATGTTCTGTATATATCTATGAAGTCCATCCAGTCCAGTGTGTCATTCAGAGCTCTTGTTTCTTTGTTGATCTTCCGCTTAGGTGATCTGTCCAATGCTGAGAGTGGAGTTTTAAAATCTCCTACTCTTAATGTATTATTGTCGATATGGTTCTTTATTTTGATTAACAGCTGGCTTATGTAGTTGGCTGCTCCCATGTTGGGGGCATAGATATTTACAGTTGTTAGATTTTCTTGTTGGATAGACCCTTTAAGTATGATACAGTGTCCTGCATCTCTTAATATATGCTTTGGTTTAAATTCTAATTTGTCTGATATAAGAATTGCTACCCCAGCTTTCTTTTGAGGTCCATTGGCATGAATAATGGCTCTCCATACCCTCACTTTCAGTCTGGAGATGTCTTTAAGTTCAGAATGAGTCTCTTATAGATAGCATATGAATGGGTCCTGTCTTTGTATCCAATCTGCAACCCTGTGCCGTTTCATGGGAGCATTTTGGCCATTCATGTTGAGAGTAAGTACTGAAAGATATGTATTTATTGACATCCTCTTGTCTGTACAATCCCTTTTTCTATGTATTGCTTTTGTAAATTTCTGATCTTTCTTTACTCTTGGGGTCTTTCTTTTGTAGAACCCTGCCCCCCTTAATATTTCTTGCAGTGCTGGCTTGGTGCTCACATATTCTTTCAGTTTCTGCCGGTCCTGGAAGACCGGTCTGCCAGTCTTTATCTCTTCATCCATTCTGAATGACAGCCTTGCTGGATAAAGTATCCTTGGCTGCATGTTCTTCTCTTTTAGTACCCTGAATATGTCTTGCCATCTCCTTCTGGCTCACCAGGTCTCTGTGGATAGGTCTGATATTCTGATGTTCCTCCCTCAGTACGTAAGAAATCTCTTCCCTCTTGCTGCTCTCAGGATGGCTTCCTTGGTTCTAAAATTTGCAATTTTTACTATTATATGCCGGGGTGTTGGTCTGTTCTCATTGATCTTGGGAAGGGTCCTCTTTGCCTCTTGGACACGAATGCTTGTTTCCTTCCCCAGATTAGAGAAGTTCTCAGCTATGATTTGCTCAAATATACTTTCTAGCCCTCTCTCTCCACCCCCTCAGGGATCCCAGTAATTCTGACATTGGAAGGTTTCATGGTGTTGTTAATCTCTCTAAGTCTGTTCTCTTGGGTTTTTAGCTGTTTGTCCCAGGCTTCCTCGATTTCCTTCCTTTCTATCAGCTTATCTTCTAGATCGCTAATTCGTTCTTCTGCCTCATTTACCCTGGCTGTTAGAGTATCCAGTTTAGACTGCATCTCATTCATAGCACCTTAAAATTCGGCCTGATTAGCTCTCATTTCTGCCCTTAGAGATTCTATATTGATGCTCATGTTTTTCTCAAGCCTCGCTGTTGACTTCATAATTGCAACCCTGAAGTCTATGTCTGACATCTTGCTTATATCCATATCCATTAGGTCTGCGGGAGAGGCCATTGTCTCTGGTTCTTTTCTTTGTTGGGCGTTCCTCCTCCTATTCATTCTGTTGAGGGGTGGTTGGGGTAATGTACAGAGTCCAAAATATCAACCACAACCCAGGCAAGATGCACCCTAGGAGAATCTGGAGCAGTCGGAAGCCACCACCAAAGAAACAAAGCTAAAATGAAACCCAAGAATAAAATTTATAACATTTAAAAATTTTAAAAAATTAAAAATTAAAAAAACGGGGGTGAGGGGGTGGCCTATAATCTCTCAGTGTGGGCAAAGTAGGGTTTTTCAGTTCTTCCTGGGTGTATTTTGTTCTGTTTGTTAGAGGACACTACTTCCCAGAGTTACAGGGAAAATAAAACTGGTATATATATAAAGGTAATACTGAATAGGGGTAAAAAGACTACATTGAAACATATATCTATATAAAAAGTATAGGTGTGAAAAAGTACAAGTTAAAAAGCTACTATGGGGGCACCTGGGTGGCTCAGTTGGTTAAGTGACTGCCTTCGGCTCAGGTCATGATCCTGGAGTCCCGGGATCAAGTCCCGCATCGGGCTCCCTGCTCCGCAGGGAGCCTGCTTCTCCCTCTGACCCTCCCCCCTCTCATGTGCTCTCTGTCTCTCTCATTCTCTCTGTCTCAGATAAATAAATAAAATCTTTAAAAAAAAAAAGCTACTACGAAATATGTTATATTAAACATCTAGTTGAAATGAAAAAATGGTAAAAAGAAAAAAAACAGAATAAAAATGATAAGGAATGAAAAAACAAAGTTGTGTCTGAAAAATACACAAGCTGTGGGGCAACACCTAGAGCTCACTATACTATTTTCCCCTGGTGTTTGGGTTTTACAGTGTTATGGGGACCCTGGGGTTGTCGTCCTCTTGTTCTACCAGCTTGTCTTCTGGTGAAGGGGACTGCCGCGCTATTTCTCAGCCAACCCTGCTTCAGCAGAGTTGCCCTGCCCCCTGTCGGGGCTGGGCTCCGTGGAAACTGTTTTTCTGAGCTTTTGTTCTCTGGCAGCTTTCCGCACCTTTTTTGAGGGTCAGAGCAAAGGAAAATGTCTGCAGGCAGACCTCTGACCCAGAGCAGAGAAATCACAGTCTGTTCTCTGAACTCTCCAGAACACACAGTCTCCATTTCTGTAAGCCCCGCTGAAAACTGCAGCCTCCCACAGGTGGTGCATGCCCCCAGTGACCCTCTTAGTGGTCGATTCAGGAGCCCCGCTTGTCTCTGCCCTTTGTGCTTCTAAAACCCTGAGCGGTCCTGGGTCCATGTGCATGCAGCCCCACAGCTCCTGGATCCTGTCCGAGCGCTGTCATAAAGCCCTTCCCAGCCCACTGCTACCGCTCTGGGAGTTATCGCCGTCCCCTGGCACAGGACGCTTTTGCACTCTGGTGTTATATCACTTTCCAGGGGCCAGCTTATGGCGGCTCCCTCCCTCTTCTGTTTATCTTCTGTTATCTGCCCGCAGAATCAGGCCTCCAGCCTTCCTACTTCAGGATGGGTGGTGATTTTCTGCTTGTAGAGATCCAGATATATATTTTCACACCTCAGGCTGATTTTGTGGGTGTTCAGAATGGCTTGGTAGATATCCACCTAAATTCAGGGACTGGCTGAAATGGAGTCCTCTACTCCTCTGCCACCTTGCCCCCTCCCTTCCTCACCAATTGCCTTTTAAATCTCCAATTGAATAATCTTAATTTTTCTATGGCATAATGATATGATCCATAGTCTTTCTAATACTGAACCACATGACTTACTATAAGAAAGCATATGACATCATGTGATTGTGTTTCCTAACGTGGTGCTAGATTCAATTTGCAGTATGCTTTTAGAGTTTATTCAGCTATACTAATTAAGGCTATTAATTATTTTGTTCTTATTTGTCAGGATTTCTCTTTTTTTTAAGTTTTTGTTTCAATTCCAGTGTAGCTAGCATATAGTGTAATATTAGTTTTAGGTCTACAGTATAGTGATTCAACACTTCTGTACATTACCCGGTGCTCATCGCAAGTGTACTCCTTAATTCCCATCACTTATTTCACCCATCCACCCACTGCTCTCCCTTCTGGTAACTATCAGTTTATTCTCTATAATTAAGAGTCTGTTTCTTGGTTTGTCTCTCTCTCTCTTTGCCTTTGCTCATTTGTTTATTAAATTCCACATATGAGTGAAATCTCGTATTTGTCTTTCTCCAATTGATTTATTTTGCTTAGCATTATACTCTCTATATTCTCTTGCTCCATCCATGTCATTGCAAATGGCAAGATTTCATTCCTTTTTTTTTTGACTGAGTAATATTCCAGTGTGTGTGTGTGTGTGTGTGTGTATACCACATTTTCTCTCTTCATTAATTGATGGACACTTAGGCTATTTCCGTATCTTGGATATTGCTGTTGTAAATATAAGGGTGCATTTATCCATTTGAATTAGTGTTCTTGTATTTTTTGGTAAATACCCAGTAGTACGGTTGCTGGATCATAAGATAGTTATATTTTTAAATTTTTGAGGAACCTCCATACTGTTTTCTACAGTGGCTGCACCAGTTTGCATTCCCACCAACAGTGCCCAAGTTTTCCTTTTTCTCCACATCCTCACCAATACCTGTTGTTTCTTGTGTTGTTGATTTTAGCCATTCATGTGTCTGTTGGCCATCATTCACTATGATCACCTGGGATTTATTCCTGGGTTGTAATGGTGGTTCAATATTTGGTAAACCAATCAGTGTGTTAAATCTCATCAATAAGAGAAAGGATAAAAACTACCAAAAATAAGAGAAAGGATAAGAACAATATAATCATTTCAGTAGATGTAGAAAAAACATTTGACAAAGTAAAATATCTATTCATGATAAAAACCCTCAACAAAGTAGGTTTAGAGGGAACATACCTCAACATAATAAAGACCATGTATGAAAAACCCACAGTGAACATAATCCTTAGTGGGGAAAAACTGAGAGCTTTTGTCCCCAAGGTCAGGAACAAGACAAGGATGTCCACTCTCACCACCTCTACTCAACATAGTACTGGAAGTCCTAGGCATAGCAATCAGACAACAAAATGAAATAAAAGGCATCCAAATCAGTAAGAAAGAAGTAAAACTTTAACAATTTGCAGATAACATGATACTCTGTATAGAAACCGAGGTTCACCTAGGTGGCTCAGTCGGTTAAGCCTCTGCCTTAAACTCAGGTCATGATCCCAGGATTCTGGGATCAAGCCCCACATCAGGCTCCCTGCTCAGCGGGAGTCTTCTTCTCCCTCTCCTCCCCGCTCATGCTGTCTCTTGCTATCTCTTTCCATCTCTCTCTCTCAAATAAATGAATAAAATCTTTTTTTAAAAAAAAAGAAAACCGAAAAGGCTCTAGCAAAAAACTGCTAGAATTGATAAATGAATTTAGTCAAGTTGTAGGATACAAAATCAGTGTATAGAAATCTGTTGCATTTCTATACACCAATAATGAAACAGCACAAAGAGAAATTAAGAAAATAATCCCATTTACAATGTCTATACTACCCAAAGTAATCTACACATTTAATGCAATGCCTATCAAAATACCACCAGCATATCTCATATAGCTAGAACAAACAATCCTAAAATGTGTATGGAACCACAAAAGACCCTGAATAGCTACAGAAATCTTGAGAAAGAAAAGCAAAGCTGGAGGCATCACAATTCTGGACTTGAAGTGGTATTATAAAGCTATAGTTATCAAAGCAGTATGATACTGGCATAGAAATAGACACATAGATCAATGGAACAGAATAGAAACCCCAGAAAGGAGCCCACAACTATATGGTTAACTAATCTTTGACAAAGCAGGGAAGAATATCCAATAGGAAAAGGAAAGTCTCTTCAACAAATGGTGTTGGGAAAACTGGACAACAAGAAGCAAAAGAATGAAAGTGGACCACTTTCTGACACCATACACAAAAATACATTCAAAATGGATGAAAGACCTAAATGTGGTACCTGAAACCATCAAAACCTAGAAGAGAACACAGGTAGTAACCTCTCTAACACTGGCCATTGCAACTTCTTTCTAGATAAGTCCCCTGAGGCAAGGGAAGCAAAAGCAAAAATAAACTATTGGGACTATATCAAAGTAAAAAGCTTGTGCACAGTGAAGAAAACACTGAACAAAACTAAAAGGCAACCTATGGAATGGGAGATGATGTTTGCAAATGATATATCTGATAAAGGGTTAGTATCTAAAATATATAAAGAACTTAAAAAACTCAACACCAGAAAAACCAAATAATTCAATTAAAAAATGAGCAAAGGACATGAACAGACATTTGTGAGGTTTTTTATTAAGCTAGTTTTTGTGCCTAAAAGATTTGGTAAAACTTCCCCCTGACCTCAGTTTAGCCGTTAGTCATATTGTAAATTTAAGAGTCCTTCCATACCTTACTTGCTTTACTCCAAATGCATTCGAAATTGTCTAGTCCTTACACCCCAGTGGCAGGGCTTGGAACTAAAGGGATGATAGGGCAGTCTGACCTAGAAAGGGCCATTGCTTCTTGGCTTCTGGATTATATCTCTCTACTGATATGGTCTAAGATGTTACTGGCTTTTGGTTTCCGGTAGCCACATAATGCTGTTGGTTTTTGTTAGTCTGATAATCATCTAAAACCCTGAGTGTTTCTTAAAAACTCTGCTTAGTCAGTTGAAAACCTGACGAAACAGGTGGTTTATTGAATCTACTGACAGTCTCTCATACCATTGCCTCTTAAATTTCATGTCATTAGGTTCAGACTATTATTTTAGCTTATCTTTATTCTTTGTAAGTTTTGAACTCTGTCAGCCAATGAAATTATTGTCCTCAGTCTTACACCATCAGCAAATAGAACATTTTACTTGCTACCCCTTCTTCTTTACCACTGATAAAACTATAGTTTTGGATAGATATGAAGACAGGGCCTCTAGCTAGACACTAAAAACTGCATCCAAATAAGTATATATGATAATCTTTTAGTAAGATCATTCAAACAATTACATATTTGCGTTTATTTGTTCATCAGATAGTAATTGAACAATTTCTCTAAGCTATGCACTGGGGTAGATAATGGGAATACAAGAACTAATAAAACTTGTTTCCCCCGTTCAAGGATTCAGAGAAAAGGGACAAGAAAAAAGATTAATGAAACATGGCGTATATTAAAGAAGTATAAAAAGCTTTAATGTCTCAAAGGATTTAAGGCCAAAGGGAAAAATGACAATTATTTCCTATATCTCATTGATCCATGTATATCTGATAGGTGATGGATGCTGTGATATGCTACTGATATTCTGGTTTAGAAATTAAAGAATAATACCCTCAGTTGCAGAGATTGTAGCCTGTAGGAAATTCATAGCTGTCATCCCCTGACAAGGATGACTATGCTTAAGAGAGCCATGTTGGCCCACATCCAATGATCGAAGCAGAGACGTTAGAGCCTGCCCACCTTACACAACTGGTAACAATTCTGAAGAGTCATTCTAGATTCATAATTTCCAGTAAGGTCACCTGAGGGTTCCCTTGATGCTGCCTTGCAGTATAATTTCCCCTCCCTCCCTCTGATAGAGAGATAGAGAGATAGATAGATGATAGATGAGAGAAGTGAAGTAGTAGTTATACTTTGGGGCAGTACCTGGGAGGTAGCAATGACAGGGACTTCTAAATTTTGGATGGTTTTATGGGTTTGCTTTTCTTTGTGAGAAAATTATCTGTGCACCTGTAGGGAAGTGTATTTTTAAATAACTTTCACCTCTTCATTAAGCTTTTTAACAGTAGAATTAGTCATATTCATCAGTGTCTTGTACATGTTAAGTGTCTTATTCCCTAAAATTTTGATTAGAAGTTATTAGGGAGAAATGTTATATCTCTACTGTTTAGATTTTCATTATGTGGATAGTCATTAAACATACCTCCTCTTTTATACTTAGACCTACCCAAAGAGGTTTGGTAAGTTATCTGATGGCAGAGTTGGGGAAAAAACAAAACAAAACAAAACAGGACATGAGCAACTCAGTCTTGTCTCTTTTAAGCTAACTGATCTGCTGTACACATTGTGTTTTTATCCGTGCCAAATGTCTTACAAGGATAGGAACCCATATCATAGGTATTGCACTGGTCCACAAGGCCTGCTTCAGTGGGTAAATCATTCTAATCTTGGTATTCCTGATTCCTGTGCATCTAAGCAAGCGTCTTAATTAAAAGGGAGAGTCTCAGACAAAGACTTGGGTGCAGATAGTTTATATGGGAGGGAACTCCAGGAGCAGGAGTAAAGGAATGAATAGAATGGGACAGTGGAGGAAGAAAAATCAGTAAGAAATGTGTTACTGAACTGATAACTGGTGTGCTCAATCTCTTTGGTGGCCTTCTGAGAAACTCTGTAGAGTATATTTAGAATTATCCTTCCACCATGCAGCATTTATCCACCAACTTGTATCTTAGTTGGTTGAGGGTTTAGTCCTAGGAACTTCCACACCTCCTGGCTGCCCTACTGGACTGCTGAGTAATTAGGTAAGGGCTTTGCAGAAAAGTGGGTGATTGAGGTAGGATGTTAAGATAAAAAAGTACTTAAAACAGGTGCAGCTAAAGTTGGAGGTGAAGAGGGTTGGCCTGGGGCACCAAAAGCCTCTGCTATAACCACCTTCCCCAATATCAGATTTGATAGTAATAAGGCAGATATTTTGTTCTCCTTATACCTCACTCCTCCTTGTCTATTTTTGAATAGGTTTAGGATTGCAAGCAGGTGAGCAGTGTTGTTGTTGTTATTTGATTTGAATTTCTTAAAATTCTAACAACAGCAACCCAAGATTTATTTCTAATTGTTATAGTACAACTAAACCAAATTTTAAGATGTTTTACACCTCCAACAATACAAAATAAATATGTATTAGGTTAATTATTCCAGCATTATTTGCAATTGCAAAAAACTAAATTCCCATTCATAGAAGATGACCAAATAAACTATTAATAGTACATCTATGCAGTGGAATATTATGAAGTCATAGAAAAGAATGAGGACTATCTCCATGAATTGATATGGCATGGTTTTCAGGATATATTGTTAAGTAAAAAAACTAAAGTTAAAAAAAGCATTTATTACATGATACCTTTGTGTAAGGAAGAGATGAGGGTAAAAATATATCTGTATATTCTTGCAAGAAGAATCACAGGAATGGTGAACAAACTAATAAGATTGTTATTTATGAGGGTGGCTAATAACACTGTGGAATGGAAAGGAGAGTGAGTGACAGCTCTTTGAGTATGTTTTTGAACAGTTTTTACCTTTGAAAGTTTGTTAATATATTACATCTTGGAAAATAAAATTAAATCAACAGGATGGGTTAAAAAACCTAAAAGGAAATTGAAACAGAAATATAACTTTTTTCATGTGAATAGCATAATTTCAAGAGAAGAAAAATAAAACTAATCAAAATAATTTGAAACACAGTACTGTGACTATATGCCTTCAATCTAAGTACAAAATCAAACTAGAAAGAAATCTTGAACTCTTCAATGTAAATTTGTTTTCCATAATGACATAGGTATAGCAATTCTGAAACTATTTTATATATCTTTCAGAAACGAAAAAATAAAATATTGATATTTCAGGAAGCCAGGGTCTCTCGTTTTTAGGATAAAAGAAATATAACATGAATTAGGAGAAGGCAAGACAAAAAATACATGGCATTGAATTTGAGTGAGAAATTCCAGTGTGATAATTAGTGCTCAGATACTGGTTTCTAAGTACCATTCCACATTAAAAAGGAAAATAGTTGGTTCCAGGGCTGGGGTAAGGAAAACACAAGATGCATCTGGGCCATCTTTTTGTGCCATAAATTAAGGAAGCACTTAAGAAGACATAATGACATTTCAAAAAAATACAGAAACCAGACTGAAGGAGCTCAGGCTAGTCAAATTTGGGAAAATTGAGCAATAAAATGAATCATGACAGAAATTAAGTATAACCCATTGTATACAATGAGAATTCACTAGTCCATACTAACAAACACACACACTCAAATAAATAAACAGGGAGAAGGAAAAGCTCTCCCTTGAAAGACAATGCCAGTTAATATAGAGGCAAATGACAGAAGTAGGCAATGGCCATTTTGCAACCTTACTGTAATTATTGATTCAGACAAGAGTCATCAGTGGATGTTAATGCTGTTAGCTGGACATTTGGATAACAGGATATTTACCTAGTCTAAAAAATCTCTTCCCTCTGATTTCTGATTAATTACAAAATAAATTTATAGTGGAGAAACTTGGGGGATCCACCCATTCCAAGTGATCAATGTTAACATCACTAATAATGAGAAAGACAACATGTAGCTCCTGATATGAAACACTAGAAACAAGACAAAATACATGTAGTTTCCCTGACATAAGTGCATAACCTGAATCACAGAAACATAAACTGAGGGTCATTCTACAAAATAATTGGTCTATATTCTACTCTATAGTTTTGGGGAACTGCTTTATATAAAAAGAGACTAAAGAGACGTGATACCTAAATGCAGTGGCCATCTAGGACAGGGTCCAGAACCACGAGGGAACAACAATATAAAGCATGTTATTAGTGCAGTTCGCACAGTTTGAATATATACATAGGCACAATATATTAGATAACAATATTGCATTAGTATTAAGATCCTGAATTTGTTGCTAGTATTAAGAGAATGTGCTTTTTCTTAAAGCTATATGTGCTAAAGTATTAAGGGGTAAAGCATCATGTTGCTGACAAATGATTAAATTCAGTAACTCAGCACATCTAATATATAACAGTCAAATGCATTACACTATAATAGCATAATATATATATATTCTTTTTAGTGTGAAATATATTTGTTAATATCTTATATATGAGGGAAGTAAATGCGGCAAAGTATGTTAATATAGAATCTAGGTGAAGGTTATTTGGGAATTCATTTTATTATTCATGCAACATTTATGTAAGTGTGAAGAGTTTTTCAAAATAAAACAGAAAAATTAAAATACTTTAGTAACATTAATTTGTAAATTAACATTTAAAATGTGTTTTTCATAAATTCTCTCACTGCTTTTTGAAACACAAAAGAACATTATGCCTGGGACTTAATATATTCTGTAATAATTGGTGCATACTCAGTATCTAAAAAACTAGAAAAAATAATTTGTGCCCAATATACTCTAATTGGCTAAATTTTGTGACTCATGCATCCATTCCTAGAATATGAGCCCAAATAAGGGTTATTCCTCAAGCCTATATGCATAACTTGTGCCAAACTAAAAAAAAAAAAAAAAAAAAGGCATTTCTCTCTAAATTGGGACACTTACTTTGATCAGTAATTCTATTTTTATTACATTTTTTCATTTAATGATGAATGATTAGAGGAGCTGTTAGTTGGCATTGGCCATAATTTAAAAAAAAATTAATCTACAGAATAAATTCTAGATAAATTCAAAAGATAACATAGATTTCTCAAAAATTAATTTAATCTCCCTTAACCAAGATGCTTTAAGTTAAAGACCTGGATGAATTAAATATGATTTCTGTACCATCTACAGAAGATTTTTCAAAATGCTTTGAAGTGTACTTATGACTAGATAAAGTGTTTTTTAATCCCATTGATCAAAATTTTAATATATATTTAGATGCTGATGCCTAATGGAACAAACTAGAACTCCTTGTTGGGAAAAAATAGCTATATAGAATTTGGCTGGAAAATCACAAGACTAGATAGTCCTATGTAAAGTATTTTTGATACCTTTTAGAAGTATGCTTTCTGGACTTAGGATTCCAAGCATATAGAGTAGATCTACTCATCCTATTCTTCTCACTCAATTCAATATACCCCTGGGTATTATATATAAACAAACATAATAATACTCTAAAAGAATGAAGTATGATAAATCTCCTAGGGATTTCAGGACCTGAGGAATGGAAGGATGGTGAGTTCTCTGGGTTTTCTTTTTGCCTCATACATCCCACAGTTGAAGCTCTAGAAGCTAGCAACCTGTAAACACTAATGGGTGCAGATAAAAAAAAAATATCACAGGGTGGATTATACCCACAGCCTCACCCATAACTAATTTAGATGATTTAGATGATGAGAATTCAGACTTTTAAGGTGAGAAGATCTAGATGAAAATTTGGAATTGAGTTGATACTGTAATGGGTTGATATTTTGGGGGGCCTTGGGATAGAGTGAATGTATTTTGTGTGGGCTGGACATGTATCTTTGGCAGCCAAAGCTTGGACTATTGTAGACAGAATAATAGCCCCCCAGTGAGGTCCAGGTTCTAGTGGTGTATAACCTGACAATATCTTACCTTATATGGCAAAGGAGACTTTGCAAAAGTATTTAAAATAGGAACTTTTAAATGAGCAGATTGTTGTGGCTTTTGGGTGGGCTTAATGCAATCACAGTGGATCCTTATAAGGGAAAGAGGGTGGCAGAAGAGTCATAATTAGATATAGAGATAATAACGGAACCAGCCAGCCAAGGTGATGTGATTACTGACTGAGACCACAAGCCAAGTTATCAGGGAAGCCTCTAGAAGCTAGAAAGGGCAAGAAAATGGATTATCCTCTAGAGCCTCGAAGAAACACAATCCTGCTGACATCTTGATCAGCCCAGTAAGACCCATTTTGGAGTTCTGACATCCAGAGCTATAAGAAAATATAGCAGTAAGTGATAGAACTGAAAGGAGAAAGAAACAAAACACATTTATAGTTGGAAACTTCAATACTGTTTCTCTTAAAAATGGATAGAATGATTACACAGAAAATCAGCAAGGATATAGAAGAGCCCAGTAACACTAGAAACAGAATCTAATTGACATTTATACAAAACTGAACACAACAACAGCAAAATATACATTCTTTTCAAGTCTCCATGGAACATATATCTCTATAGATGATATTTGGGGCCATAAAACAAACAAATTTAGAATTGAAATCGTGTTCCTTAACCACAGTGCAATGGAAAAGAAATGCATACAGAAAGATAACAGGAAAGTCTCCAAATACTTGACAACTGAGCAACACACTTCTAAATTATCCATAGGTCAGAGTATCAAGGGCAATAAAAAATTGATAAACAGAATACAAATAAAAATGCAGCACTCTAAAATTTGTGGGACACAGCTAAAGCAGTGCTGAAAGGGAATCTTATAGTAAGTATAATATAGTAAGTAAGTAAATGTGTATATCAGAAAAGAGGAAAAATCCCAAGTCAGTACTTTAGGCTTTCTCTTCAAGAACCTAGGAAAAGAAGAATATACCCACAAATAGCAGAAAGAAGAAAATACTAAAGAGAAGGAAACAATGAAATTGATTTTTTCTGTTGTTTTTGTTTTCAATGAAACAAAAAGCTAGTTTTTTGAAAAGATCAAAAAAATTGACAGACTTCTAGCAAGACTAACAAAAAATAGAGAGGACATAAATTACTAATATCAGCAATGACAGGGCATACCACTACAGACTCTATAGGTTTAAAAAGGGTGATGGTATATTACAAATAAGTGTACACACATAAATTTCACAAATTAAATGAAATGGACCTCTCCCTCAAAACACACAAACTACCACAACTCACCCATTATGAAATACATAGTTTGAATAGCCCTATAATTTACAAGGAAACTGAATTAGTTTTCAAACAACTTACCACACAGAAAATCTCAGGACCAAATAACTTTAATGAAGAATTCTAACTAACATTTAAAGAACATTTAACAGCAATCTTATACAATTCTTTCAGAAAAGAAACAGAAGATGAAGAAACACTTTCCAATCCATTTTAACAAGCTAGTATTAACCTGACATGCAGTCAAAAGAAAGTACAAATATATATATATATATACTTGATGAATACAGACACAAAAATCCTTAACAAAATATTAGCAAATAGAATGCAAAATGTATACAGAGAATTTTAACCTGTAACAAAGTAGGGTTTATTCCAGAAATATGAGGTTGGTTCGGTATTCAAAAATTAATCAGTGTAGGGGCACCTGGCTGGCTTAGTCAGTAGAGCATGTGATTCTTGATCTCAGGGTTGTGGGTTCGAGCCCCACGTTGAGTGTAGAGATTACTTAAAAATCTTTTAAAAAATTAATATAATTCAGGCTAAAGAAGAAAAAATGATTATATAAATCATGCAGAAAAAGCGTTTGACAGAAGTCAACACTCATTTATGATAAAAACTCTCTGTGAATTAGGAATAGAGGAGAGCTTTCTCCACCTCATAAAAACTTACAGCTAACATGCTTAATGGAAAAATACTAAATGCTTTCCTATTAAGATTGGGGAAAAAGCAAGGATGTCCATTCTCCCCATTCTTACTGAATAGGGTGATGGAAATTCTAGCCAGCACAAGGCAAGAAATGGAAATAAAAGGTGTAGAGATAAGAAATGAAATGAAACTATTTTTATTTGCAGATGATATGGTTGTGTACTTATAAGTTATTTAAAAGAATCTTCCTAGAATTATTAAATGAGTTCAACATGTTCATGGGATATAAGATAAACACAGAAAAATCAACTCCACCTCTTTATACTAGCAATGAACATTTTAAACATTGAAATTAAAAATAGAATCCCAATTATAAGTGCTCAAAAAAAATATTTAGTTGAAAATTGAACAAAACATATCCATGACTTTTATGCTTACAATGACACATTGTTTGTGAAAGAAATCAAAGATCTAAATAAAAGGAAAGACATACCATATCCATAGATTGGAAGGCTCAGAATAGCAAAGAAGTCCATTTCCCCCTAGGTTTAAGGCAATTCCTGTCAAGATCTCAGGAAGATTTTTTTTTTTTGTAGATACAGACAAGATTATTCTAAAATGTATATGGAAAGGTGAAGGTACTAGATTAGCTAAGACCATTTTGAAAAAACATTTGGGAGGAATCAGTCTATTTCAAACCTTACTATATAACTTCAGGTTTCAAGACTGTGACATAGGGGTGCCTGGGTGGCTCAGATGGTTAAGCGTCTGCCTTCGGCTCAGGTCATGATCCCAGGATCCTGGGATCGAGCCCCACATCGGGCTACCTGCTTGGTGGGCAGCCTGCTTCTCCCTCTCCCTCTACTGTTCCTTCTACTGTGCTCTCTCGCTCTCTCTGTCAAAAAAAAAAAAAAAAGACTGTGACATAGATCACATAATCAATGGAACATAATAGAGAATCCATAAATAAAGCAACACAAATATACCCAACTGAACTGGGCATCCATGTGTGGGGGGAAGGAGGAGGAGGATCCATCAAAGTCTTACACAAAACTAAGAATGGGTCATAGACTTAATATAAAACTTAAAACTATAAAACTTCTAGGAAAAAAATCATAGAAAACTTTAGAATTTAAGACGAGGCAAAGCATTTTTATACTTGATACCAAAAGCATGATCCATAAAAGGAAAATTGGGCAAATTATACTTTATCAAAACTAAAAGCTTTTGGTTTGTTAAAGACCCTGTTAATATGATTAAAAGCTAAGCTATGGAGTTGGAGAAAATATTTGCCACTTATCTGACAAAGTTTTAGTACCTAGAATATATAAAGAACTTAGAACTCAACACTTAAAAGACAAACAGAACATGAGCAAAAGACATGATGAGACATTTCAGTGAAGAACATAATATAGATAGCAAATAAGCACATGAAAATATGTTCAACATCTTTACTCACGAGGGAAATGTAAATTAAGTCACAAGAGTATATCATTACACACATTTCAGAATGGCTGAAATTACAAAAAATGTCACAGTATCAAATGCTGGCAAAGATGTGGAGAAATTCATACATTGATGGTGGGACTATGGGATGCTATAGCCACTTTAGAAAAGGTTAGATTTTTCTAAACTTGCTAATGAACTCTTAATTTTGGAATAGTTGTATATATGCCTGAGTTGAACAAAATAATACAAGGAGATTTGTTGTAATCTTTACTTTGTTTAGGTATATTTTTAATTTTCAAATTGGTTCCATAAAATATTCATTATTCAAATAAAATATATGGAGCAAAATCTATCATTAGATTGACTTTTTTTGTTCTTGATAGAAAAAAGTAAAATGTATAAATAAACAGAATAACAAATAGAATGTATATTTTACTGTTATTGGGTGGAAAGTTTTAAAGATGTCAAGTAAGTCTGATAATTTTAAAGTTCTCTTGTTAGGTACATACCAATTTGGGATTCGTAATTCTGGATGGATTGACTTCTTTATTAATAGCTAATCTCCCTCTTGTACCTAATAATAATCATTGTTCTGATCCTAGGATGGCAAAGTTGGTTTGACATTTAGAAATAAATCAATATATTGGGGTGCCTGGGTGGCTCAGTCAGTTAAGCATCTGACTCTTGATTTCGGCTCAAGGTTGTTAGATTAAGCCCCGTGTGGGGCTGCATGCTGGGCATGGAGCCTGCTTAAAATTCTCTCTTTTCCTCTTCCCCTCTCTCCCCTGCTTGCATGTGCCCTCTGTCTCAAAAAATAGAAAGAAATCAATGTAAGCAGTATATTGCCAAATAAAGGAGACAGCCCGTATATTCATCCATAAAAGATGCAGAAAAAAACATATGATAAAATTCAACAGACATTTATGATCTTAAAAACCCTCTGGTAACTAGGAATAGAAGGACATGTCCTTAACCTGATAAAGGGCATCTATGAAAGGCCCACAACTAACACTTAATGGTGAAAGATGAAATATTTTCTCCCTAGGATAGGGAACAAGCCATGCATATCTCCTTTCACCATTTCTATTTAATACTATACTAAAGATTTTAGCCACCATGAGATGATAAGAAGGCATAATGATTAAAAATAAAGGAAAACTCATTGTTTACAGATGACATGATTTTGTACATAGAAAACACTACAGAATCATGAAAGAGAATTCATAGAACTAATATGTTAATTTGTTGAGTGAGGGGATCTAGTCTCATTATATATAGCCATTGTATTTTTATGTACTAATAAACATTTGGATAATTGAATTTTTAAAAATCCACAAGGTCATACACAATAAAACACCTAGATTATATTTAATGGCAAGGCATGCATTACCTTCAGTTGTTGAGAGAAATGAAAGAACATCTAAATAAGTGGAGCAAAATATTGTGTTCATGGGTTTGGAGAATGAATATTTTTGAAATGTCTATGTCTGTAAATATTTCTAAAAATTCAGCACATTCTCAATCAAAATTTGACTTCTGAATATCTGCACGTGTGCGTGCGCACACACACAATGAAAATTTATATGCACAGAGTGATTTGAGTAAGAATGTTAATAGCAGCTTTTTCATGAAAGCCAAAGTCTGGAAGAACCCAAGTGCCTATCTACAAGAGAATGGGTAAATATATTATAGTATATTTTCATAGTGGTATACTAATTCAGCAATATACAAGGAGAAAATTACTGAAAGACAAAATCATGGATGAATCTAAAACAGAAACATTAAATTGAGCAAAATAAAGGCAGAGACAAAAGAATACATGCTCTATTATTTCATTTATATGAAGTCCAAGAGCAGGCGAAACTAAGCTGTGTTAATTAAAATCAAAAGTGGGGGATGCCTGGGTGGCTCAGTTGTCTGCCTTCAGCTCAGGTCATGATCCCAGGGTCCTGAGATTGAGTTCCCCATTGGCCTCCTTGCTCAGCCGGGACCCTGCTTCTCTCTCCCCACTCCCCCTGCTTGTGCTCTCCCTCTCTCTCTCTGTCAAATAAATAAATAAAATCTTCAAAAAAATCAAAAGTGATTGCTTCTGGGATAACGGTCTTTAAAGGGACAGAAGAGGATTTTCTGGGGTAATAAAAACATTCTGTATTTTGTTTCAAATGTTCATTATATGGGTGTATGCAATTGTAAAAATTCATCAGACTGAATGGTTAAGATCTCTGCATTTTATGTTAATTATTATACTTCAGTAAATTAATGTTACCGAGGCTATTATTGACCAATTCATTGGCCTCATGAATTTTGAATTGTGAGAAGAAAATATTCTGGGAATTTATTTTTTTACAAAGATTTTATTTATTTGAGAAAGAGAGTGAGAGAGAGCATGAGCAGGGGGGAGGGGTGGAGGGAGAGGGAGAAGCAAGGAGCCTGATGTGGGGCTTGATCCCAGGACCCTGGGATCATGACCTGAGCCCAAGTGCCCCTATTTGGGGAATTTAAAAAATTCATCAACTTTGTCTATGTAAGTCATAGAGGGCAAGTCAAGTTTTTCAAAAAAGAACTGATTTTTTGGACACAGGACATTGGCAGAGAAAAGTTTGTGAAAAAGTGCCCACTTATAAACATTGCATGAGAATTGCTTTCCTCTCCAGGGTTGTTCCAACTGCCTTGAGGCTGTATGGTTAGAATTCAAAATATCAGACAGGAATGTCCTTGACACAGTTATGATGATCTCCATCATTACTTCAGCAAGAGTAATTTTTTAGTGTCTTTTTTCATTCTCTTTAAATTATGCTGTTAGCTTTAGGCCTCAGGGCAGAAGTACAGTAAAATGAGTAACTAATTGAACAGACAGACAGCAGTATTCACGGACGATCACAATGAACTAGCACAGAAAACTGCCTTCTCAGTATAAGTATTGGTTAGATTAGGAAAGATGTTTACCTTCAGATTAAAGGTTCATCAAGGACAGGAATTTGTCTTTTATTGCACATAACATCTTTTTTCACAGTGTTAAACACAAATGTGTTAAAACACTCCCTGTTTTAATATAAGCAGAAGCTGTGCTATCTAGATATACTCCATGGGGTTATATCAGTTAGTTAAATATTGCCATAATGGTGTTGTGTAACACACCACCCCGAAACTCACTGGCTTAAAACAGCAATCATTTATTCTCATGGATCTGCTCTGCTGACTCATAAACCTACGGGGAAGAAACTGCAAAGTCACATGGCATAGGGTTTGGATACCAGGAAGAGTGAAGCTTTAGAGCCAATGATGTAATCTACTGCATGGGGATCTTGAATTTTAAATAAAAATTCTAAGAAGCTTGTTGGTGAAGTATGATTGTGAGAGCATATTGCCCTACTGAATCACCTTGATGATATATCAAAGTAAACCAAGATCCTTCAAAATTATTGCCTGAAATATAGTCTTACCTAGAGAATGAATTCTTCTCTTTCACTATTTTTCTATAGATCAATGTGTAGATAATTGACATTTAAACAACCCTGAATCTTTCTACCCATGAACACAGTATACCTCCAGTATAGAGTAAGGTTCCTATTGCTTTTTGTTTTTAATTTTAGACTTCATTTGAAACTCAATTATAGAGAGCCATCTCTTTCTCTCTTTAGAGGAAAAAACATTTTGATTATTGAGACATGTAAATAATTTTACTCCTTAATATATTACCAAGGTGGAACACCGGGTCTCTTGGGTAATAAGCTGTCTAAATTAAGTAGGTTTGGGTTGAGTGTACTGAAAAATAAGGAAGCTTAATAGTGCAGGTCCTGGCAACTAAACTTCAATCCCATTGCTAACACCTACCCCATCTCAAATAAAAACTGACAGCATTAAGAGTGATAGGTAAATGCTTGAAAGGGCAGAGTGATAAGGCAACTAAAGTAGTATGATGGTTTTTGATCTTACACATGATCAGCTTCAGAACTTATTAAAAATTCCTTATCAGTATGCAGTGCCTTATGTACCAAACTTTGTATACATAATCTTCATTCTTCCTTGAGGTGATAAATCCCCCTCCCTACTTTCCTATTTCCCTGCCAACCCAGATTAATATTCTAAAGTTAGATTAGGTATGGGATTGCAAAGATCTAGACTTAAATTGAAGAAATTTTTTTAAAGCCTCAGACTTTCGAATTTTCATAACACTTGAAAACTTGCACACAGCTCGGCCTTTTTCCAAAAATTGTCAGGATACCTGAGGATCAATCTAGTTAACTCTCTGTCTTGATGACTATAGGATTCTAGTGGATAAGTCAGAGAACTGATGGATCTGGGTCCCTTAGGACATTAGAAATGACAGCCGTCTTCCCTAACTACCAAAGTTTGTGTTTTTACCCAGATGAATGAAGGAATATAATTGTAATCTCTAGGGAGTCCAACCTTTGCAAGTATATGTGAAGTGTTCATCCTATCTTAAGGTTGAGAAAATGGACCTTTGCCACATCACAAATCACATTAAGAGGGGGGAGAAGACAGCAGTAAGTGATATGGTGTCACCCAATATTTCCAACTGCAACAATATAGGATTTTGAAGAATTGCTTGTAAGGCTGTCCCAGCATGATGACTGTGACTTGCTCTAGCAGGAGCTGTTCCTCAGAAGTAGTGCCAAGGGAGAAGTACCAGGCAAATCAGCTACCTAGGAATGTGGAACTCTCCACAATTCATAGAGAAGCATTTTAGAGCTGTCTTCCAGAGTGGCACATGGGAACTCCCGACGTTAGGAATTTCCTATGTCTGAAAGGTCTTGGAAACTGTAACTCACCAGAGATATTAATGACAAAAGCCCCTCAAAAATGAGTGGAGCTGCTAAAAATCACAGATACTGAAACAAAATGCTACTTTGGAGAACAGTTCACTGACAGGAACTATCACCAGAATTTCTTTTTGGCAAGAATCATCCCTGGGAACATAAAATGACTTTTAACTTAGGGAACTCAAGGTCTCTGGTTTTCTCTGGCATCAAAACATGCATTAGTATCTTTCCTCATGCATAAGGGGATTTGATTTTAGATTGGTCTATCAATAGAGTTCACAATAAGAAGGAATAACAGTTTTTCACAAAAACCAACTTAAAATTGGAAGTCCCCAAACCTTACATGTGG
Organism: Mirounga leonina; assembly: GCF_011800145.1. Lineage (NCBI taxonomy): Eukaryota > Metazoa > Chordata > Mammalia > Carnivora > Phocidae > Mirounga > Mirounga leonina. The sequence continues at coordinate 8,444,456 of NW_023270158.1, read as the reverse complement.
ACTAACCAGTTATGGTAATCTTGAATTCCAACCCATATTTTAGATCCCAGTTGAGTCTGAGAATGAGGGGTTATACACGGGCGGATATGTCATGGACCTACAAAATGGGCTTGTCTTTGTTTATTTCTCTTAGGTTTTTAGGCTTTCATTGAAATGCACATTTGATAATAGAGTATATTGGCTGCATACTGATATTCCGCTTAATGAGAGAGAATAGAGTAGAAGATGATAGCTGTAGTAAGAAGAATTTACTTTGATAAATGTGGATGTCACTAATGCAAATTTAATTTGAATTGATGAATTTTTTGAACTTGGTGTTTTGCCTGATCTCTAATAGAATGTATAGGGATATAAGAATTTGTAACAGAATAATATTTTGTCCCTTTTTAGATTTCATTTAACTTCCTCATATAAGACTTGTATTTAAATAGAAGCCAATGTGTTTCCTATTGTCCATATTATACAGCTAACAGCCGTAATGAATCTAGTAATCATGATATTGTATCTGCTAACATGGGTAAAGATTAAAATCTGTTCTCACAAAAATAAAATCTGAATATTCTATTTTGTTCAACCTTCAAGTAATTGTTTAGGATCAAGAAGTCCCATGTACACTTGGGCCTGGGGTACATTTTGAACCTCTGGGCATCTCTCAGTCTATCCTGGGAATGTGAGTTACCTGGATTTTCTGAAAGCACTGTTGTCTTATTTTCTAGCCTTTGATTTTATAGTATTCTGGGCACCATTTTCATAGTATAAACAATATATCTGAGTGCCAGTGTGTTATTTTATACCTTCTGGATTTCTTAAGGAGAAAATAGGCAAATAGTATTTGGATAATAGTTATGAATCTGTGGTTATTGATGGAAAAGTAAATCTGAGTGCCATTCCAAAAATGTCGACATCAACTACAATAGGAGGTCACACTCATCTTCTCCCCAGTTGTAAGATGGTTTCCCTGTCACAGATAGGGTCTAAAGAAGAGTGAGGTGCACAAAAACAAGGGGCCAAAATAGGAGCAACAGGGGTTAGGGAAAGAACAGTGAAATAAGGTAAAGATTATGAAGCCAAAATGAACGGGGAGATTTATGAGCACTGATTTATGAAAAGCAATGATGTCTGGTAATCAAGTGGAGTTTTCTCTTTATTTTTACCACCTGGTCTTTTCCTTCAGCCGGCACTGCTGCTCTTCTTGCCACGATGGGGTCTTGTTGATACATACCAGACATAGATGATTTAAGTGGGGGTTTACAACCCTATTTGGAGGTACTCAATACTTTATTGAGATCAGCTGAGGAAGGAGGGAGGGGAAAGGAGGAAAAGGAAACTCCTGAGATGGAAATAGGGGTTTTGGTGACACATATCTGGTAAGCAAATTAATTATGTAGAGGGAACTGGCTCTTAGGCATTTTGCTATCAAGCTTCCTATTTTTTTTTAAATTAAAATCCTTCACAAAAACCTTTTCTATAATGTTTTCCTCCAAATAAATTGAATTTGTAATGCTCTAAGCTGTCAAGGAATACATTTTGGAAGTTACTTACATTTTTATAAAATGCAGTTGATACATGAAAATAAAACTAGATTACTGCTTATTCTTTTCTTTCATGTGAATTCTAAACTTCTAGAATTAGTCATATTTATTTGGTTGGTACAAATTAATAACTCACTCTTAAACCACCGTATTGAATTTTCTTGAGTGGCCAACTATTACAACAATATGCACTGTAATAATCAACCACACATACCTTTGTGACATTTCATAATAAGCATTTATTTCTCAGGTGTCTGAGGGTAGGCTGTAGGTTGGCTGATATAGGTGGCTAAGCTTCAGTGTCATGATTTTGCTGGGGTAGCTCAGCTCCATCTTTCGTCCCAAAGGTGAAATCATTTTTCATATGTCGGTCGTTCCCTTCCTGAGGTCGATAGGCTAACCTGGGCATGTTTTCTCATGATAGTAGCAGAAGTGCAAGAGACTAAGCCCAATTATAAAAGAGCTTATCTAAACGTTGCACACGTAAATTCTGCTGTCCTTCCATTAGCCAACATAAGTTATATATAGGCCTAATGCAAAAGCAAGGGTGGGGAAATAGACTTCAAGTCTTTAACAGGAAGAACTACAAAGTCACATGGAAAATGGCCTGGAATCAAAGAGGAAGAAAGAATTGGGGCCATTAATATAATCTAACATATTTTGTAAACCCAAATGTGACATTTCCCCATTTCTCTTTTCAGATGTACATGCATAGGTATTTACACACAAATATATACATAATGTATGTGTGTGTATATAATATATACACAGTATCTTTAAAGATTAGTGTTTTTCTTTTTCAACATTTCCTTAGTGATTCGGGGTCTTTTCTGATTCCATACAAATCTTAGGATTATTTGTTCCAGCACTTTGAAAAATGTCATTGGAATTTTGATTGGGATGGCATTGAAGGTATAGATTGCTCTGGGCAGCATAGATATTTTAATAATGTTTATTCTTCCGATCCATGAGCATGGAATGTTTTTCCATCTTTCTGTGTCTTCTTCAATCTCTTTCACGAGTATTTCTGTAGTTCCTGTAGATCCTTTACCACTTTGGTTAGGTTTATTCCAAGATATCTTATGGTTTTGGGTGCTATTATAAATGGAATTGATTCTCTAATTTCTCTTTCTACAGTTGCATTTTTAGTGATTAGGAAAGCAACTGATTTCTGTGCATTCATTTTGTATCCTGCCACATTACTGAATTGTTGTATGAGTTCTAGTCATTTAGGGGTGGAGTCTTTTGGATTTTCCGCAGAAAGTATCATGTCATCTGTGAAGAGAGAGAGTTTGACTTCTTCTTTGACAATTTGAATGCATTTTATTTCTTTTTGTTGTCTGATTCCTGTTGCTAGGACTTCTAGTACTATGTTGAACAATAGTGGCGAGAGTGGGCTTCCTTGTCATATTCCTGATCTTAAGGGAAAGGTTCTCAGCTTTTCCCCATTGAGGATGATGTTCCCTGTGGGTTTCTCATAGATGGATTTTATGAACTTGAGGAATGTTCCCTCTATCCCTATACTCTGAAGAGTTTTAATCAGGAAAGGATGCTGTATTTTGTCAAATGCTTTTTCTACATCAATTGAGAGGACCATATGGTTCTTCTCTCTCCCTTATTATTGTGTTCTATCACATTGATTGATTTGCAAATGTTGAACCACCCTTGCATCTGGGGATAAGTCCCACTTGGTCATGGTAGATGATCCTTTTAATGTATTGTTGGATCCTATTAACTAGGATTTTGTTGAGGATTTTGGAATCCATATTCATCAGGGATATCGGTCTGAAATTCTCCTTTTTGATGGGGTCTTTGCCTCCTAGAATGAGTCTGGAAGCTTTCCTTCTGTTTCTATTTTTGAAACAGCTTCAGGAGAATAGGTATTATTTCTTCTTTGAATGTTTGATAGAATTCCCCAGGGCATCCATCAGGCCCTGGACTCTTGTTTTTTGGGAGGTTTTTGATCACTGCTTCTATCTCATTACTGGTTATTGGCCTATTAAGGTTGTCAATTTCTTCCTGTTTCAGTCTTGGTAGTTTATAGGCTTCCAGGAAGGCATCCATTTCTTCCAGGTTGCTTAATTTATTGGCATATAGTTGTTGATAATAATTTCTAATAATTGTTTCTATTTCCTTGGTGTTAGTCGTGATCTCTCGCCTTTCACTCATAATTTTATTAATTTGGGTCCTTTCTCTTTTCTTTTGGATAAGTCTGGCCAGTGGTTTATTGATCTTATTAATTCTTTCAAAGAACCAGCTTCTAGTTTTATTTATCTGATCTACTGTGTTTCTGGTTTCTAATTCATTGACCTCTGCTCTAATCTTAATTATTTCTCTTCTAATTCATGGCTTAGGCATCATTTGTTGCTTTTTTCTCTAGTTCTTTAAGGTGTAAAGTTAGTTGATGAATTCAGGATTTTTCTATTTTTTTGAGTGAGTTTTGGATGGCTATGTATTTCCCCCTTAGGACTGCCTTTGCAGTATCCCATAGGTTTTGGACCGATGTGTTTTCGTTCTCATTGGTTTCCATGAATTGTTTAAGTTCTTCTTTGATTTCCCGGTTGACCCAAACATTCTTGAGCAGAGTGGTTGTTAGCTTCCAAGTTTTTGAATTTCTTGCCGATTTTGTCTTGTGATTGAGTTCCAGTTTTAAGGCATTATGGTCTGAGAATATGCAGGGAATAATCTCAGTCTTTTGGTATTGGTCAAGACCTGATTTGTGACCCAGTATGTGGTCTGTGCCGGAGACTGTTCCATGTGCGCTCGAGAAGGATGAGTATTCTGTTGTTTTAGGGTGGAATGTTCTGTATATATCTATGAGGTCCATCTGGTCCAGTGTGTCATTCAAAGCTCTTGTCTCTTTGTTATGGCTAACAGACACATGAAAAATGTTCATCATCATTAGCCATGAGGGAAATTCAAATCAAAACCACATTGAGATACCACCTTACACCAGTTAGAATGGCAAAAATTGACAAGTCAAGAAACAACAAACGTTGGAGAGGTTGTGGAGAAAGGGGAACCCTCTTACACTGTTGGTGGAGATGCAAGTTGGTACAGCCACTTTGGAAAACAGTGTGGAGGTTCCTCAAAAAATTAAAAATAGAGGGCGCCTGGGTGGCTCAGTTGATTAAGCAACTGCCTTCGGCTCAGGTCATGATCCTGGAGTCCCGGGATCGAGTCCTGCATCAGGCTCCGTGCTTGGCAGGGAGTCTGCTTCTCCCTCTGACCCTACCCCCCTCTTGTGCTCTCTCTCTCTCCCTCTTTCTCTCAAATAAAAAAAAAAATCTTAAAAAAAAATTAAAAATAGAGCTATCCTATGACCCAGCAATTGCACTACTAGGTATTTACCCCAAAGTGATGTAGTGAAAAGAAGGGCTATATGCACCCCAATGTTCATAGCGGCAATGTCCACAACAGCCAAACTGTGGAAAGAGCCGAGATGCCCTTCAATAGATGACTGGATAAAGAAGATGTGGTCCACATATACAGTGGAGTATTACTCAGCCATCAGAAAGGATGAATACCCAACTTTTACATCAACATGGATGGGACTGGAGGAGATTATGCTAAGTGAAATAAGTCAAGCAGAGAAAGTCAATTATCATATGGTTTCACGTGTTTGTGGAACATAAGGAATAGCATGGAGGACATTAGGAGAAGGAAGGGAAAAATGAAGGTGGGGAAATGGGAGGGGGAGATGAACCATGAGAGACTATGGGACTCAGATAAACAAACTGAGGATTTTAGAGGGGAGGTGGGGAAGGGGTTAGCCTGGTGATGGGTATTAAGGAGGACATGTATTGCATGGAGCACTTGGTGTTATATGAAAACAATCATGGAACACTACATCAAAAACTAATGATGTATTGTATGGTGACATAACATAATAAAATAAAAATAAATAAAAAATTAAAAAAATAAAGAGTAGTGTTTTCTTATGCAGAAATACCATTTTTCTTAAATAAATACACAATGTTGAAACCCACTGGTGAGAGACAAAGGCAACTAGCCAGGCAACCTGAATCAATTTTTGTGATCAGTGGATTCTGCACCTCATCCCCCACATGCTTATTTGAAATTATAGTGCATAAGCGTAAAATATTTCTAAGTATTCAAGCAACCAAATAACCTTGTTGGATAAGATATTTTTCAGTACTTTTTTTGAATATATCAGTCACATAGATAATCCTCATTTCTTTTTACCAAAAAAAATCATAAAATGAATTTCAATTGTAGAGATGGCAGTGGGAAATTATCTTGAATAAATCAGCAACATGGTGGGGAAAAAAGCCCACACACTCAGTAGGCATATCTTTCTCAGAATCCTATGTATTGCAAAGAGATAGATAAGTAATTGTCTCTAAGGAAATCTCAGCCTAGCCTTGCTCAGGTACCTGAGTCACTCTTTAACATTGCCAGTGTGACACTTCCAATTTTTCACAAGCTCAGACAAATCACCAAACCTCACAGAGCTGAGTATTATACTGTGTCTGCCAAGCTGCCAGATCTCACTGCCCTCCTAAGTCCAATCACAGAAGGCAGAAGTTACTCATCAGATAATTTTCTCTCCTTCAGCCCTGACCTTTAGTCACTGCTTATCTTATTTCTTAGTGCATCCCCTCTGCATTCTAACCCCTTTTGCTTGCTTGGGTTCTCATTACCATTTCTTTGACCATTGAAAGAATTTCCTCTAAAGAACCTCTCTTGTCTCCCTACTCATCTAATGTAATCCATCTTGTATACTATTCTCATACTCTACTCAGTATCTTCCCACAAAACACATATACACATGCAAGTCCAAGGCCTTCTCTGTTCTGTGTACTCTGGCTTTATTCTAGACCCTTCCTTTTTTCCCAGTCTAATCTCCCAACTCCTACTAACACACTAGTCAAGGGTGAACAGTTCATCCTAGTTTCCCTGGACTCTCCACGTTTTAGCTGTGAAAGTCCCACATCAGTTCTAGGCAAACCTGAGTGGTTGATCACTCTAACATACTCTCATTCACTCAATCACACACACCACGCAATTTATTTAATGAATACTTATCGAACACCTAATATGTATTGGCATTGTTCTGGATACTGGAGATTCAGCGATAAACAAGAAGACAAGGTCTTTTCTTATAGGCTTAAAAATTCTAATAGGAAGAGATAGATGATACACAAAAGATATAAATATGTCATTGGTGACAACTGCTGTGAAGAAGAAAAAGCAAGGGAGAGTGAAGAAGTAAGTAGCTGGGAGGGTGATATATCTTTACAGTGGAAGAGGGAAATTCTAACAAAACTTCTGCATACATTCTATGATTAACAGTTTGCCTGTCTCCTCGTGTGCCCTAAAATACCTGATTCATTCTTTCATGCACTCATTACTGTATTAACTTGCACCATAAGTTTTACTTCAATACCTACTACCCCCTAGACATTGTTTTAGAAATTTGTGACAAAAGAGTGAATGAAACTCACTCACTCCCCACTGTCATGGTTCTTACAGTTAAGTGCAAGAAAGATTTGAACCAACAATCACACAAATATGTTTATATTTGTAAAATGTGATGAAGTATTAAGAAGGAACTGAGTGGGAAACTATGGGTCTGGGGCACCTGGGTGGCTCAGTTAGTTAAGTGGCTGCCTTTGGCTCAGGTCATGATCCCAGGGTCCTGGGATCGAGCCCCGCACTGGGCTCCCCGCTCAGCGGGAAGCCTGCTTCTCCCTCTGCCTGCCATTTCCCCTGCTTGTGCTCTCTCTCTGTGTCAAATAAATAAATAAAATATTGAAAAAAAACAGTAGGATCTAATTTTGATTCAGGAGTTAAGAATACTTGCAGAAGAATTGATATTTGAGTGCCAAAGGACTAGTGAAATTAGCCAGGGGAAGTGTGTGGGGGAGGAAAAATGTTCTAGACACAAGGAGAAGCACATGTGAAGCTCTGAGGAAGGGAAATAAAAGCTTAGTCTGGAGCAGAAAGAAAGCCCATCTGTGTGGAGCACAGTGAGTGATAGGTGATGAGTGTTGAGAAGAGAGTAGAGACTAGATCAGGGAGGTGTTCATAGTCTGAAGAAGCTTGGTCTTGGTTGCACTTTGGCATCACCTAGAGTTTTATAAAATCCTGTTGCCTGGTTCCCTCTCTAGAGTTTCTGGTTTGGGGTACAGATTGGGTGTTAGGTTTTAAAATATTTCTCACTGATGAATATTTTCCCAAGTATAGTCTTTCACCTGTTTCTTCATACAAGAAAAGACCTCACCCCAGTTTTTATGTATTGGAACCCTGCATGTTTTCCCCAGGTTCAAGTGTTATTTTTCTTGGAAATGTCTCCTCCTTCCCCTGCTGAAGACAACCAGTTATTCCCCTTTCTCTTTGCCCTTTGATGTCTTGTTTACATGTAGCATTAAAAAGCATCAGAAACTAACATTCTGGGTGCCTGGGTGGCTCAGTCGTTGGGTGTCTGCCTTTGGCTCAGGTCATGATCCCAGGGTCCTGGGATTGAGTCCCGCATAGGGCTCCCTGCTCAGCAGGGGACCTGCTACCTCCCTCTCCCTCTGCCTACTGCTCTGTCTACTTGTGTTTTCTCTCTATCTCTCTGTCAAATAAATAAATAAAATCTTTAAAAAAAGAAACTAACATTCTGCTAAACTTTATGCACAACTTTGAACTGTTTCTCTCGCCCATCACTTGCCTTGTTTGTCTCTGCCTCATTTCCATCCTCCATGCTGCCTCTCAAAATCTTAGTACACAGACTTGACTGCAGTAGATATTAGGTATGAGTTTATTAAATTGAATAGACTACCACCTTAAGAGGAGACAAATGCGCAGGACAGTACAATATCTCTAAATCTTGGATTTACATTCATGAGGGTGAATAAGCTTACATCCAGTCACATTACTTGGTTGTTTTTGAGATAAGCATAGGCAAAAGTAATTGTCACTTTTTATTTAGTGTTCTAAGCTGAGATGAAAAAAAGATGGTGTTCTGCAGGCTCTAAATTTGATCTTACTTTAATGGTTTTATTTTCCATTATAAGTTTTTTAAAGTTGGGAATAAACATGCCTAACTCTTCTTTATTCGTATTTTTCTGGTGAACCATACATCTACATACTGTTCATTTGCTTTGGATATTCCTGGCATCATTTTTAGCTAGTGCCTCCAATCTTGTTAAAGTCAGAATCCATTTTTATTTTTTAATCAAGAATTCTGTCTTTGATAGTGAGTTACTGAGAAAGGAATAGATAAAACCTGAACTATCCAGAGGGAATTTCCCTGGCCTGCTTTGTGGAGATAGGCCAACATCAGGCAGGGTTATTAATCATGCCTCTCTTTATGGACCTCAAGTTCTTCTTGCTTCTATTGGAGAAAACCAAAATCATTTAAATGTAAACTCAAATATTGTATATCAAACATTCTTGCATGAAAACTAAACATATAATGAAGCGGGGGAAATCGGAGGGGTAGACGAACCATGAGAGACGATAGACTCTGAAAAACAAACTGAGGGTTCTAGAGGGGAGGGGGGTGGGAGGATGGGTTAGCCTGGTGGTGGGTATTGAGGAGGGCACATTCTGCATGGAGCACTGGGTGTTGTGCACAAACAATGAATCATGGAACACTTCATCTAAAACTAATGATGTAATGTATGGGGATTAACATAAGAATAAAAAAAAAACTAAATATATATCATTTAATTCCATAATCTGTAAGCACAGATGAGAGGAAGGCAGGATAATATTTCCATCCTAAAACTGCTCTATCATTTTGACTACCTCTGATGGCAGGTAGAACAAAAGTAAATGCAAAGAAATTTCACAAGTAGGAAACATTTTATTTCACTGACCAAAAAGACCATTCCAGGGTTGGTTAATTCATAGGCTCAATGATACCTTTAAGGATCAGGTTTTTCCAATATCTGTTTTGCCATCCTTCCTGTTTCAAGGAGGTCCTCAGGTTAATTCCTCTCATAATTGTTAAGATGGCTGCCACCGTTCCAAGTGTCACATCCAAACACAATATCCAGAGAAACATTCCTTGGCCTTCTTTGGTCTCTGGAAAAAAAAAAAAAAGCCAGGAAACACTTCCCCGAAAGTTGTGTTCTTGTTTGCCACTCAGAAGACTTCCTCTCACCATTTGTTGACCAAAATTATGCAACAATTCCATGTCCAGAGGAAATGGTACCAGAACTATGGGTTTAGTCCAGTCAAGAACCATCTCTTGGGGCTGATGCCTAAAACACATGGCCCTGTGGAAGAGAGTAGATACTTGAACAACACTGAAAAAAGGTAAGAGAATGAGAACAGTTGGAGGGAACCAACTAAGAGTGTCTGCTATAACTGGCGTGGGATTTGAGAGATATAAATTTAGACCATTATATTTCTTCTTCAAACTGGGAGGTTATAACATTCAAATCAGAGACTTTAGAAAGGGTACTTTAAATTTTGTTGATTTCAAAATTTCAAAAATGTGAGGAAAAGCCTCTTTGAAGAAAAAGCTGTGTTCACATTAGTTTATTTGTTATATTAAAAATCTTGCAAACTGGTCCCTGACCGAGAGGATTTGAAATAACCAAGCCTTAAAAAAAAACCTTCCATGGTGGCCTCTGAATTTGTTTCTCCTGCTGTTCTTTTCTTTTAATAAAACACCATTTTAGCATTGTGGACATTTTTATACCATGTGCGTTTGCAGTGTGAAAATGTGATATTGATGGTAGGTTGGGGTCTGGGGAGCATGGTGTGGTTCAGGAGCTGGGGTCAGGGTTTGGAGTTGGGGTTTGGTGTAAGAAGGTAATCTGTTAGAGTTGGAGGGATTGACTCAGGCTGGGACAATGAGTGGATCTAAAATTGAGGGAGGAAAGGGGGTGGGGTTAATTGAATTGTGACACCAAGGCCGGGGAACAATTCCCAGATTGGAGAGTTGACTTTGACACAGAGTTGAAATTCTAAGGGGCTCCTGTTAAATAGATTGGTGACTATATAAATTACCTGGATGGAAAAAGCACTGCTTTCCTGCCCAGGAGTCAGTGCAACACTTTGTGGTGAGATGATTATTCTACTCACTTGCATAGGGAATCTCAAATATCTGTGATGTTTTGACATCTCAAGAAGGTAAGCACACTAGCCCAGAGGCGGCTGGAAAACCTGGTGTGAGCAGCAGTGTGCAAAGACAGAGACCAGTGGGCAGCAGGAGTGGGGAGTCTTCCTTCAGTATGTTTGGCAGCAGAGGTCCTAGCAGGGGCTACAAGTCATGAACATGTTTACGGTCTCAGGTAAATCGAAAGTTTTTATTTTTTTATTACATCTAGTCAGACATGTTCCCCTCAGGGCTAAATTCTCTTTGCTGGAAGTATAGGATTTTTGTATGGATGCTTATAATTGTTTTTTCTCTTATGCTTCTTACTCAGTTTTGTTATCAAGGTTATATTAATCACATCAAATGTTATGATTAGCTTTCTCTCATTTCTTGGTTCTTTGAAACATTTGTATAAGATAGTACTTTTGGGCACCTGGGTGGCTCAGTTGGTTAACCATCCAACTCTTGATTTCAGCTCAGGTCATGATCTCAGGGGTGTGAGATCAAGCCCCATGTTGGGCTCCATGCTGGGCTTCGAGTCTGCTTGAGACTCTCTTTCCCTCTCCTTCTCCCTCTGCCCCTTCCTGTCATTCTCCCTCCCTCCCCCCCACTCTCTTAAATAAATAAATAAATAAATAAATAAATAAAATCTTAAAAAAAAAAAAAAGACAGGACTTCTAAGTTCCCCTGAATATCCAGTAAAGATTTGCCTGCAAAATCATCTGGCCCTGTTATCTTTTATGACACAGGATAGCTGTTATTCTTTTTCCCCTACATTCTAGTTTCTTCAAATGTTACTGGTATTTATGTATATTCTATTTCTTTTTGAGTCACTTTTGGCATTTGTAATTTCTAGATTATCCATTTCATTTAATATTTTCAAAATATTGGGAACATTTCTTTTACATCAGTATCAGCTTTAGAATGGTTCATTGTACAAGCCTGATTCTCACAGGTAAGATAAAGAGCCTGATTATAGTTGAATAATACAAAAATCATACAATTAAGCTGGAACTTTAATTACCATGGGTATATTTTGAGGATCGTGCTTGGTACAGTAGGCTTTAGGGGAGGGAGTATCAAAAATGATATTGACCAAAATTGAAGCATATCATTATTTGGAAAATGCTACAAATACTGGTTTAACAGGTGGCAGAAGTCTATGGGTGGAGCAGTAATTTGCACTAGCCAGCTTTTACTTCCTCTCTTGCAACCCAAAGGGTGGATTGCAATTTAGATTCATTTAAATATGAATTTACATGTATTGAAAGAGAGAAGTATTTAAATAGTAATGTGGTATGACAGAAATTCGTGCTGAAATTGAGCTCCATGGGAATGAGGATTTTTGTCATTTTTATTTCATGTTCTGTTTCCAGAGAGTGAGACAGTGCCTGACATATAGTAGGTGCTCAATAACTTTTTAAGTGAAGGAAAATGTGAAAATCTAATACTTATAACAACTTTGTGATTATAATAGCACTTACTATGTGCTTACTCTATATCAGAAATCATTCTAATTCTTTACACATGTTAATTTATTTAAATCCTTATGAAATAGGAAATTGTATAAAATAGTAACAGTGACATCTGTCTTTATGCCATTTCTATATTGTTCTGATTACTGTGGTTTTATAATACCCCTTGAAATCAGGAAGTGTGATAGTTCTGGCTTTGTTCTTTCTTAAGATTGACTTGGCTAGGGGCGCCTGGGTGGCTCAGTCATTAAGTGTGTGCCTTCGGCTCGGGTCATGATCCCAGGGTCCTGGGATCGAGCCCCGCATCAGGCTCTCTGCTCGACGGGAAGCCTGCTTCTCCCTCTCCTGCTCCCCCTGCTTGTGTTCCCTCTCTTGCTGTGTCTCTCTCTGTCAAATAAATAAATAAAACCTTTAAAAAAAAAGATTGACTTGGCTATTGTGGTCTTTTGTGGTTCCATATGAATTTTAGAATTTTTTTTATTTCTATTAAAAATGCTATTGGGGTTTGTATAGGGATTGTGCTGAATATGTACATTGCTTCAGGTAGTATGGACATTTTAACAATATTAAGTCTTCAAATCCATAAACACAGGATGTTGTTCCATTTGTTTGTGTCTTTAATTTCTTTTATCAGTTTCTTAATAGTTTTTACTATACATGAATTTAATTTAGCCCCTTAACTAAACTTAGTCCTAAATATTTTATTCTTTTTATTATTATTTTAAATGGGATTATTTTTTAATTTGTTTTTCAACTAGTTCATAGTTAATATAACTGATTTTTTGGGTAAAACATCTTTTTTCCATTTTTATTGAGAAATAATGGACACACATCACGTATAAGTTTAAAATGTACATCATGGTGGTTTGATTTACATATATTGTGAAACAATTACCACAATAGGTTCAGCTAACATCAATCTTATCATATAGATACAATAAAAAGAAAAGAAAGAAGAAAAAAGGGGAAAAATTTCTTCTTGTGATGAGAACGCTTAGGATTCACTCTCTTAACAGCTTTCCTGTGTATCATACAACAATGTTAGCTACAGTCATCATGTTTTACATTACATCACCAGAATTTACTTACCTTATAACTAGAAGTTTGTACCTTTTGACCTCCTTCCTCCAATTCTTCCCACTCCCTGGCCTCTGGTAGCCTCAAGTCTCATCTCTTTTCCATCAGTTTTGTTTTGTTTTTTAGATTCCATATGTAAGTAAGATCATATAGTATGTCTTTCTCTGACTTATTTCACTTAGCACAATGCCTTCAAGTTCTATCCATGTTGTCACAAATGATAGGATTTCCACATTTTTTATGGTTGAATAATAATCCATTGTGTGTGCATGTATGAATATGCACACTTCTTTATCCATTCCTCCATCAGTAGACCTTTAGGTTGTTTCCAGGTCTTGGTTGTTGTAAATAATGCTGCTGTGAACATGGGTACAGATATCCTTTTTAGTGTTTTCATTTCCTTTGGATATATTCTCAGAAGTAGAATTGCTGGCTCATATGGTAGTTCTATGTTAAATTTTTTGAAACCCCTCCATACTGTTTCCATAGTAGGTGTAGCAATTTACAGTCCCACCAAGCATGCACAAGGGTTCTCTTTTCTCCATATTCATGCCAGCATTTGTTAGGCCTGTCGTTTTGATGAAGGCCATTCTAAAGGTGTGAGGTGATACCTCATTGTGGTTTTAATTTGCATTTCCCTAATGACTGGCAATGTTAAGCATCTTTTCATGTACCTATTAGCCTTTCGTATATCTTCTTTTGAGAATTGCCTATTCAAGTCCTTTGCCCATTTTTTAATTGGGTTATTATTTCAGAGGGGTTATTATTTTTATTTTATTTTTTTGCTATTGTGTTGTATGGGTTCTTCATATATTTTGGATATTAACCACATATAATATAAATGATTAGCAAATATTTTGTCCCATTCCATAGGTCACCTTTTTACTTTGTAGATGGTTTCTTTGGCTTTGCAGAAACTTTTTAATTTGATGTAGTCCTACCTGTTGATTTATAATTTTGTTACTTGTGCTTTAGGTATCTATTCACAAAATCATTACCAAGACCCATGTCAAAGAACTTTGTTCCTATGTTTTCTTCTAGGAGTTTCTTGGGGTCACACCTTACATTTAAGTCTCTAATCCATTTTGAGTTAATTTTTGTGAGCGGTCATGAAAGAGGTTCAGTTTCATTCTTTTACATGTAAATATCCAATTATCCCAGTACCATTTATTGAAGCAATTTGTCTTTTTGCTGTTGAATATTTTTTAAAGGTTTTATTTCAATTAGAGTTAGTTAATATATAATGTTATATTAGTTTCACATGTACTCTATTGAGTATTCTTGGCTCCCATGTCAAATATTAGTTGGCCATATATATGTGTGGGTTTATTTCTGAGTTTTTGATTCTGTTCCATTGGTCTACTTGCCTGTTTTTATGCCTATAACATACTATTTTTGTTGTGTTGTTTTTAAAGATTTATTTATTTATTTATTTATTTATTTATTTATTTATTTATTTATGTATTTGAGAGAGAGAGAAAGAGTGGAGGAGTGGGGCAGAGGGAGAGAATCTTCAAGCAGACTCCCCGCTGAATGTGGAGCCCAACACGGGGCTTGATCCCTTGACCCATGAAATCATGGCCTGAGCTGAAACCAAGAGTCAGACGCTCAACTGACTGAGCCACCCAGGTGCCCAGTAACATACTCTTTTGATGACTATAGCTTTATAGTATAGCTTTAAATCAGGAAATGTGATGCCTCCTGCTTTGTTCTTCTTTGTCAGGATTTCTTTGGCTACTTAGGGTCTTTTGTGGTTCCATATAAATTTTAGGAGTGTCTTTTTTACTGGTGTAAAAAGTGCCATTGGAATCTTGATAGGAATTGCATTGAATCTTTGGTGGCTTTTGGTAGTACTGACATTTTAGCAATCTTAATTCTTCTAATCTATGAACATAGGGGCTACAGTTCTACTTATTTGTGTCCTCTTTGACTTCTTTCATCAAAGTCTTAGAGTTTTCAGGGATGCCTGGGTGGCTCAGTCAGTTAAGTGTCCTTCAGATTAGGTCATGATCTCAGAGTCCTGGGATCGAGTTCCATGTCAGGCTCCATGCTCAGTGGGAATCTGCTTCTCCCTCTCCTCCCCCCTGAAGCTCTCGCTTGCTCTCTCTGTCTGTCTCTCTCAAATAAATAAATAAAATCTTTTTTTAAAAAGTCTTACAGTTTTCAGAGGAGAGGCTTTTATCTTCTTAAATTTATTTCCAAGTCTGTATTGTTTTTTATGATACTGTAAATGGGATTGATTTCTTTATTTCTTTGTCAATTAGTTGTGATATGTGTGTGTTAATTTTGTATCCTGCAACTTCAGTGAATTCATTTATTAGATCTAACAGTTTTTTGGTTGAGTGTTTAGAATTTTTTTCTATGTGAAATCATGTTATCTGCAGATAGAATTTTACTTCTTTATTTCCAGTTCTGCTACCTTTTATTTCTTTTCCTTGACTGATCTCTTTAGCTAGGACTTCCAGGACTATGTTGAATAGGAAAGGTGAGAGTGGGCATCTTCTTTTGCTCCTGATCTTAGAGGAAGAGCTTTCAACCTTTCACAGTTGAGTGTGATGTTAGCTGTAGACTTGTCATGTATGTTGTTTTTTTTTTTACATTGAGCTAAGTTCCTTCTATGCCTAATTTGTTAAGAGTTTTTATCATAAAAGGATATTGAATTTTGTCAAATGCTCTTTCTGTGTCTTGAGATGATCATATGATTCTTTTCTTTCATTCCATTAATGTAATATATCACATTGATTGATTGGCTTATGTTGAACCATCCTTGCATCTGGGATAAATCCCCCTTGATTATGATGAATGATCCTTTTAATGTGATGTTGGGTTCAGTTTGCTGATACTTTATTGAAGATTTTTTGCATTTGTATTTACCAGGGGTATTTTAGTGGTAGTTTTATTTTCCTCTGGGGTCTTCATTTGGCTTTAGTTGCAGGATAATGCTGGATTCATAAAAGGAGTCTGGAAGAATTCTCTCCTCTTTAATTTTTTAGAAAAGTTTCAAAGAGGTTTGCATTAATTCTTCTTTAAATGTTTGGTAGGATTCACCAGTGAAGCCATTTTGTGTGTGCTAGTCACAAAAAGAGAAATACTGCATCATTCCACTTATATAAGGTACCTTGAGTAGTCTAATTCATAGATATACAAAGGAGAATGTTGATTGCCAGGGACTAAGGGGAGGGAGAAATGGGGAGTTGTGGTTTAATGGGTATAGAATTTTAGTTTTGCAAGATGAAAAGAGTTCTGAAAATTGGCTGAGCAACAATATGAATGGATTTAACACTAGTGAGCTATGCACCTGCACATGGTTAAGATGGTAAATTTTGTGTTATGTGTATTTTACCACAGTTAATTTTTTTAACATATATGAATCTGCTAATTAAAGGTGGGTGAGATTTCTTTGCAGTGTTTAGTTTGATGATTAAAAAACAAGGAGTTAAGATATATTACTGTTTCTTCCAGCTTAAGTTTTTGATCTGAAAATTAGCTAGAATATGTACTAGATTTACTGTGTTTTTATTTTAACTCTGAATTCAACCTGAGTAAATATGTCCATTGATACTCCAAGGCCCAAATCAATTACCATTTCCTCTGACACCTATCTCAGAAGATTTTTTTGATTTTTTTTGAGTACAGTTCTGTACATATTGCTAAACTAATCCACTTAATGGTACAAGTTTTTACCTCTAACATTTAATGTCAAGCAATATCCTTTATAACTTTGTTTCCTTGGTTCTTAGTATTGTGTCAGTCACAGAGCTGACTATATATATATACAAGGACCAAGATAGATGCATTTCTTAATGTTGCCTTTATTTTAGTACTAGTGAAAACTTCATACAGAGAATAATCTAAAACTTAACCACAATGTTACTGTTGACCAAATAGGCATAATATGTGTTATTCAGAAGATGTCTGATATTTAATAAAAGACAAAATACTATTTTAACTTATGAGAAGAGAATGCTTAATTTTGAAATTTCATGCCTCTGAAAGATAGGAGTTGCTTGTTTTAGACACAAACTTTCTTCTTGATGGCTTTTTTTTTTTAATATTTTATTTATTTATTTGACAGAGAGACTAGTGAGAGAGGGTACACAAGCAGGGGGAGTGGGAGAAGGAGAAACAGGGGGAGTGGGAGAGGAAGAAGCAGGGGGAGTGGGAGAGGAAGAAGCAGGGGGAGTGGGAGAGGAAGAAGCAGGCTTCCCGCCGAGCAGGGAGCCCGATGCGGGGCTCGATCCCAGGACACTGGGATCATGACCTGAGCCGAAGGCAGACGCTTAATGACTGAGCCACCCAGGCGCCCCTCTTCTTGATGGCTTTGAATATATACAATACTTGGTAGTGCCAATTCTTAAAATTAGACCTGGAACATGGCTTTTATGCCTAGAAAAAAAAAGTTCTTGTATGTTGTAGAGCAGTTATAATTACACTAGTGATAGATAGTAGTAAAGTGTAGCTACTAAAAGTAGTTGTCTAAGAATGTGAGGCAGCTTAATGAAGTTATTGTCTATAAGCCAGTGTGTCATTACCAGTTACCATTAGCCTTATTGAATGTCTAAGAAACTGTTACAAATAAGCACATTTCACTATTTTTACACTGAGTAAAGTCAAAGCATCCTTAGTAATTGTATGTTTCCTTATTTCAGAATTTATGTTACATTACTTGAATGTGTGTTCTTTTGTTTATGGAAGGCTAAATGGTGCCAGCATTTCTTAAATTCACATCTTTGAAAAACATTTAATCTATCTATTAAGAAATCTAATTTTTTTAGTTGGAAATGGAGGAGTATTTTTTTAAGTTTTTCTTTAAATTCTGGCTAGTTAACGTACAGTGTTATAATAGTTTCACGTGTACAATATAGTAATTCATCATTTCCATACATCACCCTGTGCTCATCCCAATAAGTGCACTCCTCAATCCCCATCACCTATTTCACCCATCCCTCCACCTCCCCTCTGGTAACCATGAGTGTGTTCTCTATAATAGTTAAGATTCTGTTTCTTGGTTTGCCTCTCCTCTCTAAGAAATCTAATTTTTAATTTTAGTTATTAATCAAAAATCTGTGAGCATGGTGTTTCAAATAAAGATTAGGAGCCCATGTCAGCGTTAAATGAAAGGTAGACTGATCAGCCAATTAGATTCAGAATTGTTAGATCATCCTCTTAGATTTTACAAGCTAAAAAAACAAAAAACAAAACTGGGGACTTTGTGGTTCAAATGGCAAAGCTGAAAATTGTTAATTGTGTTTTGTATGTTCAATAAATACAGAAATATGAAAATAATTATGGTGATCAGGAACAATGAATTTATGATGAGAGTCATATATAGAATGTCATCAGTCCCTCTGGTGAACCCTTGATTACTTTAAATATACACAGTAAGAGCCAGTTATGGGGATCATCTGTCCTTAAATTCTGTGACATGTTTTGACTTAAGTTCTCAGCTGAATTCAGAGCCAGTATGAGAACTCGGGATTGTCTGTGACAATTTCATTGCATATATAAAAAGTTTTTAAAAATTGCTTAAAAGCATTTTTAAAACATCATGAAATTTTTATAACTTTATGAAGGTGAGGGTGTTCTAACCAAATGAACCCAAAGAATATGGAAAAAAGAATGTTGGGCAAGTGGCACTGGCTAGATTGAAAGTATTAGGCAGCTAGAATTACTTGTATGGCAGAAACTGTGTAATCTGGAAGGAAATATAAGAAATATCCATGGATGTTTATCTATAATCAGGCATTGTGTTCTCTCCCCTTGATCTGCCATCAGGAAAGAATTTGAGACAGGAGTATTGGTTAGAATTATAAGGTCGAACACTAGTGCCTGTGACTGCTAGCTTCTTCCTATAAGACTAGAGTGGAAAGGGTGTTTGGGGCTGTAATCATTATGCTATACCTTCCATACACTGAGAGTGAGCAGAAAGCTACTTTGACTCTACTTTAGCCCTGTTATGAGTGTTAGTACAATATAAGTTTCAGGAGGGTGGGGCCTTTATTTTATTCACTGTTGTGTCTCCACCTGCCACACTACTGGGCATATTCTTGGTGCCCTGAAATATATGAGTGAATTAATGAATTAACATGGACTCATTCCTTCTGAGAAGCTCTTTCAAGAGAGGAATACAAACCAACTGGTCAACATTAGCAAGTCGGAATTTCAGCATCAGAGAATCCAAAGTCATTTACTACAATCTGCAAAAACATGTAAGAGTGATGGAACATCCCAGTGGTGCAAAATACATCAGGATCAAGCACTTTAAAAAGACCTGTTTATTAGGTTGGATTTCATGTGAATTGGTCACTAATAAGAAAAAAGGCTTGAATTCAACTTAAACAGTTAATTCCTTTGTTATTTCTTTTGTACATCTAACATGGGTTATGCTGGGTATCATTATCCCAGAGAGGGAAATCTGTTGTTTTCTGCCTCTTTTCAAAGTGGAAAAAAAAAGTCTATATAAATTACAGTAAATCCATATCATGTTCTTAACGCTGTTGTAAAGGGACCTTACTGTATTCTTGGAAATGAGTGTGTGTGTGTGTGTGTGTGTTGAGGAAGGAAGAGATAAAGTTCTCTTCTGCTGACTGGTTTTGTCTCTTTCCTCTCTGTTTTCATCCTTAATTCATCAGTTCTCTTCAGCTTCTATTATAGGACCCCTGTAACTTAATCTCTAGACATTAGTTGGGATTCTAGCCCTACTATACTGTTCACTATCTGTTGCCAAAATTTCAGTTGTTAAATGATTACACTGGATATTGACAAAATAAAATCTTATAAACAAAACCACTATGTCAGAATCTCATGACCAACATATGAAAAATGAAAATGGTGTTTTCAGTACAATTTTAGGGAAAAGTTAGGAAGAAGCTGTAGTAATTAGAGGAAAACTGTCATATAAATTAGAAGAAACAGTAATATATTTTAGAAATCTCTTGAATGTTTGGTTTTTCTCTTTTCATTTTCTTATACCTCCCACCAGAAACAATAGAGTTAAAAAAAAAAGTAGCTTATGCATTTGAGTATGAAAGTGATAACATGTGAACAGAATCATAAAATAAGGTTGAATTTGGCTAAAAACAAAAGATTTTTATGCAAAAAGTAGAAATAAAGTAATTGTATTAGAAGTAGGGGGAGATGAATTTACATCATGCAATGTGTATATTTTTCTAGTGATTACATGTATCTGATAGCATTATATATTTGAAAAAATAAATGAGAAAATCTGAAATCTACTTCCAGTATCAGTGACAAATCCGGTACCTTTATTGGTCTATTTGATGTTTAGTTCCACAATTAAATTTTCATAATGGCAAAAACAGACAAAGATGATTCCAGAGTTCTTGACTTCCAATGTAGTGTCCCTTCTAATACCCCTAGTTGCTTTACTAAAGAAAGTTACTACTTGTGATAATTTCTGTAAAAGATAACATTAGAGAATTTCCTTGTCTAGTGGAGATAGGCAAGATAAACAGAAACTATAACACTGTGTCTCAGCTACAGCAGCATCAACATCTTTTGGGAACTTTAGTTATAAATACAGAAGTCTTAGACTTACTGAATGGCACTCTGCATTTAAAAAAAGATCTGACCAATATGCACATTGAAGTTTGATAAGCAATAATGTAGAAGAATATGGGAAGGACACCCAGTAGAATCTGGCTGTGGGTAGGATGTGCTATAGAGTGAAGGGATGCATAAAGAAAGTTTGAAACAGAGAAAAACAACATAGGCAGTGGCACAGAAGAATTAAAGCATGTGACAAATTCAGAGACCAGAAGATAGTTTGATGTGGCTATACCACAGAATGCATAGATGAAAATTTGTCAAAATATTTGTAAACATTTACATGTACATGTATACTCAAGATTATCATTGATTTTCATTATTTACAAAGGAGTGTTGAACAAACGTGTTGGCACTAGTTGGAGGATGTGTTCATTTTTTCAGCCACTATTTTTTGAATGCCTGTAATATGTCAGGCACTGTTCTAGGCACATACAGTCAGCTTTTGGGAACAAATAGCAGAGACAATACATGAGGAAATGATGAAAAAGAAGGCAGATAGATGGATAATAGAATCTGTAGTAACCCAAGTGAAAAACAAACTACACCCAAGCCACTGACTGAGGAAATGGAGCAATAATGAATAAATTTAAGAGAAATTTTATATATTGACTTACCAGGACTTCTTGACTGATGGACTTAGGGGGGAGTGGTATCAGGACAAGTTTGGGGTTTCTTTTTTTTTAAGATTTTATTTATTTATTTGAGTGAGAGAGTGAGAGAGAGAGAGAGAAAGCACGAGAGGGAGGAGGGTCAGAGGGAGAAGCAGGCTCCCCACTGAGCAGGGAGCCCCTTGTGGGACGCAATCCTGGGACTCCAGGATCATGACCTGAGCCGAAGGCAGACGCTCAACTGACTGAGCCACCCAGGCACCCCAAGTCTGGGGTTTCTGAAGTGAGTAACAAGAATCAATTTATATTTATCTTTCTAATAAAATAAAAAATAATAAGTATACTTAACCTAGCGTGTATTAGTCCCTATTGAGTTAAGAACTGTGTTAAATGTTCACTTAAACCTCACAACAGCTTTTGGAGTTAATACCAGTTTATTTCATTTTATAGATTTTATAGATTTCATTTTTACATATTTTATAGGCTCAGTGATTAAGCCTAAGTTACCAAGCTGAGAAAAAGAAACTCATGCAAATCTAAACATAGTCTTACCATACAATATAACAATTATACCTCTAATATTTACCCATCTGATTGGAAAACTTATATCCACACAAAAACCACATAAATATTTATATCAGCATTACTTATCGCCAAAAACTAAAAGCAACCAAGATATTCTCAGAAGATGAATGGCTAAACAGACCATGGTTCTTCCATACAATTGAATAATACTCAGGAATAAAAAGTAATGAACCATCAAACCAAAGACACGGATGATTGTTATTTGCATATTGATAAGTGGAAGAAGCCCATCCTGTAGGATTCCATTTATATGACATTCTGGAAAACAAATTATAGAGAAACATTGATCAATGTCATGGGGTGTGCAGTTGCCCCTCACTGAAGTATTTTTTCCAGTTGAATAATTGTAATCCTTTACTCTCTTTCAAGTCTCCCAAACTCGTAAGGTTACACTTACTTCAGCACTCTGTAACATTAGGTATTATCAATAAATAAGTCCATTTAGTAGACACTTGAGCATGATGTACAACACAGAAATGATACCATTTCTTATCCCCCATTTTCCCTATCTTCTATTTTCCCACCCTTGACTCCTACGTGAAAGAGTCTCATGGCTAGATGTGCTTCTCCTGGGAAGGGTGGTGGCTTGGTGTAGGTACATTGAATGCCCATAGCTCCTCCCCAGTTGGCTCAGCTCAGCTAGCTAAGTGCCCTTGGAGAAGTTACTTAATCTCTGCAAGATATAGATTGCAATAGTAGTTAGTTGATTTTTTAAATGAAGAATAAATAAGTTATTATGTGTTCAACATTTGGAATAGTACCTAGTATATTGTAAGTGCTCAATAGATATTAATGATTAACAAAAAATCATCAATTCGAAGACCCACATTTTATCACACTTTGACTTCTCTCAAATTGAAGCATATTTTATAATTGATGGCATCTTAGATTCAAAGCAATGTGTTATTATCTGAACAGTTTTCTTCTATTTTATCCACCTATGAGGGAAACTCTTTGAGGGGGGAGAGTCTTATAAACAAGCCAATACCTGATTCCATGTTAATTTGCACTCCTCAACCCCTGCTCTACCCTTACCAACTTTAGACAGTCATTACGTGAGAAACATATTCACCACAAACCCAGTATTTTCTCACAGAATGCTCACAGAAATAACATCAGATATTTTTACAACCCCATTTCACAGGTGAATAAATCAAGTTTCAGGGAGGTCACCTACCTTGGCCCCGAGCACCCACTGAGTAAATTACTGAGCCAGAGCATTCAAACCCAGTTAGTCTCTGAAGCATTTGCTAATTCCACCATACCTCTAGACCCTGCAGCATTTCATATTACAACAAAAGTGCTTCTCTGGGGGAACTACAAACATAAATGTCAATTAGAACACAAATTAGAACAAACCAAATAAAAGTTTTCCGTATTACGTTTACAAAACAGAAAACTACTAATTTATATTAAATTGTGCTGATTTTTTTCTTGTTGAAAGTGACTGGGGAACTAAATAATGCTGTTTTATTCATTGGTATGCTTTATACTTCAGCAGCTGTAAATATTAACAGAATTAAAGATTTTAACAGGAGTCTAATGTGAGTGCTCTGAAAAGCTTTTCTGTCAGGTTCTTAGGCAAGGCAGGTTTTTATTTTATTAGGGCCTTGTTAATTTAAAATTTATTGAAAGGATTGATTCTACCTGTTATTCTAAGCGTTCATAGGATATTAGCTTCATTATCTCAGTTTACTACAGTTTATACATGTTTAAAACAGGTGACGGTGCAAATAACCTATTATAATTTTTAATAGATATAAACATGCTGTAATATACTTAATGTTTATCTTTTTAACTCCTCAAAGTCATACATTGTAACAATTTAAATGAGAGATTGCCTAGACTGTTTAGATTTTCTCTAGTGATAAAAAATGTATTACCAATTAAATTCTATAAAAAGATTACTTGGAGCATATTTCAACCTGCTCAAGACATCAATTTGTTTCAAGCATCTCACTAGTACCATTCACATGTTTTCTTTATATACATGTATTAATGCAAGGGCCTAAGACCTCTAATTGGCCTCACTTTGTCAACCTCATTAAAATCAGTACCATAAAAATATTTGACTGTGTTATTTATTGTCCCAACATATGTTCTCGTCTTTCAGAACTTCAAATATTGTTTCTCATCAGTTAATCCAAGTTAGTAATATTTACATTTAATTTGCTTTATTTTCATACATGGTTATCAAACATGATGAGATGAAATGCTCCAGGTATAGAGCTAAACCTGAGGGATAATGGAGTATAGAAGTAAGAGAATTACCATAGAGGCTAATTTTTATGTGAAAAGTACCTTAGTCCTAGGATTTCAGAGAACTCTGAACTGACTAAGCAAATGCCATACTACCCAGTGACTGAGCCAATTCTCGTCATAACTGAGAGCATATGGTTCATGGAGAAAACAAATGCATGTGCTAAATTCTAGTCATAATGCTTTTATTGTATAAATATTGTTGGTAGTTTACTAAAGCCTTTATCCTGGTTATAAAACATTTGTACTATGAATAAGCAAATAATCCACATTTCAAGGAGACATTTGTTTTAATGGAAACTATTTTCCTGTTTACAGTTACTCAATATAAAATTAAGAAAATAACAGTTTAATAAATTAGGTAATTTTAAAGTCTATAAAATAAGGGGTGTGTGGGTGGCTCAGCCGGTTGAGCATTTGACTCTTGTTTTCCACTCAGGTCATGGTCTCAGGGCCCTGGGATCAAGCCCCAAGTTGGGACGCTGCTTGAGGATTTCTCTCCCTCTGCCCCTCCCCCCACTCACACTTGCTCTCTCTAAAATAAATAAATAAATAAATCTTAAAAAAAATAAAATCTATGAAATAATATTAAAATGCCTCCATTTATGCAGTTATAAAGAGAAGGTGGACTAGAGAAGCATAACATTCATGCACAGCATAATAAATACATTAACTCCTTGATGCCTTAAAATAGCTTTACTTAGGAATTAAAAACTGGAAATTGCACGATCCCTAGAATCTAGGGGTTCAAAGCCTAACAAGGACATCAGTGTGGGAAAAGCATTATTGCATTACAATGCTAACAATATAATAATGATGATGATGGTTTGAAAATTATAAGGGAGCATCCAACTACTGAGAAAATCAGGAAGGTTTTCAGAAAAGAGGCAATACTTAGGATTAGCCTTAGAACTTTTATTTTACCAGAAAGAAAGAGGTAGGATGGTGATACTGAGAAAACAAAAAGAACAGTACAGAGGGTATTTGATCAAATAGCAGATTAGGTTAATTAAGCTACCATTCCACTCATTAAACAGTGCCCAACACTGTAAAAAAACATAGAAAATATATGCCATTGAATATATATGTACATATGCATATTTATATATGTACACAAACACACACACACCCCTATAATTTAAATGATTATCAGAGAACAAGAAAATTTGGAGAAAGCTGAAAAATGGAGAGCAGATGGGATTGGATCAGTATATTTTCTACGAAAGCATAAATTATCTAAAGGGACAGGAGAAGATGCAGAAACATGAATTGATCAAGGCCATAAAAGAAAATGAAAAGGTAGTAAAGTTTCTGAGCCTTAAAATAGACACCAATCATAACTCACTCAAGATGAAATAAATAATTTGAACAGCCCAATAATTATTAAAGATACCAATCATAACTCACTTGAAATAATTTGAACAGCCCAATAATTATTAATTGATAATAATTAATAATTATTAATTATTTAAAAACTCCCAAAAAGGAAATCTTCAGGTCCAGATACTTTTATTGGGGAATTCTACCAAATGTTTAAAAAAGACTTTATACCATTTTGATGCAACCCTTTCCAGAAAACAGAAGAGGAAGAAATATCTCCTTTTCACTTTATGAGGCCAGTATTACCCTGATACCCAAACAAGACAGAATCAAAAGCGAAAACAAAAGGCAAAGACCAGCATTCTCATGAGCATAGATCCAAAAATCTTCAACATAATATTAGGAAATTAAATGCAGCAATATATTTAAAATACAGTGACCAAGTGCGGTTTATTCTAGGAATGCTAGGGTGGTTCAATATTCAAAAATCAGTATTACCCACATATTAACAAACTAGGAAAAAAATCACATGATTATATCAAATGATAAAGAACAATAATTTGACATAACTCAGTACCTATTCATGATATAAAAATCTCAGCCAACTAGGAATAAAAAGGAATTTCTTCTGAAGAAACCTACCTAAAACCTAAAGCCAATATTGTTCTTAATGGTGAGACTGAATGTTTTCCCCCTGAGATAGGGAACGAGAAACAAATGTCCTCTCTCACCATTTTATTCAGCCTAGGATGGGAAATCCTAGAGTGCAAAACGAGGCGAGAGAAGGAAATTTAAAGGCATTCACTTGGAGGGGGCACCTGGGTGGCTCAGTTGGTTAAGTGACTGCCTTTGGCTCAGGTCATGGTCCTGGAGTCCCGGGATCGAGTCCCACATCGGGCTCCCTGACCCGATAGAGTCTCTTTCTCCCTCTGACCCTCCTCCCTCTCATGCTCTCTGTCTCTCATTCTCTCTCTCTCAAATAAATAAAATCTTAAAAAAAAAAAGTCATAAAGGCATTCACTTG
Organism: Mirounga leonina; assembly: GCF_011800145.1. Taxonomy (NCBI): domain Eukaryota; kingdom Metazoa; phylum Chordata; class Mammalia; order Carnivora; family Phocidae; genus Mirounga; species Mirounga leonina. The sequence continues at coordinate 8,417,946 of NW_023270158.1, read as the reverse complement.
GGAAATAAAGACGTGAAATTGTGCCTATTTACAGATGACAGGATTGTCTACATAGAAAATCACAGGGAATTGACAGGAAAACAACACAATCTGCTGGGATAAGTCACTTCAGCGAGGTCACAGGATAAAAGACCAAAACACAAAAATCAATTATATTTCTATAAATGAGCAGTGAACATGTAGAAACTCAAATTTAGAATAATGCCATTTATAGTCACTCAAAAATGAAGGTTTATGGGGGCGCCTGGCTGGCTTAGTTGGTGGTAGAGCATGTGACCCTTAATCTCAGGGTCATGAGTTCAAGCCCCACTTTGGACATGGAACTTACTTAACAAAAAATGAATATTTATGTAAAGATATAACAGTAGATTTATAGGACTTGTTTGAAGAAGACCACATAACTTCAAAGGAGAGCTATACAGATGAACAGATATACCACCTTGATAGAATGGAAAATTCAGTATAGTAAATTTTCTTCAAATTTTTGTGTAGTTTTAATGTGATTCCTATCAAAATCCCAGCAAGGTTTTTTGTAGATATAGACAAGATAATTCTAAATTTTATATAGAAAGATAAAGGAACTGTAATAATAGCTAAAACAATTTTGAAAAAGAAAAACAGGGTGTCGGATATTTCTTGAAGTCTCTTCAGATATTTTTTCTGTACCATTCTTTTCTGTCCCTCTAAGGCTCCACATCCACACGAATTAGATTTGCTATATTATCCAACAGGTAACTGATGGTAGTAGAAAATACCTATTTATCTCTGAATTTACTTACTTTTTTTCTATCATCTCCAATCTTCTATTAAGTGAATTTTTTTAGTCATGGTATTATCTATTTTTCAGTTTTAGAATTTCCATTTGGCTCTGTTTTCTAGTAGTTTTTATTTTTCTGTTGAAATTTCCTTTTTGCCTATTTATTAGAAGCATACCTCTGAAACAAATAATACATTATATGTTTAAAAAAAAAAAAGAAGAAGATAGCAGGAAGGGAAAAATGAAGGGGGGAAATCGGAGGGGGAGACGAACCATGAGAGACTATGGACTCTTAGAAACAAACTGAGGGTTCTAGAGGGGAGGGGGGTGGGGGCATGGGTTAGCCTGGTGATGGGTATTAAAGAGGGCACGTACTGAATGGAGCACTGGGTGTTATCCGCAATGAATCATGGAACACTACATCAAAAACTAATGATGTAATGTATGGTGACTAACATAACATAATAAAATAAAAATTAAAAAAAGCATATTTTCATTTACTTCATTGAATACAGTTTTAGGAGTTGCTGTATTCTTATATATCTTATAATTTTTAATTGCATCATGGACATTCTACTGATCTGTTTCATAGACTGTAGATTGTCATTCTCCTAAATAGTGTTGACTTTTCGCTTTAAGAAGGCAGTGAGCTTGGTTAAACTCAAATTTCAAACTGTGTCTTCACCGTGGTAGGCAGAAGGTGCAGTCTCTGTCACTTCTTTTGGCCTTAGCTATGCTGCTTGTAGTCGACCTCACACATGAGTAGTATATGTAATTCCCAAATCAACCAGAAGTTTGCACAGATTATATATGCAAAATTCGGGTTTTCCCTCCTGTGTTTCTCTTTTCTGAGATTTAAATTTTTCACTTTCCAGCTGCTGTGGTTCCCAAAACTTTGTCTTCTGATTTATCAAGCCAGTGAATTGTGGCATTTTATCTGAGTTCTGGATGCCTAGCACTGTGTCTGAGACCTGTCCTTAGGCAGAAAGCCATAAAAATTGAATACTCTTTGACATTCCCTTTGCCTAATGAAGCTCTTGAGGCCTGAAGTTTCTTTGTAGGAAAGTTTTTAATTAGGTATTATTTAACAGTAAAAAATTTTGAAGTAATCCCTTTAATGTCTTACTCTTACTATGGACAAGGCACTTCTACAATTAGTTTGCATTTTCCTTAGCAGCATGTCACAATTTGTTCATGCTTCTTCTTAGTCATTTGTTAAAATGACTAATAATTTTATAATATTTAAAGATAGATTATTTTTTGCTATCTTACACAGTTGAGATAATTTTCAATTCTTATTTTAATATTTTGTATTTCATTTGTATAATGTTAATTTTGATTTTTGTGGGCCTAACTGTGAAACTAAATAGAACTATATTACATTTTGATTTTTACTACTAGTCTGTTTATACCCTGTAGCACTATTCTTTAATCTTCATCTTCGAATTTACATAGGATATTTTTTTCAAATACTTTAAGCACAATCTAATTCTCATGTAATTTAATGGTCATTTACACTTGATTATATATAAATAAACAGAGACAGTGTTGATCTGGCTTCAAAATTCTTTAAGTAGCATTCCTAAATAGCATTAAAATTCTGTATTCATATACTTATGATAATTGTTTTGCTGTGGATGACAAAAACTCAATTTCAAAATGCTTAAACAGAGAATTTATTAGCTTCCATAATTTGGATCATATGGGGATGAACTAGCTTCAGGTATGGCTCAATCTAAGGTTTGATCAGCATCATCAGATTTTTGATCCTTTTTAGTCATTAGCTCTATATTCTTCCTTTATGTTTGCTACATTTTCAGACATGCTTCTCCCATGCAAAGTTAGTACCAAAGACAGTCACATCCAGAAACTCTGGTTTGTATAAGTCTTTCAGCCACCAACTTCTCCTTTTTCCCAAATCATCCTAGCCAAAGTAAAAGAGAGCTCTTATGGGTCTAGTGTAGGCCACATGCTTTTCAGTAAGAGAATCTTTGTGGCTGGGGTTTAGTGCTCTTCTGGCCATGTTGGAGTCATCATCTTATCCCTGGTTTTAAAGGATGGGGTCAACTCTGAGAAAACAGAAATTTGATCCTCAAAAGAAAATAAGGGTGAACATGTACTGGGTATAAATAAAGACTGTTACAATATCAGAAGCCTTGGGGCGCCTGGGTGGCTCAGTTGGTTAAGCGACTGCCTTCAGCTCAGGTCATGGTCCCAAGGTCCTGGGATTGAGCCCTGTGTCAGGCTCCCTGCTCAGCAGGGAACCTGCTTCTCCCTCTCCCTCTGCCTGCCACTCCCCCTGCTTGTACTCTCTCTCTCTCTGTCAAATTAAATTAAAAAAAAAAAATCTAAAAAACAACAACAAAAAAACAATATCAGAGGCCTTTAGATTGAATGCTTTCACTATTGATATGCTTTCATTTCACTTTTTTAAATGACTAAATAAAGTTGGTGATTACTTTGTGCTCCTTTTTAATTATCTTCTACCAGAAATAGAGCAGGTGGAATTCCCTAGTTCTATGTCATGGTATTTCTTAATTTTCTCAGTGTATTTTTCTTACCTTAGAGTTGTGCTAAACACAGAGCAGATTGCTGTTAAATAGACCAAAATTTCCTATGAAGTATTATTATTCTCTCATTTAAATAAGATACGTAAGACAAAATTTGCTCTTGGCTTTATATATTTATAAAAATTTTATTATATATTTATGTATAATATATGAAATAACATATATAAAATACATGTATAAAATTATGAATACATTTATAATATTGTGTATCCTAGCCAAAAGAAGGTTTTGACATTCTAAATAAGTCTCCATAAATAATATAATTAGACCCCAAATTCTCCTGATCTTTAAGTAATTCTTACAAACATTCAAAAAAGAATTAATACCATTTCTTCACAAGGTTTTCCAAAAATAGGAGATGAGTGAACATTCCATGAAGACAGTATTACCCTGATATACAACCAGAGAAAAACATCACAAAGAAAGAAAACTAAAGATTAATAAGTCTTATGAATTAAAGGGAAAAAAAATCCCCAGCAAAATATTAGCAAACTGAATCAAGTAACATGTAAAAAGGACTATACATCATGACCAAATGAGATTTATCCCAGGAATGCAAGGCTGGTTTAACATCCAAAAATTAATATAATATACCATATTAATGGAATAAAGGATAAAAACAACTGTTTCAAAGGATGCAGACAAAGCATTAACAAAATTCAGTATCTTTTCATGATTAAAACACTCAACAAATGGGGCACCTCAGTGGCACAGTCAATTAAATGACCGATTCTTGGCTTCAGCTTACGTCATCATCTCAGTGTCATAAGATCAAACCCTGCGTCCTCGGGCTCCATGCTCAGCTCTGAGTCTGCTTGAGTTCCTTTCTCCCTCTGCTCCTCTCCCCCTCTTTCTCTGTCAGATAAATAAATAAATCTTAAAAAAAAAAAAAACACTCAATGACCTAATAGAAGGGAACTCCTTCAACATGATAGCATTTATAAAAATCCCACAGCTAACATAATACTCAATGGTGAAAGGCTGATATCTTTCCTCCTAAGATAGTGATAAGGATGTTTATTGTCACTGCTTCTATTCAACATGGTACTTCAGGGTTTAATCAGGGCATTTAGCGGGGGGGGGGGAGGGGCGGGTAGGAAACAAAGAAAAGGTATCAGATTGGAAATATGAAAGTAAAATTGTCTCTATTTGCAGGTGCCATGATCTTATTTATAGGGTACTCTAAGAAATCCACTAAAAAAATAGTAGAGCTCATAAACAAAGTTCAGCAAGATTGAATGATAAAAGATTAGTATGTAAAAATCAATTCTATTTCTACACACTAACACTTGAAATTAAAATAATCCCATTTATAATAGCAGTAAAAAGAAAAATAAGTCTATAGATTTAAGAAAGAAATGTGAGATTGGTACACTAAAACCTACAAAATATTGTTAGAATAAATTTAAGACAATTGAATAAATGGCCAATGTTCATGGATCAGAAGACTTAATATTGTTAGATGGCAGTACTTCCCAAATTGATCTACATATGTAATGCCATTCTATCAAAATTTCACATGGCCTTTTTGCAGGAATTGACAAGCTGATTCTAATATTTTTATGTGAATGCAAAGGACCTAAAATAGTCCAAACAGTCTTGACAAAGAACAAAGAGGACTCCTACTTCATCATTTCAAAACTTATTACAAAGCTATAGTAATCAAGGTAGTATATTACTGGTATAAGGGTAGACATATAAATCAGTAGAATAAAATTGAGAGAATGTGAAGGAATGCTTAAGTTTATAGTCAGTTAATTGTATTTGACCAGGGTACCGAGAAAATAAAATGGGAAAAACTAGCAGATGTTGCTTGGGACAATGAGAAATCCACATGGAAAAGAATGAATTTGGATCCTTACCTTACATCATACCCCAAAATTAACTCAAAATGGATCCTAGGACTAAATGTAAGAGATAATACTATAAAACTCTTAAGAAGAAAACTTTTTTTTTTTTTTGGTTTAAGCAATTGTTTCTCAGATATGACACAAAAAGCACAAGTAATAAAAAAAATAGGTTTTTGAGGGTATTCATTTTCTCTCTGTGTTACAAATGATGTCATCAAGTGAAAAGATAATGGGAGAAAATATTTGCAAATATATCTGATATGAGACTTTTATCTAGAATATAAAAATAATTCTTACAACTCAATAATAAAAAGACAAATAATACACTTTAAAAATGGGCAAATGTTTTAAAAAGGTTTTTCTTCAAAGAAGATACACAAATGGTGAGTAAGTACATGAAAAGATTCTCAACATCACTAGTTATAAGGAAAATATAAATCAGAACCATAATGGGTACCACTTCATATCCATTAGAACGGCTATAATCAAACAAAGACAGATGACAGCAAGTATTGGGGAGGATGTAGAGAAATTGGAACCATAACACATCACTAGTAGGATTATAAAATGGTACAGCCACCTTGGAAAACAGTCTGGCAGTGTACCAGCGTGGGGTATAGTATTATCACTTTCTCTGTGTTATGAAGCGTGGCAGATTTTGTAAAGCACTTATCTATACAAGTTCTTATTTTGCTGAAAGTGGATAGTTTCCTTGGCTCATTGCTAGTTGGTCTCAGTCATATCTTAGAAAGCAAAGCTCAATCTAATTCCAAGGGTCTGTATAAGAATATACTAGCGTACTCTAACTTCAGTGGAATGAGGTGGAATTATTTTCTTCTGCATAATTTCCCATAGTGGTGCAAGCTGCGATTGCAGTGTGTTGAAGAAAGCCTGTGATCCCAGCATGCACCACTACCAGAGCTTTCCTACCTCTACGCCATCCTTCGGTGTTTTACTTGTAATTGCTACATCCTCCCAGGATGAAAGGCACACTTGCCTTTCTCTCCCTTTTTTCCCCTGGATGCTACTATTTTGATCAGATAAAGAAAATTGGGAGTGTGGGCAGAGGCAAAGGAGAGCTTAAATTACATCGATTAACTGAAAGGAGAATGTATTCCTTTCTAGGTATTTAAAATACCACAAACTGAGTGGCTTAAAACAACCAAAATTTATTCTTTAACAGTACAGGAGGCTAGAAGTCTTTTTCTTAATTTAAATTCGTTAATTAACATATAGTTTAGCATTAGTTTCAGAAGTAGAGTTCAGTGACTGATCAGTCTTATATAATACCCAGTGCTCATTACATCACATGCCCTCCTTAATGCCCATCACCCAGTTACCCTATCCCCCACCCTCTCCCCTCCAGCAACCCTCAGTGTGTTTCCTATGATTAAGAGTCTCTTATGGTTTGTCTCCCTCTCTGATTTCATCTTATTTTATTTTTCCCTACCTTCCCCAGTGTTCATCTGTTTTGTTTCTTAAATTCCACCTATGAGTGAGATCATATGGTAAGTGTCTTTCTCCGATTGACTTATTTCGCTTAGCATAATACCCTCTAGTTATGGAACTAGATGGCTATGTGGTTGCAAATGGCAAGATTTCATTCTTTTGATGGCTGAATAGTATTCCATTGTATATATATACCGCCTCTTCTTTATCCATTCATCTGTCGATGGACATCTGGGCTCTTTCCATAGTTTGGCTATTATGGACATTGCTGCTGTAAACATTGGGGTGCAAGTGCCCCTTCGGATCACTATATTTGTATCTTTGGGGTAGATATCTAGTAGTGCAATTGCTAGGTCATAGGGTAGTTCTATTTTCAACTTTTTGAGGCACTGGCAAACTGTTTCCCAGAGTGGCTGTACCAGCTTGCATTCCCACCAACAGTGTAAGAGGGTTCCCCTTTCTCTACATTGTTGCCAACATCTGTCATTTCCTGACTTGTTAATTTTAGGAGGCTAGAAGTCTTAACATCAAATTTTTGGCATAGCTGTTCTCTTAAAGGCTCTAGGAAAGCATCTGTTCCATGCCTTTCACCTGGCTTCTGGTGGTTGCCGAAAATCCTTGATGTTCCAAACTCTGCCTCTGTCCTCACAGGACAGACATTCTCGTCTTTGTTTCTCTGCCCAAAATTCCTTCTTCTTACAAGGACCCCAGTCATATTGAATATAGGGCCCACCCTAATCCAGTATGACTTCATCATAACTGGAACTAACTGTATCTGCAAAAACTGTAAGGCCACATTCAAGAATATTATTTTCCCGGGTGGACATGAATTTTGGAGGCTCACTATTTAATCCACTACAGACAATAATAGTGCAGTACAGAAGGCTATCTCTGTGTGTGTGTTTGTGTGTGTGTGTGTGTGTGTGTGTGTGTGTGTGTGTGTGTGTGTGGTGTAGAAGCTAGGAGCAGATTGGGAGGGAGGGAGTATAGGGATATTTTTAGTATGTATATCTCTGAGTACTTTCTTGGCTCCAGGCTGCTCTGCACTGTTAGGCAAACAACATTTCCTTTAACCCTTGCAGCAAGCCTGTGCCATGGGTGTTGTTCTGTCAGCTCTACAGAGAAGAAAGTTTGTGTTTAGCAGTGATGTTTAGCAAGGCCACACCGTTAAGAGGTTCGACTTGGATTCATATGATACACGGTCTACCTCCAAAACCTGTCAAGTTAAACACTAATCTCTACTACCCTAACACTTTTAAGGAAAAGCATTAAGTTGTGGTGCTTAAAAGGATGTGAGGCAAGGAAGTCATACTGGATTAGGGTGGACCCTATATTCAAGATGACACAAGTTGAAGTTTGAACTGGGGGACTAGCTGGTATCGCCAACAAATATTAAAATGAGATCATTTGGAGGCAAGATGTGAATTTTTCTATTGTTTTGGTTGAGAAAGGGAGTAGGGGTGGTAAATGGCACTCCAGATTAAAATACACATTGATGCACACTGATGTAAAGAATCTGAAGCTTACACTGAGGGTGACCATTACGTGGTCTGTGGTACTCCTCAGTTCAACACAGCATCATTTCTCAGTACCTGGTAACCAGGTGCTTGTCATTTGATTCAGAGTCTGCGGTCAGGCACAAAGCCACCCACCTCAAGTACTCCAGACCACCACAAAAAAATCTCTTTTTCACTCAGGGTTCTGTTTCGTGTTCAAATTCATTGAAAATATATTAGTTCCAAAAGGACAAAACCAGACATTCCTCATGTTTTTGTTTGCTTTTCCTAATGAAGTAAGTGCAGCTTCAGCCACTCTTTCATGTGTAATCAGAAGCCACTGTCCTCATTTTAGCTCTGTTTTGGCCTTTATATGTGTTCTCTGCAATATTCTAGCTGATTGTGTGCCTAGGTGAGTCACTTTTCAAGTGACTTCTTAATAAGGCTGTTTGTAAAAACTGCTACCACAAAAAGAGTACAGGATTGGCTTGGTATATTTTTTAAAAATTTACTCTCAAGATTAGATGCAGTGACTCCAGCAAGAAAATGCTAATGGGAATGTTGCACTAATTTTTCATGTTGCTTAAAACAGAAACCAACTGTAAAGTATCCTTAACAACTAAGAAAATTATAGATGATGGACTTTTTAGTGTTTGCAAATATACCCAACTTTTCTTGGTGATACTTACATTTTATTGTATAAAATAGGTTTAATGTCAATTATTAGAGCACATTAAAAGTAGTATTTGACAATGTAAAATTGCTTGCAATTCAGAATATTGAGAGTCCCTTATTTATTTTTATGTTTTTAATTAAATTCTAGTTAACATACAGTGTACTATTACTTTCAGGTGTACAATATAGTGATTCAACACTTCCATACAACACCCTGTGCTCATCATGACAAGTGCACTCCTTACCCCATCACCTGTTTCCCCCATCACCCCCCACCTACCTCCCCCTCTGGTAACCAGCAGTTTTGTTCTCTAGAGTTAAGAGTCTATTTCTTGGTTTGCCTCTCTCTCTCTCTCTTTCTCTTTTTCCCTTTGCTCATTTGTTTTGTTTCTTAAATTCCACATATGAGTGAAATCATATGGTATTTGTCTTTTAAGAGAGATTCCCTTATTTTAAAAAAGGGAAGAAAGTTATTTTTCATATAAAATTGGTTTCAGATAATGGCCATTTTAAGATTCCTAATTATGTATATAATGTAATTCAAGAATGTGTTTTGGGGCAAAAGTTAGTATTAAGCAAACATTGAATATTCACATTCTATCCTTCTGGAGGAGGTTGGTTTGAAAAAAAGCTATTTTCCATAGAGGTCACTATAAGGTTTATCTTTTTCCCCAGTAGTCTCTGCATATTTCTTTTATTCTGCTTATTTCTTAATATGTCCTATTTGCCACGTTCTTCTTTTTTTTTTTTAATTACTAATTTACATTGAGCTCCTGGAGAAAATATAGTAGTAGTTATTTTCCAAACATGAATAGTAAAAGCAATTTGCAGCAGCTAGGAACTGTATCAAGTAAGTGTGTCTCTAAATGAGTGGGTAAAATGATTGGAATTTCTTTTCATAGAAAATAAGGTTTCATTGAGCCAGATACACGTCAGTTTATAGAATTGGTTTAAAAAGTTTTGGCATATTGGTTTATACATTTTTAATAATTCTATACAAATTTGTGAATTCTTTAAAACTATATTTATGTAATTTTTTTTTACCAGTACCTCTGAAAATACTGAGACTCATATTGAATATATAATCTTAGGAATGGTGACATTTAGAAATAGATTTTTAAGCTGAATATTTTCATTGTATAAGAATATAATTAATTGATCAAGCTCCTGTATTTTGGTTGCATATGCAAATTACTATGAACTAAAATACACTTGGGAATAGTTAATACTTCCATATATGAAGCTGACTAAAATAGTATGACAAGTTTATTTTCATCATCTGGAATTCTGTTTATCAGCGGAAGAGTTGTGGACGTGAGAATAAATAATATTATGTTAATTAATACAGGGAATATCTTCCAACTACACAATTTATAGGCAGACATCTTCTAACCATCGTTAGACATTTTTGAGAAGGACTCATAATGTATTCCAGGATGTAGAATGTTTTCCCTCTGAACTTCCTTGAGTCACTCCTCTCTTTCCTTTATATGATGACGTAGATGGGAAGGTGAGTCTTAGCCCTCCTTCAGCCAGGAGCTGCCATGTTTCCCCAGAAAATGTAACTCATGCATTCACCCATGAACCATTTCATTGAGAGACACTGTGCCAGGTGCTCAATATACCCAGATGAATATTAGCAAGTCCTAACTCTCGGTGTTCACAGCGGGAGTAAGTTATGATGGTTATAATTATGTGCCAGGCACTGTTCAGAGCATCTGAGCAAGGTCCCAGTGAGCAACACATAGGAAAGTGCTTAATTCTTCCCCCAGAGACACGGTATAACTTGGTAGGTGAGAGTTAGAGTTTTGAAGTCAGAGGTATTCAGGTTTGAATCTTATTTCTACCACTAACTGTCTACATAATCACGTGCAAGGTACAGAATCTCCTTGAGCTTCCCTTTCTCCATTTCCAAAATGTAGCTACTACAACTAGATATGTTATATGACTGTTCTGAGGAATGAATAAATCTAGGTTGGGTAGTGTTTGGGATAACACCCAACATATGGCAAGTATTCAAAATTAATAGCTACTTTTATTGATAGTGTTTTTACCAGCAGTCTCAAAGTGTCTTGTACTTCAGGCAGTGACACTGCAATTAACCCCTCAATCACCGCCCTTCCCAATCCAACCCCGAGGGAACTAGACAGCACCCCACTCCACCAACACCATATCACCTGCTCATTGAAAAACACTTTTATTTGGGTACCTGGGTGGCTCAGTCGGTTAAGTGTCTGACTCTTGATTTCAGCTCAGGTCATGATCCCAGGGTCCTGGGATTGAGTCCCACAGCAGAATCCCTGCTCAGCAGGGAGTCTGCTTCTCCCTCTGACCCTCCCCCTTCTCATGCGCTCTCTCTCTCTCTCTCTCTCTCTGAAATAAATAAATAATATCTTTTAAAAAAAGAAAGGAAAAAGGAAAGAAAAACGCTTTTATTTAATCTTGAACATGTGAGATGAAGACCAAGACCCAGCAGTTACTAGCTAATCAGGTTACTGAGTTATTTTTCACTTTTCCTAGGGATGAAAGTGTATACACCAACAAATGCCTAGAGAGCAGAGCTCCCCAAAACTTCCTTGTGAAGAGTCAGATAGCAAACATTTTAGGCTTTGTGGGCCATAATGCCTATGTCACATCTCTCTGGTGTCATGCAAAAGTCATCAGAGACAATATGTAAAGAAATGAGTTTGCCTCTTTTCTCATAAAACTTTGCAGACAAAGCCACTTGGGCCGTAGTTGGCTGACCCTTGTTAGAGTGCATATGTAATGGTTGTACACTATTGATTTGCTAAACTAGGCTGTGAACTCATTGAGGCCTCACTGAAGTGAAGTCTTACCGTTATAATATGTGTACACACATACATATTTGGGATTCAATAAATATATTTTTTTGGAATAAATAGGTCATTGATTCAAAAATTAAATGGCTCAGTAAATTATGTCTTGATGAATTATATATATATACACACACATAGCATAGTTATCTTTGCCTATATAAAACTCTGTAATAGGTTGAACTAATTTACTATATAAATGAATTCAGTTTTCAAAGATAATGAGGGATGGCTGAAAATAAATGACCCTTTGATATTGATGTTCATTGAAAGAGATATTAAAATTGTTCATGTGTGTGCATGTACTGGGGCAGGGGTGGGGGAGAGAAGAAAGGTTGATTTATATTATCAGGACCCTAAGCTAATATAGGTATTGACAGAGCATTAGATTGTGTTCTGAATTTGCAGGTAGTTAAAAGCAAAACGTGAGATACAATAGAATATGTAATATGATCAAAAGAAACATAACCTTTTTTCATATGGAGCAAATCTTTTTCCTGGTACTAAAAGAACTATAATATGAGTCCTTGAACAAGCAGTATTAAGTAACATAACAGATAATATTTCCAGTAATGGCTGTAGAAAAAGTGCACAGTGTTCTCATTTCACTGTTTTATGTGTGGATATTTGACTAAAGTCAGACACAGCATTAAAACATACTTCATTAGATCTAGGGATTTTGGAGACATTTTATTTCAGAATTATTTCTATCCCATATTTTATAAATAACAAAGATCTCAAAGGATGGGTCAAATATTGTGGTTCATCACTGGCCTTCGTTAGGTCCAGGTCTCTAAGGGACCACCAACATATTAGTTAATGATTAAAAGTCTTTCACCTAGACAGTAAATTATGACAAAATTCCATTCCATACATATGAAACAAAGCACTTTTCCATGTACTGTATCTCATTAGACCTCTCAACAGTCCTGGACAGGCGTTATTTGCAGCATGTTATAAATGAAGAAATGACAGTGTTGAGAAATGAAGTGTGAGAGCCCTGGGTAGAGGGCAGAATAATGCCTAGCATCTGCAGAGACTTGTCACTCCAGTGTAAAATTCGCAAACCTTTTCTCTAAAGAGTGAGCCATTTAAAAAACAAAACCTAGAAACTCAATATAAAAAAGAAAGAGCTGTTCTGCTTAAATACGAATGGAATGGGTCCAGACACCAACTTGTTAGACATCCCACCTCACCCCCAGTGTTCTTCCAGAATGGCCCTTAAAGCTCCATTGTCCCTAAGGATCCTTGCTGCTCACTTTGAAAACCACTGGTAGGTATCAGTGAAGATGCAAAGGCTTTCACTTAGGAGATACATGAGCACTTTTAAAAAGTTTTTTTGTGGGACCTAGGGTATCGTTTGCTTTGCTTTTTAGTATAAGACCCTAAAAAGATTAAAATGCATGGTCTCAGTCTACAAATACTCCTGATCATTCTTGATTGAAACTTAGGCACATGTATTCAGGAACTAAAATTCTTCATTAGTAAAATACTACTCTTATCTACCAAATTCTTGAAAACCAAAAGGATTTAGCCATGATAAAAAGGCCATGTTTCTCTCTCTCTCTCTCTCTCTCTCTCTCTCTCTCTCTCTCTCTCTCTAGCACAGCCATTTGGTCCCGCTAAAGCATCCTCCTTAGGCGGACTCCCAATTTGCCTTTACTGAAACTTGGCTGTCTCAGAGGATGTGCATCACTGTATTCCTCTAAAACAAAGCTAGCTATACTGCCCTCCTCCAGGATTTCAGGACTCTTATTTCTCCCTTTCTCTCCATTTGCAGTTACTTGTCACAATGCTCCTCTCACTCTTTTGGTTAAAAAAGAAAACCTTTGACGAGTCACCAGAACGCCGCCTCTGCCTTCAGGTTGCTATTCCATTAGATATCCTGGTCACTCCCTTTGATTCACTGAAGGATTTATTACCTGCTTTTATATACTTCCTTTACACTCACACTGCTGCTATCATTCTTGGCAGTTTCGACATCCATGTGGCCAAAAACTCACACTGAATTCTTTGACCTGTCCCCATCACCTCCACTCCGTATCAGCCTGGACCAACTCTTCAAAAACTGCACTAATTGCTAAATCAAAAGTACAAACATCCTACTCCCTCAACATAGCCTTTTTTCCCTTCAAGTTCTCTCTAATACTCACACTAGACCAATTACTATCTTCAGTCCATGGATGGTTCTTTATCCAGCATTCCTCTTTTCATCACTTTCCTTCTTGAATGGCCTAATCGCATTAGTCCTTTGTTTGTTCTCCCTTGACCACTCGCACCTCTGGTTCCTTTGCCCTTCTCTCACTCCATTGTATTCCCTTGAAAAGCCCCTACGGTGTTGAAATCACCCATTTGCCTTTTCCATGCCTGCAGCCCAGCCACTTAAGCTAATAGAAAAGAATCACAAAAGCTGGCAAGTCCTTTTCACCTTAGCTTCATTAGCTCAAACCTAACTAGGTGGTTAGCCCTGCCCAGTAACTGTGTAGTTTTCCAGTCTCCAAAATAACTAATTAAACCTTTCTCCTCTCTCCTTAAGCCTCCTTATTTGGATCCTTTCTCCTTACCCTGAGCTTCTGATCTCACCTCACATTTTACTGAGGAACATAGTAAAATATCAAGTGGGAATTCCCTCCTCTTCCCACTGCCAATTATGAACCTACTACATCTCATCATCCATCCTGTTATGTCTTAGGGAGGGTCTTGCCTCCTCCAGGACAATCCCTCTGTGTGTGCTCTTTGCTTTAGCTACTACAGAGTGAGTTCCAAAGCAAATACTGTCTCTTCTTTTTTCATCATCCATATGCTTCATACCTTGTACAGTAGTTGGTATAATGCACATTTGTATGTATTATTTGTATCTGTATGTGTGTGTGTGTGTGAAAAAGAAAGGGGTGTGTGCATGCCGTATCTTTTGGCTTATGTGAGAAAATTTAAGAACCAAAGCCCTTTTCCATGGCCCTTTGATATTTCAACTGAATAGCGTTTAAAAGATGATGGCATCCCAAGCTACAGTGATACGTTTCCGTTTCAGGAAAAGTGCCAGGTCATCAGGTTATCATGCAGAAAAGACAGAAAAGTTATTCCTAGTCTTCTGTAGAAATCAAAACTGCTGAATATAACATCCCATACACAGTAAGTAATAATAAGCTTATAATGTACTCACCGAGCTCTGAAATTGCATTCATTTGGAGCATTAATTTTCCAGAATTATTTCAGTTGGCTCTAACATTAATAAAAGTGCATTACCTGTTTTAATAATTGGGGAGGAAAGAAGAATTAGTCTGGCTCCTGATCTGCACGTGGAGAGTATGAGCACTGTAGAGCATATAAGTGAATCTTACAATGATTAAGTGCTCCTCTTACATGCAATTCAGAGAGAAATGAAAATCTGAGGCAACTAGTTTTTCTTTAAAAATGTGCCTTAAGAGTATGTTATGATTTTTAAATCTTGAATTGGAGCTGTTAAAATGACCTCTTCTGTTTCCAGAAACCTGCTTAAAGACCTTGCTGGAGAGCTGAGGTCAACAAAAACCCAAAACACAGTAGAAGGAGGTAGATTATAAATACATGGAAGACAGCCAGGCACTGTGAAGCCAAGACAATAGACAGGTTGTAGGAAGAGGTAAGGGATGGACCTTGGAGTCCCCCAAAAAATCCCTGGTTAAAAATGGAGCTGAAATACATAATGGTCAGCGTCAGTCTAAATCAGACTAGTATTTCTTAACATTTCTCAAAAGTGGGAGAGGTAGAGAAGTGTTGGGTTTGCAGAGGGTTTCCTGTCAGAGTTGTGTCCTGAGTTAACAGAGAGGCTGTCATGATGTCAAGAAAGGAAGTAATTAAACAGAGTGGGATTTGATAATTTAAAAAGGAAGCAAAAAATTACTATAAAAAAAAACAAACCTTAATGGGTAGTTCTTATTGGTTCAGGAATCTAATCTCAGCCTAGTCAGTCACGAAATATCTCCTTGGTCCTCCTAATGAAACTCTAACTGTAATTACTTTCTTTTCCTCACAAAAAAATCTTTGTGAATACTGTGTTAGATATGCTTAACTGTATTTCTTATTCATTTAAGCTTCATTAACGTCATTAAACCTGAGATGTACTTTCTCTAAGTAAAAGAAAAAAGAATTACATATTCAGAACAGAAATTTCCTTTTCCCCTATTACTGTCATTTCTCCTTCATAGCTTCAAACATACTTCCATTCCTCTTTACAGTAGTGGTTCATGGAGGGATTCAGTGGTCTATAATTACCCTCAACTGATAGCAAAATTTTGTGTGCATAGGCATTTTCCCCTTTGGAAAGAAAGTTCATCATGTTCTTCAGATTGTCAAAGGGTACCATGACCTGGAAAAGATTAAGAATCTTTCCTCTGTAGCATTTTTTAAGACTCTCCAAGACAACATGGTGGAATCACTTCCATTTGTCTTCAGTACATCCATTTTTCCGTGTGCTTGGCTTTCCTCAAGTCCTAAGTTATTACAGGATCTCTGCTAGGTTTCCTTTTAAAAAAATTTGTTCTTGAGTGTTGCTTCATTATAAGGTGTATGCTACTATTAAAATTGCTTAAAATGTTATTTGTGCTATTTTTAACAAGTTATCTGAGTATTAAAGAATTAGACCCTTAAATCATGTTTCAAATAGTAGTCTTTCTGAGAGGAACACTTTAGAGATAGAAACCTATTATCTCTACTGCTGAGAGCAGACTTTTACCTTTTAAACAAAAGTATTATCAGCCTTATCTATGCTCTGTTTTGTGTTAAAGTTCTTCTTTTAATATTTTATTTATTTGAGAGAGAAAGAGCACGAGTGGCGGGGAGGAGGAGAGGAAGAAACAGGCTCCCCAGTGAGCAGGGAGCCCAATGCGGAGCTCAATCCCAGGACCCCAGGATCGTGACCTGAGCTGAAGGCAAATGCTTAACCGACTGAGCCACCCAGGCACCCCTTGTGTTAAAGTTCTCATAAACTATCCTTATCCAGTATTCAGTCAGGTATAAGTGTAATAATATGAATTCTCGGAACAAGGTTACTTGATAGAAGTAAAATAAAATTCAAGGGTACTTTAACCTCAATTTTATTCATGTGTACAGGCCATTTCTAATGTTCAGTCTTTATTCTCCATTAAAGGATAAAGAACTCCTTTAGGTATTTTTCCCAAGAAGCCTTAATTGTTGTATTTCATTTTCTACTTTTTCATTGAATAGCCGTGTCATACAATGTATGATCTAAATGAAATACAAACACAAAGAAATTTACAGCTACCTCAGAGCTTTTCCTTTTTGTAAAGCATAATAACCAGTCCTTTTTTTATATATACTTATCAAGTGCCTATTATGTGAAAAAATTTTCAAGGCCCAATGAGATAAATGATGTGAATGTTTTGTAACTTAGTAATGCCATTTAAATATAAAAAAATTAGATTGAGTAAAGAAGAAAAGGTATTTAATAAGTGGTGTTGGTGGTGCCACATGGAGATTCCCTGGCTGCTGTTGGGTTGGCTGCTATAGCTCACATTCACTTCTCCAGAGATTTGCTCCTAGGAGCAAATCCAAAGCCTAGGAAGGTGTGCCTTCATTTCCCAAAGAGGTCCTGGGTCATTGTCTTACTAATATGCAGATATAAACACTCAGGTTCCTTGCTTCAAGGTGGGAAAAACTCAGTGGTGCAGTTTATGCTCCCGAACTGCCTGTAGGGTCAGGCTGAGGCAAGATTCATCCTGAAAATGTATCTTTGCTTAGCTCTTTCCTCTGCCTCCTCTTGCTTTCCTCACTCCCTTAGAGGTTTCTCCTGAGAAAACACCATCAGGAAATCAATTGGTAAAGAATCTTCATCTTAGGCTCTGTTTCTAGGGAACCTGACTTTAGAGTATAAACAGTGTTTGGGGATGTGTTCTTTTATAAACTACATTTTTTATTATATAGTAATTATACAATCACCAAACTATAGAGTTGCAAAAGACTAGAATTTTTCATCTTTGCATCTTACAACTGGGTAGTGAGTCCCAGTAAGTGACTTAGAGGCCAAAAAACAGTTTGGAACAGAATCCAAACACAGGTTTTCATAGGATTGTTACAGTTAAGAATATTTTTCCTTTTATGAACTTGTGACTGAAGAGAATGGCTCTTTATATAAATGTAAGTGAATTTGTTAAATGTTCATTCAGCAAAGGATTATGAAACAATGTCAAACCATTCACATTTGCAATGTTTAGTAATACTCCTGAAAACCCATCTCATTAATTATTGGCAGCACTCTATCCCTCCCTGTCCCAAATAAAGATCTCATTCCATCAGCCTCAGAAATTTTAAATTTTTTCAAAGACTATATAGGTATTCTTTGAATGAAGACTGATTTCCTACGTAATGGGAAGGTACTGAGTCCTGTAGAAATGCAATTATTGTGTAAAGCATACCTATTTGTGTACTAATACACAACCTTTAAAATTTGTCCATTTTCTGCAATCTTTAAAATTCTTTTTATTCGAGTATAGTTGGTACACAATGTTATATTAGTTTCAGGTGTACAACATAGTGATTCAACATCTGTATAAGTTCTGCTATGCTCACCACATGTGTAGCTACTCTCTATCACCATACATTGCTTTTACACTATCATTGACTCTATTCCCTATGCTGTGCCTTTTATTCTCATGGCTTCTTCATTTCATAACTGGAAGCCTGTATATCCCACTCCCCTTCACCCAGTTTGCCCATCCTCCCACCCCCTTCCCTTCTGTGATCCTTATAAAATCACTTCAAAGAAATATAAAATATTGCCAGTATAGATGCCTATTAATGTTACATTTGTTTATTAAATAAGTGTATAAGTCAAACAAGGAAAAAACAAGGTGTTTGACCCTTATTACATATAGATACTGAGGGAGAAAAACCTTTTACGTCTTACAGGGCAATGTTTCCATGCCCTCAGCATCCCCTAAAATAGACCTGGGCTCCATCTTAATGTTCCAAGTGTTAGAGAGGCTTTTGATAAAGCAATCTATTATGGCAATTGTTAAAGGCTCAGTTTTTGCCCCTGTTCTTCTATAAATGTGAGCATGTGATTGGGGTCTTAAGGAATCACAGAGGGTGCTCTTGAGCAGAGAGGCAAAGTGCCTTTAGTAGCTGAAGACCTTGAGAGGCCAACAGACTGAAAAGGCTTGCCAGCAGGGGGAGCTCTTAAAAGCAGGCCTGGATAAGAAGAAAAAGTGCTGAAAGGAAAGGGGATCAAGGGGAGGAGAGAAGGTGCTTTCCAATTTCATGCAGAGCATACATTTATGGAGAGCCATAAACTCAAATCAGGGTGGGCTAGTGAGTGCTAAGGATACAAAAAATCCTCAGCAATCCTTAGTCACAGAACAATGGCAGAGAATCAGACATTAGAATTCCCAAAATGCCCTGAGCTCCACATTAAAGCAAAGCTAGTCTGCTTGAACTGGGTAGAAGGAATGGGGATTTGAAACTTTAGAATTGCTATGATTTTATAGTCTCCCTTCAAGCAAAATGCCAAAATGATTGGATATTCCATTTATGGGAGGAGCTTTCCCTCAGAATCTGTACCTAGCCAAGTCAAAATCCTGTTCCTCTTTTGCTGTATCTCATACACTTATGTGGGTTTTCTTTAATGAACTCTGAAGTTCATAGGTATCAAGAGTTGATCATAACACACTAGGTTTCTGTGAACTAGGTAAAATCAGTCATCACATCAAAAGTGCAAATTCTGAAGGTCTTATTGTAGCATAGAATCATGACTACCTAGGTATTAGTAGAAAACATTTCAAAGTTTCTGAGGCTGACGGAGTGAGTTTTTTTTTTTTCCCCCGAGGGGGAATATCAAAAATTAACAAGACTGAGACTTCCAGGAAAGATGGTGGAGTAGGAAGATCCTGAGCTCACCTTGTCCCATGGATACAGCTAGGTGACACCCATATCAGTGTAAATAACCCAGAAAATGACCTGAAGACTGGCAGAACAGACTCTCCAGAGCTAAATGTAGAGAAGAGGCCACATTACAGATGGTAGGAAGGGTGGAGATGCAGTCAGGAGCTAAATGGACCTGTGGGACAGTCATGGGAGAGAGGAATGCCACAGGCATGGAGAAGGGAATGAAACAGACACCACAGGCATGGGGAGCCCACACAGAGAAGACAAAACCCATAACATTTGGCTTTGAATTTCAGAGAGGCTGAATTTCATGAGTTCTTAAAATCAGTGGAGCTTAACACTTGGAACTTTAAAAATCGCCTGACTCCCCTGTGGGAGAGCCTGAAGGACAGAGTGCCCACCCTTAAAGAGACAGCACAACAAACAGCCCCATGGAGGTATAGCCTAGAAGCCGCAGTTTGAAAAATGCCTGGCATATGTAGGAGAGAGATTTGTTTACTGATCTCAGAGCATTTACTAGAGGTACAGGGATCTCTAAGAGACTATACACTAGAGGAGGCAGAAGAACGAATCAGCCACCTGGAGGACAGAGTAATAGAAAGCAATCAAGCTGAACAGGAGAGAGAAAAAAATAATAAAAAATGAAAATAGCCTAAGGGAACTCATTGACACCATCAAGTATGATAACATTTGCATTATAGGGACCCCAGACAGAGAAGAGAGAGAAAAGGGGGCAGAAAATGTATTTAAAGAAATAATAGCTAAAAACTATCTGAATCTGGGGAAGGTAACAAAAATCCAGATCCAGGAGGCACAGAGAGCTTCCAACAAAATCAACCCAAGGAGGTCCACACCAGGACACATAGTCTTGGCAAAAAGTAGTGATAAAGAGAGAATTTTAAAAGCAGCAAGAGAAAAGAAGAGTTATATACAAGGGAAACCCCATAAGGCCATCACCTGATTTTTCAGCTGGAATTTTGTAGGCCAGAAGTGAGTAGCACAGTATATTCAAAGTGCTGAAAGAAAAAAACTTGCAACCAAGAATACTCTATCCAGCAAGGCTATTTGGAATAGAAGGAGAGATAAAACAAAAGTCCTCCACAAAATAGTAGTGAACTGGATCCAACAATACATTAAAGAAATCATTCACCACAATCCAGTGGGCTTTATTACTGGGATGCAAGTGTGGTTCACTATTCACAAATCAATCAACATGATACATCACACCAAAAAGGGAAAGTGTAAAAACCATATGATCATTTTAATAGATGCAGAGAAAGCATTTGACAAAGTACAACATGCATTCATGATAAAAACCCTCAACATAGTAGGTTTAAAGGGAATATATCTCAACATAATAAAGGCCCTATATGAAAAATGCATAACTTCATACTCAGTGGTGAAAAACTCAGAGTTTTTCTCTAAGATCAGAAGCAAAACAGGGATGTCCACTCTTACCATTTTTATTCAACATAGTACAGGAAGTCCTAGCTACAGCAATCAGAAAGGAAAAAGAAATGGAAGGCATCCAGATTGTTAAGAAAGAAGTAAAATGTTCACTATTTGCAGATGACATGATGCTACATAAAGAAAACCCTAAAGACTCCACCAAAAAACTACTAGAACTGATAAGTGAATTCATTTAAGGTCCCAGGATACAAAAGTCCATGTACAGAAATCCATTGCATTTCTATACACCAATAATGCAGTAGCAGAAAGAGAAATTAAGAAAACAATCCCCTTTACAATTGCACCAAAAAGAATAAAATACCTGGAAATAAACTTAACCAAGGAGGTGAAAGACCTGTACTCTGGGAACTATAAAACATTTATGAAAGAAATTGAAGACAACAGAAACACATGGAAGGATATTCCATGCTCATGGATTGGAAGGACAAATAATGTTAATATATACACACTATTCAGAGCAATCTACATATTTAATGCTATCCCTATGAAAATACCAACAATATTTTCCACAGAACTAATATAAATAATCCTGAAATTTGTGTGCAACCACAAAAGACCTCAAATAGCTAAAGCAATCTTGAAAAAGAAGAACAAAGCTGGAGGTATCACAATCCCAGATTTCAAGATATACTACAGAGCTGTATTAGTCAAAGCAGTATGATACTGGCACAAAAATAGACACATAGATCAATAGAACAGAATAGGAATCCCAGAAATAAACTTAGTATTATATGGTCAATTCATCTTCGACAAAGCAGTAAAGAATATACAATGGGAAAAAGACTGTGCCTTCAACAAATGGTGAAGGGAAAAGTGGACAGGTACATGCAAAAGAATAAAACTGAACCACTCTTATACCATACTCAAAAATAAACTCAAAATGGATTAAGGACCTAAATGTGAAATCATAAAAATCCTTGAAGAGAGCATAGGCAGTAATTTCTTTGATATAGGCTGTAGCAACATTTTTCTAGATAGGTCTCCTGAGCAAGGGAAACAAAAGCAAAAGTAGATTATTAGGACTACATCAAAATAAAAAGCTTCTACACAGTGATGGAAACAACTAAAAGACAACCTACTGAATGGGAGAAGATACTTGCAAATTACATATCTGAAAAAGGTTTGGTATCCAAAATATGTAAATAACTTATACAACCCAATACCCAAAAAACAATCCAATTAAAAAATGGGCAGAAGACATGGAACACTACATCAAAAACTAATGATGTAATGTATGGTGATTAGCATAACATAATAAAATTTAAAAAAAAGACATGAACAGACATTTCTGTGAAGAAGACCTCCAAATGGCCAACAGACACATGAAAAGATGCTCAACATCATTTATCATCATGGAAATGCAAATCATAACCACAATGAAGTACTACTTCACACCTATCTGGGTGACTTAAAAAAAAAAAAAACACCACAAGAAACAACAAGTGTTGGCAAAGATATGGAGAAATAGGAACACTCATGTACTGTTGGTGTGAGTGCAAGCTGGTGCAGTCACTGTGGAAAACAGTAAGGAGGTTAAAAATTAAGAATAGAATTACAGCAGGATCCATAATTCCACTACTGGTTTTTACCCAAAGAAAACAAAAACACTAATTTGAAAAGATATAAGGCACCCCTGTGTTTATTACAGCATTATTTACAGTAGCTAACATATGGAAGCAACCCAAATGTCCATTGATAGATGAATGGATAAAGAAGTGGTATGTATATAAAAAGGAATACTACTTGGCCATAAAAAGAATGAAATCTTGTCATTTGCAACAACACAGATGGATCTAGAGAGTTTAATGCTAAGTGAAATAGGTCATTCAGAGAAAGACAAATACTGTATGATCTCACTCATATGTGGAATTTAAGAAATAAAGAACAATAAAAGAGACAAATCAAGAAACAGACTCAACTACAGAGAACAAACTGATGGTTACCAGAGGGGAGGTGGGTGAGGGGGATGGGTGTAATAGGTGAAGGGGATTAAGAGTATACTTATCATGATGAGCACTGTTTAAGGTATAGAACTGTTGAATCGCTATATTGTACACCTGGAACTAACAAAATACTGTATAATAACTATTCCAGAATTAAAAGAAAATTAATAAGACTCTGTCAGGACTGAGCTCCTTCATTCTCTTAAAATACTGAGTTCTTTAAAAATTCAGTTATTATGTATAACATGCCTACATTAGTAAGTTCTTTGTTTTCTTTGCTAGTTTATTGCTATATCGGGACTTATATCAAACCCAAAATGCTCCAAAGTACTTCATTCATAAACCAATAATATAATACATTCACCTTCTTAAAAAAAAAAAGATCATGTACAAGGATTTGACTAGCTGTTGCTTAGTTATTGTAAATGTGGAGTAGAAACTCAATTCTTAACTCCTTATGTTCTCCTAACATAGGATAAAGAATATATAATGAAGTTGACTCTGACCTGAAGTCCCATGATTCCTCCATACCAACTTCACTAAAAGAACAGAGAATAGTGGGTTGAGACAAGTATTTATATGGGTGAAATATTTCTTTTAAGGGTCATTGTTATATCTTGTAATCTTTCAGCTTTCTCTTGCTTCTAATTTCTCAGATATGTAAATGGACCAGAAAAGAGCCAGGTAGCTTTCTGGCTTTCACACTGAAGATAAGAGATAAATGTACACTAGGATTTTCTCCTTGAATCCGTAACCATTTAGATACCAAATCTTCTCCTTTCTTAATACGTATAAACACAGTAAAAGTCCTCTAGGTAGAGGTTGCTTATGTGTTCATTCATTCAAGAGCATTTTATTTCTCACTTAGTAAGTAGAAGGCAGTGTGTTAGGAGCTAACGGTGTCAAGGTAAATAAGCTAAGTGTAGTTCTTTTCCTCACTGAGCTTATGGTCTAGCATCCTTACTAATTCACTATCTAAAATAGCTAATTACATGGGTTGCATAGTTTAGCATCTATTGGAAGCACTCCAAGACGCTCAGATGAGGGGCATTTGTAGGTCGTTCAAATGAAATTTTAACTCCTCCTAGGCTTTATTTAGCATGTTAAACTTAATGCCATCAATACAGGCAATTAGGAATCAGAAGGTGGTAAAGGACATTTAGGCACAAAGTCATCCATCACATTAAATGACTTAATCTTTTTATCTCATTGCTTTTGAAGTAAATGACCCTCAAGAGTTGGTGGGCATTGGTAATGTTTAAATACAGTTTAAAATCAAATGTTGGCATTCTGAACAGCTTCCATTCCTTCTTAGGGAATGTGTCCTTGATTTTGGTCTTTTTTCAGTAAGAGGCATTAAAAAATAATGATTTCCTCTTTGTACAGAGCACAGGGACATGATTCTTTTTAGATGAGATGCCATTGTGTCATTAGAGATGATAGTTGTATATTATGACATGGACAATTTCAGGAATCCTTTATCTAAGTTTGGATTTCCCCAAAAGTACATTGTGAGACATAAAGTGGGTCCAGGTTTTAATTTGGGAGAAAATTATAAGAAGTACATGGAGGAAAGTAGGGAAAGTGAGACAGGGAAGGGAAAGATGTCTTTAAAGGGTTGTAATGAGCAGGTTTTCATGGTGGGCAACTGGGGATCAATCCTACTGGGGACCCTTTGAAGAACCATGGGGAACCTTCAGAAATATTCCATCAAAGGACAAAGTAAGATGAAATATTTTCCCACCAACTCTCAACTGTCATTGGTTGAGGGTAGTTTCTGGGACAGTGAAGCCTTAGACACTTCTAGGCTTCCCAACAAGCAGCAGGCTGGATAAGCCCTCCAGAGGAAACCCTTGGGTAGAGAAGCAATTGATGGCAGGCACTCGAGGTAGGAAGTTGTCAGTGCCCTGGGAACTGGTGACCACAGCTGCAGGTTCATTTAGAGGTTGGACTGAGGGGATAGGGGGCAGAGCATTCACAGCATTGGCATATGCTGGGAACAAATTGCTATAAACTGCATTTACTTGAAAAAACACTGTGGTCAGTCAACATTTTACAAAATGTCGGTCCATAGGCTGGTCCAAAATTCCCCCATAACAATGCTTTATTTTCTGCAACACATCCAAAGAAAAATGGTGTGCACGTGCACTTAGAGCATTTAAACTATCCTATCACAATAATGGTTATTTCACCAGGAAAAAGAGTTGCATGCTATTACTTGTTGTCTCCCTTATCTATGATTTTTCTAAGGACTAAAAGAGAGATATTCCATGGAGCAGTTTGCCTCCGTGAATATATCCCACTGACAGGAAAATAAATGGATGATGAATTCAGAGTGGCATTCGTGCCACATTTCTTTACTGAGGATAGTAGTACTCTGTGCTTCTTTACTAACTTATCCCATTTGCCCTTCTGACACTCTTGCAATGTCAGAGCAGTTTTTATTGCCTTACTTCACAGTGTAAGAAACTTAGTTTCATTAAAACATGAATCGTGCACCTGGGATGTGTCATATAGTGGGTTAGACACTCTTCCTCGGGATATTTCAGTTACTCCTACTCAGAACCCTGGGGTGTATTATTGTCATCATTTACTGATAAAAGCTCTAATCAGGGACTGGCGAAGTTCTCATGAGACAAGAAAGTTTGGAAGTAAGACCCAATTCCTGGAGTTTCATCTCCATCCCCAATACTTAATCCCCTCTAACTCGTGACCTCTCCAGGTTGTCTCCAGATTCCCCCCAGCGTTCCTAGACAGACATCTACACTTACCTATTACTACCGCCATAGAACCTTGCATGGTACCACATTTGTGAACTGAGTAATTTCGACATAATTACCACACACTGAAGGTATTTTTTTTATCTGCGCTAGCTTGATCTCCCTTCAGATGAGAGTCAATTTGATTATAAACTTCATGGGATAACGCCCAGTCGTGGATTTGTGTCTCCTGTGATCCATCTCCTTCTTCTGCCTTCTACCACATTTTACTTGGTTGGTTATTTCTGAAAATTTTTATTGACATAGACTATATGTATATTCACACTTATTTAGCTGTACAATTTTATCTCATGTGACACTCCTTCTCATTCCATCAGGTCTAGCCACACTAGCCTTGTGTCCATCTCTCATATTTGCCATGCTCTGTCTCACCGTGTGAACTTTGTACATGCTGTTCCCTCTCCTGAAAATGTTTGTACTTTTTACAATGACCCAGTAAATCCCTACTTAGGCTTCATAACCGTGCTCAAGCTCAAGGTTCCTTAGGGAAACTTCCTTAACGAATCTAAGCAGATCTCCCTGGTAGAGACTCTAATAACATCATGTGTCTCTTTGTTCTTATTATCAGAATTCTGAATGTATATATTTATGTGTGTATATATGTGTGTGTGAAGATTTAATCAATATCTGTCTCTCCCACCATCCTACATGCCCCATTACACAAAATCCTCATCTGTCCGGATTCAGGAATGTACCTCCCAGAAATTAACATGGGGCCGTGCTCATGGCAGACACTCAGTAAATAAGTCTTGAATAAAATAGATAAATCTCTAATGTTAACTTCTCTGAGTTGGACCTAGGGTGTTCTCAGTCCTGGTATTTCTCTGTTGGGGAAGTACTGCCTCACCCCAGGGGGGCTTTTAAAATGCCTGAGGGTGCTTTCTGGTTGTTGCAATGACTAAGTGCAACTCCTGGGATTTGGTGGCAGAAGACAGAGGTGTTAAGAATCATGCAGTGTGTGGGATAGTCTATTCAAGGAATAATTGTTCCACTCCAAATGCCAGTAGCACCCTGAGAAACACTGCAAGATAGATTATGTATTTGAGTAACAGGCCTCTGATGTGTTTGAGTAATTGTTAACATGAGTTTGTATGCAGTGTAGAGGTACAAGTGTGTATGTGTGTGCATGTGTGTGTGTGTGTAACTGCCCTTTTAAATTAATCTTGTGTCAATAAGTCATCAGTTAATAGATTACCTCTCCAATGGGTGCCAGAAAGAAGGGCTGTAGGGAAGCAGAATGAAATGGAGATAGGAAAACTGTCTCATGTGTCAGAAATATGAAACCTAGAAATGTCCAGGAGGCCCAGTGTTAATCTCATTTATACAGTTGGTATTTTGCTTTGTATTTCCTATGTTCCTTCTTTTCTATTTCTGTCTGGCTTTTTATTTCTTCTCCAGGTTAAAGCTGCAGTCTGACATGCTCATGTGTTTACTTTCTTCCTTTTAGTTCAAATAGAAAATTGAGATTAGTTTTCAGGATTGTTTGTGTCCAGTGTCACAGTTAGCCCGTGGTTGCAATAGAGAAGCTCAGTAAAGCCTCTTTCATTGTTTCTATTACAACACAAGAACAGTCCAGATACTAGTGGTAGACCTCCCTTTACTGAGACTGAAAAATGATTTTTATGGTACCTCTCCTGCTTCAGATGGCTGGAAAAACATGGGGCAGAGATGGAAGAGCCTGTAACAGAATGTGACAAAGTGCTAGTTGGGGATTCCAGACATTGGGGGAGCCCCACTCATCAACTATAAATCATTTAACCTCTTTGGGTCTTGGTTTTATCATATTTAAATAACGAGAAGACCAGATAAGATAACTACTAGGGCCCTTTCCTGATCTCAAATTGGACATTTCCGGTTCAAGGAAGAATGGGGGAGGAAGGAAAGAAGAAGAATAGATATTATCCTAGAAACTAGGTACTAAAATGCCTCCCACGTATAAAATTATAAATCATGCCTCATTCCTTTAGAATTCTGCTCTAGAATTCAATAGCTAGTATATGACCAGGACTTCTCAGGGAGCAGGATGGAACTCCCTGGAGGATTGATTCAAGAATGGTTTCAGAGGCAGTATTCACATACACAAGCACATAAGTGGTTAAGCATTTGGTCTCTGGGAAAAAATCCGTGCTTGAATTCCAGCTCCAGCACTCTTGGACTGGTCCTGTAGATTGCACATGCCCTTAACCAGTGTAAGCCATTGTTTGCTCATCCATTAAATGTTAATAATAATAGTACCTACTTTGCTGGGTTGTTGTGATAATTAAATGAACACATGCCATCCCTGGGAAAGAATGTCTTAGCAGATAGGTAAATGGTCCATAAACTTTTGATGTGATTTCTGTAAGCAAGCTAAACCGATCAAGAATGGTGCAGTTTAATAAATTATTCTTTGGCTACCAGAATTCTGCCCCCCTCCAACCCTCCTCTTTCAGAATGCAGAATGGCTGATGAATCCTTTTATGAACTAGCTGCTCACATGACTACTACCAGTCAAATGTTAATAAAATATGCATTTGAAAAGGTATTTATTACTTTTTGTTAATTTCTCCCCCTCAAAACTGTTAGAGATGGTTAAAATTACTAACTTAATCATATTTACCTAGAAAAGAACTAAATTTACTATTGACTGTATTGTGGATTATACCTTCATATCAGACTGACGGGTAATTTTCTTCTATTTCTTCCAGAGTCATAGAGACAGCACTGCCCTAACTTTTACTGTATTTTGGCCTGGTCTGGTCTACATGTATGTGAATAGATGGGAAGTGATTTTTTCCCAAAAATTGGGAAGTGATTTCACCACAGGGCTGCAGGATGGGTTTGTACTTGACTTCTCCATTAGTTTGTACCATTGGCTGGGCAGGCAGCTGCCAAAAGGACTTCCTCCACCCTCCCCTGAATTGGTCCCAGTGAAGCCATTGTAATTTTATATTTATCACTACGATTAATTTGCTGCACTGAGTCTGTCATTTCTCCTGGGAAGTAACTCCTAGCTTGGGATAAGCACAGTTGGATTTTGTAAAATAACTCTATTCTAAGATTAGAATATTTTTGTGTCATCTGGTAAGATGGTTCTGGATTGTAAATGTTCAAAGTGCTCTAGTATTCATCATAATTACAAGTGCATTGTTTTTTCTTCTCCACTTTCTTAATTCATGATCCTTGTTTATCATGTTTCTTTACCTCATTCATAGTTCCTTAAACATGAAGATATTCTAACTGGTTGCAAGATAGTATTTCAGTAGAGCTTGTCAATTCTAGGCAAACCCTTCTAATAATATTTCATATTTGTGCATTAGTCCATTACATTTTGCTATAATATTCATTTCACAAGGTTTTTATTTTTATTTTTTTAATTTTTTAAAAAGATTCTATTTATTTGTTTGACAGAGAGAGAGACAGTGAGAGAGGGAATACAAGCAGGGGGAGTGGGAGAGGGAGAACCAAGCCTCCTGCCAAGCAGGGAGCCTGATGTGGGGCTCAATTCCAGGACCCTGGGATCATGACCCAAGCTGAAGGCAGACGCTTAACGACTGAGCCACCCAGGTGCCCCTCATGAGGTTTTTAAAATAAGTTTAGTTTGTTGTGATATATGCTTAATTCTCTTATGTGCCAGGATTATGCATTTGAGTTTTAGATTATAGTGCTTCACTTAGCAAGTTAAATAAATTTACACTGTAGCCTCAGTATTAGTATTGTCAATAGATATACTTATTTTAAGTAAAGATAAATTCCTTGACCTAAATAGTTAGGCAGTAAATGAGACATGTAGAGTGCAAACGGTGTTTCTAGTTTCTTTTGAAACTTTATTGTGACTTGAAACAGTGTAAGAAAATACAAGTCTAAAGCCATTATTGCTAATTTTAGCAGTTCTGTCATTTTTTAAATAAGTATACACTTTGTTGAATAATGACTTTAGAGCCACTTACTCTTCATCAGTGTAAAACTGCTCTTGAATTTTACTATTCCATGTACATGTTTATACTCTGCCACATCTGCTGTATCATTCACTTTATTTTTTTTATTCTTATGTTAATGCCCATACATTACATCATTAATTTTAGATGAAGTGTTCCATGATTCATTGTTTGTGCATAACACCCAGTGCTCCATGCAAAATGTGCCCTCCTCAATACCCACCACCAGGCTAACCCATCCTCCCACCCCCCTCCCCTCTAGAACCCTCAGTTAGTTTTTCAGAGTCCATCATCTCTCATGGTTCGTCTACCCCTCCATTTCCCCCGCTTCATTCTTCCCCTCCCGCTACCTTCTTCTTTTTTTTTTTTCTTAACATATATTGCATTATTTGTTTCAGAGGTACAGATCTGAGATTCAACAGTCTTGCACAATTCACAGCGCTCACCAGAGCACATACCCTCCCCAGTGTCTATCACCCAGTCACCCCATCCCTCCCACCCCACCCCCCACTCCAGCAACCCTGTTTGTTTCCTGCAATTAAGAATTCCTCATATCAGTGAGATCATATGATACATGTCTTTCTCTGTTTGACTTATTTCACTCAACATAATACCCTCCAGTTCCATCCACGTCATTGCAAATGGCAAGATCTCATTCCTTTTGATGGCTGCATAATATTCCATTGTATATATATACCACTTCTTCTTTATCCAGTCATCTGTTGATGGACATCTTGGCTCTTTCCACAGTTTGGCTATTGTGGACATTGCTGCTATAAACATCGGGGTGCACGTACCCTTTCGGATCCCTATTTTGTATCTTTGGGGTAAATACCCAGTAGTGCAATTGCTGGATCATACGGTAGCTCTATTTTCAACTTTTTGAGGAACCTCCATACAGTTTTCCAGAGTGGCTGCACCAGTTTGCATTCCCACCAACAGTGTAGGAGGGTTCCCCTTTCTCCACATCCCCGCCAACATCTGTCGTTTCCTGACTTGTTAATTTTAGCCATTCTGACTGGTGTGAGGTGGTATCTCATTGAGGTTTTGATTTGGATTTCCCTGATGCCGAGCGATATTGAGCACTTTTTCATGTGTCTCTTGGCCATTTGGATGTCTTCTTTGGAGAAATGTCTTCTGCCCATTTCTTGATTGGATTCTTTGTTCTTTGGGTGTTGAGTTTGATGAGTTCTTTATAGATTTTGGATACTAGCCCTTTATCTGATATGTCATTTGCAAATATCTTCTCCCATTCTGTCGGTTGTCTTTTGGTTTTGTTGACTGTTTCCTTTGCTTTGCAAAAGCTTTTTATCTTGATGAAGTCCCAATAGTTCATTTTTGCCCTTGCTTCCCTTGCCTTTGGCGATGTTTCTAGGAAGAAGTTGCTTCGGCTGAGGTCGAAGAGGTTGCTGCCTGTGTTCTCCTTTAGGATTTTGATGGACTCCTGTCTCACATTGAGGTCTTTCAACCATTTGGAGTCTATTTTTGTGTGTGGTGTAAGGAAATGGTCCAGTTTCATTCATTCTTCTGCATGTGTCTATCCAATTTTCCCAACACCATTTGTTGAAGAGACTGTCTTTTTTCCATTGGACATTCTTTCCTGCTTTGTCAAAGATGAGTTGACCATAGAGCTGAGGGTCAATTTCTGGGCTCTCTATTCTGTTCCATTGATCTATGTGTCTGTTTT
Organism: Mirounga leonina; assembly: GCF_011800145.1. Classification (NCBI taxonomy): domain Eukaryota; kingdom Metazoa; phylum Chordata; class Mammalia; order Carnivora; family Phocidae; genus Mirounga; species Mirounga leonina. The sequence goes on along the minus strand of NW_023270158.1, from coordinate 8,386,637 downwards.
TGTGCCAGTACCATACTGTCTTGATGATGACAGCTTTGTAATAGAGCTGGAAGTCCGGAATTGTGATGCCGCCGGCTTTGCTTTTCTTTTTCAACATTCCTCTGGCTATGCGGGGTCTTTTCTGGTTCCATACAAATTTTAGGATTATTTGTTCCATTTCTTTGAAAAAAGTGGATGGTATTTTGATGGGGATTGCATTGAATGTGTAGATTGCTCTAGGTAGCATTGACATCTTCACAATATTTGTTCTTCCAATCCATGAGCATGGAACGTTTTTCCATTTCTTTGTGTCTTCCTCAGTTTCTTTCATGAGTATTTTATAGTTTTCTGAGTACAGATCCTTTGTCTCTTTGGTTAGATTTATTCCTAGGTATCTTATGGTTTTGGGTGCAATTGTAAATGGGATCGACTCCTTAATTTCTCTTTCTTCTGTCTTGTTGTTGGTGTATAGGAATGCCACTGACTTCTGTGCATTGATTTTATATCCTGCCACTTTACTGAATTCCTGTATGAGTTCTAGCAGTTTTGGGGTGGAGTCTTTGGGGTTTTCCACATAAAGTATCCTATCATCTGCAAAGAGTGAGAGTTTGACTTCTTCTTTGATGATTTGGATGCCTTTGATTTCTTTTTGTTGTCTGATTGCTGTGGCTAGGACTTCCAATACTATGTTGAATAGCAGTGGTGATAGTGGACATCCCTGCCATGTTCCTGACCTTAGGGGGAAATCTCTCAGTTTTTCCCCGTTGAGAATGATATTCGCTGTAGGTTTTTCATAGATGGCTTCTATGATATTGAGGTATATACCCTCTATCCCTATACTCTGAAGAGTTTTGATCAAGAAAGGATGCTGTACTTTGTCAAAGCTTTTTCTGCATCTACTGAGAGGATCATATGATTCTTGTTCTTTCTTTTGTTAATGTATTGTATCACATTGATTGATTTGCGGATGTTGAACCAACCTTGCACCCCAGGGATAAATCCCACTTGGTTATGGTGAATAATCCTTTTAATGTACTGTTGGATCCTATTGGCTAGTATTTTGGTGAGAATTTTTGCATCCATGTTCATCAGGGATATTGGTCTGTAATTCTCCTTTTAGATGGGATCTTTGTCTGGTTTTGGGATCAAGGTAATGGTGGCCTCATAAAACGAGTTTGGAAGTTTTCCTTCCATTTCTATTTTTTGGAACAGTTTCAGAAGAATAGGTATTAATTCTTCTTGAAATGTTTGGTAGAGTTTCCCTGGGAAGCCATCTGGCCCTGGGCTTTTGTTTTTTGGGAGATTTTTGATGACTGCTTCAATTTCCTTAGTGGTTCTAGGTCTGTTCAGGTTTTCTATTTCATCCTGGTTCAGTTTTGGTAGTTGATACATCTCTAGGAATGCATCCATTTCTTCCAGGTTATCTAATTTGCTGGCGTAGAGTTGCTCATCATATGTTCTTATAATTGTTTGTATTTCTTTGGTGTTGGTTGTGATCTCTCCTCTTTCATTCATGATTTTGTTGATTTGGGTCATTTCTCTTCTCTTTTTGATAAGTCTGGCCAGGGGTTTATCAATCTTGTTAATTCTTTCAAAGAACCAGCTCCTAGTTTCATTGATCTGTTCTACTGTTCTTTTAGTTTCTATTTCATTGATTTCTGCTCTGATCTTTATTATTTCTCTTCTCCTGCTGGGTTTAGGCTTTATTTGCTGTTCTTTCTCCGGCTCCTTTAGGTGGAGGGTTAGGTTGTGTACTTGAGACCTTTCTTGCTTCTTGAGAAAGGCTTGTATTGCTATATACTTTCCTCTTAGGACTGCCTTTGCTGCATCCCAAAGATTTTGAATAGTTGTGTTTTCATTTTCATTGGTTTCCATGTATTTTTTTAATTCTTCTTTAATTTCCTGGTTGACCCATTCATTCTTCAGTAGGATGCTCTTTAGCCTCCATGTATTTGAGTTCTTTCCGACTTTCCTCTTGGGATTGAGTTCTAGTTTCAAAGCATTGTGGTCTGAAAATAGGCAGGGAATGATCCCAATCTTTTGGTACCGGTTGAGACCTGATTTATGACCTAGGATGTGATCTATTCTGGAGAATGTTCCATGGGCACTAGAGAAGAATGTGTATTCCGTTGCTTTGGGGTCGAATGTTCTGAATATGTCTGTAAAGTCCATTTGGTCCAGTGTGTCATTTAAAGTCTTTATTTCCTTGTTGATCTTTTGCTTAGACGATCTGTCCATTTCAGTGAGGGGGGTGTTAAAGTCCCCCACTATTATTGTATTGTTGTCGATGTGTTTCTTTGCTTTTGTTATTAATTGCCTTATATAATTGGCTGCTCCCATGCTAGGGGCATAGATATTTACAATTGTTAGATCTTCTTGTTGGATAGATCCTTTAAGTATGATATAGTGTCCTTCCTCATGTCTTATTACAGTCTTTGGTTTAAAATCTAATTTGTCTGATATAAGGATTGCCACCCCAGCTTTCTTTTGGTGTTCATTAGCATGGTAAATGGTTTTCCACCCCCTCACTTTCAATCTGGGGGTGTCTTTGGTTCTAAAATGAGTCTCTTGCAGACAGCATATTGATGGGTCTTGTTTTTTAATCCAGTCTGATAGCCTGTGTCTTTTGATTGGGGCATTGAGCCCATTTACATTCAGGGTAACTATTGAAAGATAGGAATTCAGTGCCATTGTACTGCCTGTAAGGTGACTGTTACCGTATATTGTCTGTGTTCCTTTCTGGTCTATGTTGCTTTTAGGCTCTCTCTTTGCTTAGAGGACCCCTTTTAGGATTTCTTGTAGGGCTGGTTTTGTGTTTGCAAATTCCTTTAGTTTTTGTTTGTCCTGGAAGCTTTTTATCTCTCCTTCAATTTTCAATGACAGCCTAGCTGGATAGAGTATTCTTGGCTGCATATTTTTCTCATTTAGTGCTCTGAATCTATCATGCCAGTCCTTTCTGGCCTGCCAGGTCTCTGTGGATAGGTCTGTTGCCAATCTAATGTTTCTACCCTTGTAGGTTACATATCTCTTCTCCCGAGCTGCTTTCAGGATTTTCTCTTTGTCTATGAGACTCGTAAGTTTTACTATTAGATGTCGGGGTGTTGACCTATTTTTATTGATTTTGAGAGGGGTTCTCTGTGCTTCCTGGATTTTCATGCCCGTTTCCTTTCCCAAATTAGGGAAGTTCTCTGCTATAATTTGCTCCATTATACCTTCTGGCCCTCTCTCTCTTTCTTCTTCTTCTGGGATCCCAATTATTCTAATGTTGTTTCGTCTTATGGTATCTCTTATCTCTCGAATTCTGCCCTCGTGATCCAGTAGTTGTTTCTCTCTCTTTTTCTCAGCTTCTTTATTTTCCATCATTTGGTCTTCTATATAACTGATTCTCTCTTCTGCCTCATTTATTCTAGCAGTTAGCACCCCCATTTTTGATTGTACCTCATTAATAGCCTTTTTGTTTTCTACTTGGTTAGATTTTAGTTCTTTTACTTCTCCAGAAAGAGTTTCTCTAATAACTTCCCTATTTTTTTCAAGCCCAGCTAGTATCTGTAAAGTGATGATTCTGAACTCTAGATCTGACATCGTACTAATGTCCGTATTGAGTAGGATCCTGGCAGTCGGTACTACCTCTTGTTCTTTTTGTTGAGGTGATTTTTTCCGTCTTGTCATTTTGTGCAGAGGAGAATAGATTAATGAGAGAACAAAATGCTAGCAGAGTAACCACGTCCCCAGAAAATATACTCTAAACAAATCAGAAAAGCCCTGAAGCAGTGGGAAAAGAAATGGAAAGAGAGAAAAAAGAAAAAGAAAAAAAAGAAAAAGATAAAGATAAAAACAAAAACAAACAAAACAACAACAACAACAAAAAAAAAACCCAGAATGTGATCAAATATGATCAGGCTGGTATATAGATCAGTGTCACACCCTAGATTTGGGGTGTATTTTGGACTGTTAGAAGAAAGTGCCTCCCAAAATTTTAAAGAAAGAAAAACTTATATATGTACAAAAATAAGGGTTGATATGATGAAGGGATGGAATATGACTGTAAAGATGGAAATTATAAAAAATTTTATAAAAGGAATTGATAAGTTGTTTGAAAAAAGAAAGAAGAGGATTTTAAAAAAGAAAAAAAAAAGGGAGAGGATGTGATCAGGCAGGGGAATAGAAAACACCACATACTAGAGATTTAGGGTATATTTTAATCTGTTAGAAGAAACTATCTCAAAATTTTAAAGAGAGAACAACTTATATATATAAGCCAAAAATACGGGTAACTACTATGAAGGGATAGAATATGACTCTAAAAATGAAAAATAAAAATGTTTTTTTAAAAAAAAGGGATTGATAAGATCTTGGTTGAAAAAGGGAAAAAGAAAAATTCAAAAAGAAAAAAAAATAAAAAAAGACAGTTAAAAAAAAATTAACTTTGAGAAACTAAAGAATCATGGTAAAAAAGCCATGAATTCTATGTGCAGTAGTCCCCTAGCACTGGAGTTCTGCCGTTCTCATTGATCGGTAAACTTGGTCTTGGCTGGCTGTTCTCGCTGATCTTCTGGGGAGGGGCCTGTTGCCGTGGTTTCCAAATGTCTCTGCCGGAGGCGGAATTGCCCCGCCCTTGCCCCCTCCCGGCTAATAATGTGCTCGGGTTTGCTCTCCGGGGCTTTTGTTCCCTGCGAGCTTTCCGTCCAGCTTTGGAGGCGGAGAGTGAAAATGGCGGCCTCCCAATCTCCCCCCGGAGGAGCCGAGAACTCAGGGCCCGCTCCTCAGTGAGCCCCCAGAGAAAAGCTGCCAGTCACTCCCGTCTCCCCGGTCTCCGGCCGCACTCCGTGCTCACCCGGCCCGTGACCGCGCGTTTCTCTCTCTGGCACCCGACCCCGGGTGGAGTCTCCAAACCCAGCAGATCCCTGCGGTGCACTCCCGCGCGGCTCCTCCCGGGGGAGGAAGGTGAGTCCCCCGGATCTGCCGCTTGTTGGGTCCCTGCTGGAGGAGCAGGGGCCCGACTGTGCCGCGGATCCCGGTTTATGGCGACCCCGAGCTGAGAGCCCGCGCCTGGGCTCCGCCTCTGCAGCCGGCTTCCCTGCTCCGTTACCTGGGAGCTCTGCCGCCCTCAGGCACCCCCGGTCTTTCTGTGACCCCGAGGGTCCTGAGACCACACTGTCCCGGAGGGTTCCACCCCCCGCTTAGCCACCAGAGTGACGTCCCTCGGCGGAGCAGACTTTTAAAAGTTCCGATTTTGTGCTCCGCGGCTCTATCACTTGCCAGAAGCGGCCGACGGCGGCCCCTCCCCCGCCGCCTATCCTCCCGAATATCGCCTCAGATTCACTTCTCCGCACGTCCTACCTTCCAGAAAGTGGTCGTTTTTCTGATGAGAGAGTTGTTGCTCTTCTTTTCTTCGATCTCCTGTTGAGTTCGTAGGTGTTCAGAATGGTTTGATCCCTATCCAGCTGAATTCCTGAGAGGAGACGAAATCCAGGTCTCCTACTCCTCCGCCATCTTGCTCCGCCCCCCTGTATCATTCACTTTAAATAAGCTCATCTGCCATTTAATGTGAAATGCTAATCAAAATGTAGTATATTTAACAAATGTCTGTGTAAATTATTTTTAGTTAGATAAATTCATGTCCATCTCAGTATAAATAAGAACTTGAAGTGACTTACATTATTAACAATAAAATAAAATATAAATTGATAAACAGATCCAGGGCATGAGCGGACTGATAAAATGAAGCTAGAAGGTATCATTAGTTTACAGAAAGACCTATTGTAAAATTCTATTAAATCACCAGAAATCATATGGAGATTTGGCTCCAAGCTTCCCAGTGGCCAAAGCAAAGAAAGTAGAATTATTTGCAAGATTTACATCTTGATATTTTTTAAAGGTTGGGTCTAGGAAAAGCCCATATTTTTCCGGTGTGAGCATTAAGAGATCTATTTCTCTTAAGATTATAAAGGGAATGTTACAGGATATGAAACATTGTCCTCAACATCATCCTGACAGTAATTTCAAGGGCATATTATCCTATGGTTGCTTTTTCAAGAATGTGAATTGTGACACCAATGCCAAAACAATAAATATTCAGTAAGACCAATTTTACATGTAGCCAAAAAAATACATTACAGTTTTTGAACAAATGATTATTTATGAATAGTATTTGGTCACTCCAGAAAAATGACTGACCTTTATAATATCCACTCATATAAATATACATTTATATACATATAACAGTTGCAAAATATATTTATTATATGCACATGTATATATCCTGTAACCCCCCCCACACACACACTGCCAACCAGATTATAAATCTCATACAGGTTTGTAGAACTTATTATATCCCCAGTGCTCACCACAGTACTGTGTAAATGAAGATGGAAGGTGAAATATTGGGTAATGTGATAGCAGTGTCACAGGAAAACTAAGGGGGCAAATAATAATTATATAGTATGATGAAGGTGAGTAGCTAATGTAATTACTTCAGAAATATGTAAAAAATAATGACAGGATCAGGTCAGCCAGATATCAACTCAAGAAACACGGAAAGCCCGAGGGTCTCTGGGGAAGCAAATAAGAAGAACCTTATCTCCTATAGCTTCTGAGAAGACCGTACTAGAAATCAGACCCAAGACCTAATTTTAAGGATGACAGAGATGCCATGATATTTGAAGCACGGCCTTGACAGGTGTCCTCTATAAAAGTCAGAACTCTGAGAGGAAAGGAGTGTGACTGTGATACTTGGATGAGCTCATATTGATGCATCGGCCTGAGAATATTGAACCCCAGAATCCACTAAACCTTTCCAATTGGTAGGATTAGCTCCCTGCTCTTTGCTGGAAGAGAGAAACTCTTCTTGCTTGGATATGCTAGAAAGACCTCATCTGAGGCAGGTAACTTGCATATCATGTGTGTCTTTTTCAAAAACTTCTGCCACCCTCAGACCTCAAGACTGGGACCCAGGGGCAGGTCATGGCCCAACCCACGCATGGAAACACAGTCCCTGTTGTGTGAGCAGGTAGTTTACATCCTGAATGAATTGTAGGACCAGGTAATTGATATTGGCAGGGACCCGGGGAACTAATGTGGGAGTGAATGTTGAGGATATTGGATCAGGAAATTGTTTACCTGCAAGCACTCACCCATAGTTTGGAGTTCAAAATATTCACAAGGACACCTGAATTTTGCTCTCATGTGCTTTGGAATGGGTCTTTGAAGCTTTGACACAGTAATGGCCTGCAGTAGATGAGGTAGTGATACAGGAATACCTGGACATGATAGTGAGGAGGGGAACAGAAGACTGAAGGAGGTGGAATGTTAGAAAGGTTTTATTTCTTAAGACCATTGAACCCACCATTTGACCATGATCCCCAGAAGGACCATAGCACAGTCTCCATACTAAGGCAAGAAATGTCCTGGCAATAAGCAATGACATCTTTGAGGGGTTCAGTAGTATCCTCTGAAGGCTAGGGCTGACAGAAAGAGATACTGCCATGGAATTGGGCATTCGAATACCAAAGAAGAAAAGGGGGAATGACAGAGGCCAATAGTAGTACTTAACCTTCAATGGCAAGGTGGTCTTTATCTCAGACTCTGATTTTGGGGAAACCCAGAATAAGACAATGATAAAGGCAAAGACCAACTCATTCTAATGGATTTTTAATGCTTTCCTTTCCAGTCAACATCATATAAGATTACTTAATACTTATTGTACTTATTTCTTTGTGCTTACGAGTTTGAATTCACTTAAAATTTTATAACCTAGAAAAGGCTACATATTTTCATTATGATATTGCAGCACTTTATCAAGTAAGTGTTTTGTTTGGTTTGGTTTGGTTTGGTTTGGTTTCCTCTCCTTGCCTCTCCATTTTTAGTAATTGAACCCACTTTCCTTTGATTATCCCAAGCACTTAAGTGGCATAAGTCTTTCAGCTTTTAGATGAATACTTTATTTACAGTGTTCATAACCATAAAATAAGTAGTTTCTTTTAATGTAGTCATTTTGAAGTCTGTTCTTTTTCTAAGATTCTCTTGCCAATTTAGAAAGTGAAAGTATATAGAGAAATTGATTCAGTCTTAATGACTCTTATTTAATTCTTCAAACCGGGAAGTAGCTGGATAAATGACTCACCATGGAATTGTCTTTATCATTAGAAATGCTCTTCAGCTATTCTCAGTGAAGTACTTTTATAAAGCATCTGATATGTGTCCGGCATAATGCTAAACCAGAAAGAACTCTGAAGACTATTCATGTTTGGCTGTAGATTTTGCATAGATATCTCCTTAGGTTTAACCACTAAGATCTGATTCCTGAAAACAGTTGTTAGTTCCATACATTTGGTTCAATAAAAGTGCTTGACAGTCTTTCTCTGGCCTTAGGTAGGTCTAAAGAAGACTTCCAAAATAAACCAAAGGTAAGAATAAACAAGATGTAATGTTCATGAGCTGGGCTACCTCCAAGAAAGTTGAGCAGAGTAAAGTTTATCTTTAGTTCATCTTCCTCTTCCCTTCTGTGTATTTTCTACCATCTGAAGATACACACTTCAGCTGCACAATACAGCTTTTTGAGGATTGTTTGAGTTTTCCTGTGGGTCTTTCTTAAGCCCTATCCCCTTGTTTTATTTTATTTTATTTTATTTTATTTTATTTTATTTATTTACTATTGTCATCATGTTCAGTTAGCCAGCATATAGTAGTACATCATTAGTTTTTGATGTAGTGTTCAACAATTCATTAGTTGCATATAACACCCAGGGCTCATCACCACATGTGCCCTCCTTAATACCCATCACCCTGTTACCCCATCCCCCCACACCCCTCCCTTCTGTAACCCTCATTTTTGTTCCTGGAGTCCAGAGTCTCTCATGGGTTTGTCTCCCTCTCTGATTTCTTCCCATTCTGTTTTCCCTCCCTTCCCCTATGGTCCTCCATTCTATTCATTATGTTCCACATATGAGTGAAACCATATGATAATTGTCTTTCTCTGCTTGACTTATTTCACTTAGCATAATCCCTTCCAGTTCCATCCATGTCGATGCAAATGGTGGGTATTCATCCTTTCTGATGAGTGAGCGATATTCCATTGTATATATGGACCACATCTTCTTTATTCATTCATCTGTTGAAGGGCATCTCGGCTCCTTCCACAGTTTGGCTATTGTGGACATTGCTTCTATGAACATTGGGGTGCATGTGCCCCTTCTTTTCACTACATCTGTATCTTTGGGGTAAATACCTAGTAGGGCAATTGCTGTGTTGTAGGGTAGCTTTTTTTTTAACATCTTGAGGAACCTCCATACTGTTTTCCAGAGTGGCTGTACCAGCTTGCATTCCCACCAGCAGTGTAAGAGGGTTCCCCTTTCTCCACATCCTCACCAACACTTGCTGTTTCCTGTCGTGTTAATTTTTGCCATTCTAACTGGTGTGAGGTGGTATCTCATTGTGGCTTTGATTTGTATTTCCCTGATGGCTAGTTTTTTGACATTACGGATAAAGGGCTGGTAGTCAAGATCTATAAAGAACTTCTCAAACTCAACACCCGAAAAACAAATAATCCAGTCAATAAATGGGCAGAAGAAATGAACAGACACTTCTCCAAAAAAGATATACAAATGGCTAACAGACACATGAAAAAAATATCCCCTTGTTTAGAACATAATCTTAACAGGGAGCTCTGTACCTATCTAACTTGACTTGCTTGGACAAAACATAAGTGGTTAAGGTAAATTTGAAAGATGAAAATAATGTTTCATTTGATGTATTGTTTTATATCTTTGCATGTATCCTAGAAACTAGGGTCTCTGCCATAATTTATTTCATTTTGTGCATTAGAAGAAGAAAGCTCTGCGTCCTCCAGTATCTGTTAAACTTATTTTTAAAAGATAGATATGGAAGAAAACCAGGGAAGGATTTTTTTTTCTTCTTCTTTTCCCATTAACGTATACTGAATTTAAAAGAGTAGTAGACATGTTTAAAGTAATATTTTATATGCATATATGTATATGGAAATTAATGCCTCCTCTTTCAAATGGGTTGCTTTCATAAATCTTCTCTTTTCCTAGAGCAGTTCAAGGATGACGTAGAGACTAAGACATGATGATAATATAGGAAGGATTTAAGCACTGGGTGAATGAATGGTTGGACTAGCTGATCTTTAAGAACATTTCCAAACCAAATAGTCTCTGATTTTATGAAACCCTATATGCAGCCTATTATAAAATGCTTCTTGCTTCCCTATTCAAAATTAATTACAATAAGTCCACAAATAATTATCTTAGCATGCTTCGCATTGTCTCATGCCATGATATATGTAGGGAAAGTTTAATTGAGTTTAATTAAGGGACCAGGTTTGTTTGTTTTTGAGTGTATTATAGCTAAAATTATCAGAAAAACACTCATGACTTGATTTCTCACATATTAATATCTTTAGTACAAACAATAAGAGGTATGAAGAGTTAGAGAAAGATCAGACATGGGCATGCTGGTGGAGAAAAGAGGTCAAGCTAACCAAGGACCTCTGTGTAGTCTCTTGTTTCAGAGATACCAGGGAAGGGTTATGATAGGGAGCCCATAGATTATAAAATCATGGTGCCTGACTAAAATATAAATATCAGATGTTTTATTCCAATAAAAATGTATTTAAAGTTGAAAATTTTAATTTTATTTAAAAAAGATAAGTATCAAAATTGAATACCATGTTAAAATGACTAATGCTGGCAAGACCTTGTTTATTTCATCAATGTGATCTTACCAAACACCATTCTCAATATATCTGTAACTTTGTGCGTTCTTCACTTATACAGTTAATAGAAGTCCAGTAATTGGCATGTTTGTTATTAAATGTCATCTTAATAACAGGTCTTGGTGTTGCTGGGCTGCAGCACAGCCAAGTGAATCGTCCTGCCTGACATTGAACATCAAAGTCTTTGTACTTGCCACTCATTTTGTAAGGTCTCAGAGGACAGGCGTTTTGCAAACTCCATGAAATCTTAATAACAGCCTAAAGGAGAGACAGCAGATGAAAATGAAGAGCCACTATCCCTTTAAACATGACTGTATCACACAGCTACTATTCATAGCAACTGAAAGCCAAATAATGGTTCTGAACAGAACATGACTAGACAATTAAGGTCACCTTTGGCAGCTTTATAAGCAAGTGCATATTCTAATGGTCTCCTGAAATCCTTCTCCTATGACATAACTGTTGCAAGAGGTGATACCCTCACTGGCTCATGGAGCATTTTCTTCTTTTTGCCTTTGAGTCACATGTCTGAACTTTTATTTGAGGTTTCTTCTTTGGAGTAGATCCATTTATCAGTGAAATGATTCAGTACAGTAACTGCTCTAGAACTTGATGGAAGCTATTGCTGTTTTCCCAAGCCTTGACTGCTTAGTACTGGTTCTTTTTTTAGAAGAAAACTTCTATTTTATGTGGACAGTGTGAAAACTCTAAGAAAATAATTAACCATAATCTCATGATCTAATTAAACCAGTGTTATTTTCTTCTAATTCCTTTTAGAAACTTGTGTGTGTGTGTGTATGTGTGTGTGTGTGTGACAACATGAAGCTTTTCATACCGTAAGTAATTTTACGGCTTGCTTTTGCATTTTTGTGATGTAATTATTTTATATTCATAAAGTATATATTACACATGCAAGATACACAACTAATGGTAATATAATGCCCCTGAACTATTGAGAAATGCAATATTTGAAGTTCTCCATGGGGCCCCTATATGCCCCTTTTCACTCACTAATACTTGCTTCAACACTTAGACAGTAAAGGATATCCATATATAGTGTTGGTTGGAAACGATGAATAAGAGTCTTCTTGTTCAGTCCATGAGTAAGAGTGAAAAAAAATAGGGTCATAGTCATTCAGGGTCAGCACAGGAAAGAGATGGTGTGCTCTAAGGGGAGAATTGAGGAGAGCTTAATGAAGGGGCTACCTGCAAATGTGCGAGCAGGGTTAAAGGAAACTAACAAGGCACAATATAGTACCCCCAAACTAGCAACAGTGCAGAGCCATTACCTCCACTTGGCCTGAAGATACAGGGGGCCGGGAATGGTTACTGGCACACCAGAGTGGTAGCCTTCAGGAAAGAAATGGCACCGTTCTTGAATTTTTTCACACAAAGAGGGAGCTAGGGAAATACATACGTTCACCTTATACTCCTTTCACTGATCTCCAGTAGGTTCTTTCTGTTGGTTGCACCCAACGGAAGTAGGGCAAGGAAAGATTTGATGCAATCTCTAAGTCGTCCCCCCCCCCCCCCCCCCCAGGGCATAAAGCAGAGTGGGGGAATGTTGGAGGATAGATATAGAAGTCCTAGGAAAGTAAACACATGGTGGTTAATTAATAAATGAGGACCATTTGTTTTGTCTCAGGTCCAATTTGTGGGTCACTTTTTTCGGTACTGACAGGTAGGTGTTAATTAAAGATATTAGAAGTACTGACTTTGAGATACCGCCTTGAAAAAAATTTCTTCTGGGACGCCTCGGTGGCGCTGTTGGTTGAGCATCCAACTCTTGGTTTTGGCTCAGGTCATCATTTTGGGGTCGTGGGATAGAGCCCCGCATCAGGCACCGCACTGCTGCTTGAGATTCTCTCTCCCTCTCCCTCTGCCCCTCCTGATCATGCACGCTCTCTCTCTCTCTCAAATAAATAAATAAATCTTAAATTTTTTTTTCTTTGAACTTCTATAGGAGCTAAAACCAGGTCTGAATGTAATTGTTCTGTCATTTTGTTTCACTTAACACATATTATCTGAGATTATGCATATGCTTTAACATGACTACTCTCAAAAGTCAAGCCAAGGGTTTTGTTTGTTTTTGTTTTGTTGGTTTGTTTGTTTTCAAATCAGATGATAGCATCTTGAATTGCCCCATTATAATAGGTCCCAGCCTTGCAGTTTGGATTACATGCTTAGGAAAGTCTATTCATCTGTCATCTAGCATTAGTGCTAGAGGATGAGCTTTATAACATATGTGTGTTTTTCTTTTCAATGTCTATATCTGTTTCTGTTCCAAAGGTAGTCTACTTTTCCCAGATGCTGCCAGAAGCCTTTAGTGGCTTTTCAGAATAGTTTTTTCTTTGACCTACATCTCCAAGTATCTCTCCCTGCTAGAAAATGTGTCTACAGTGCTCTCTGTAAGAAGGAACTCATAATACTTTATCTGAAAAGGAAGGACTTAGAAAAACCACTCATTTTAGCTTCTTTCTTAAGATTGGATTGCCCTTCATATCATTCATAAAAATGCTTGTCAAATTTTTCTTAATTCTAGAATGAATGATTAGCATAGCACTTGGCACATAGCAGACCTAACTAAATGTGTGTTTCCTTTTTTTTACATCCTTTATTAATGTAAACAGACATTTGATAACTCTCCCTGGATGTCTATATAGGGATTTTGTTTTGGTAGATTTCCTTCCCACTGAATGGATTAGTCTAGATGCCCTTTTTCATAACTCAGATCTGGCTATTGTGGTCAGGGATCTGGGATAGTAGGATGACTGAGAACTGTATGGGCCATGTGCCCAGGACCAAAGTAGAGGCCAAATCCCAGTAACAGAGACCAGTACAGCCAAGAAAAGAGAAAGGATCAAACCATCATGCAGACTCGACAGATAACCTACAGTGTTCAAGTTACGGAGATCCTCATCAGATAAGAGAAAGATTCAGTTGAGAGACCTGTCTGAAAGCATGAATAAGAAGTCTAATGTAGAAAAACATTTGAGGGATGTGTGTAGCCTGTGGAGGACTCTTAATTACTGTTCTCTGCCTTTTACATATTTGGATCTTGTTTGTTTTAAAGGGGGTCAAATAGGATGCCTGGGTGGCTCAGTCAGTTAAGCATCTACCTCTTGATTTCGGCTCAGGTCATGATCTCGGGGTTGTGAGTTCGAGCCCCACATCTGGGCTGTGTGCTGGGTGTGGAGCCTGCTTAAAATTCTCTCTCTCCCTCTCCCTCTGCCCCTCCCCCCAATAAATATAAATATATAAATAAATAAATGGGTCAAATAGTGCACAGTTGTTAGTAGTTCTTTTTGATGTTTCATCGTAAGGTTTTCAAAAAGCATCCCATGAAATTTCATCCAGAGCTGGTGTGTGTGCACGGAAGTGTTGTGTTGGTGGAAGGGTAGGTTCTTGAGGGAGTGAGAAGAGTTGATAGATTCACATCCTTATAGAAATTCTAGTAACAAGTGGTTGTCATGCAAGATTTTTTTAAGCAAAGGATTCCAAGGTTTAAAAATATGTTTCAAACCCATTGGCTTATCCTAATTTGTTCCTGAAGTATAGTAGTAGGTGTCAGCCAACTTCAGCCTGCAGGCAAAATCCAGCCTTCTAGATGTTTTTATATGATCTGTGAGCTAAGAATGATTGTTACATTTTAACTGGTTGAAAAAATCAAAAGACTATTTCATAACATGTAAAAATTATTTGAAATTAAAATTCCAGTGTTTACAAAGTCTTATTAGCACATAGTCACACACATACTTGTTTATGAATTGTGTATGGCTGCTTTTGCACCTGCAACAGCAAAGTTGGGCAGATGGGACAGACACTGTATGGACTGAAAAGCCTGAAATATTTACTCTCTGGGTCCTTTACGGAAAGTTTGTCACCCCTGGATTAGAACTTTCCAATGGTGTAAAAAAAAAAAAAAGAAGTACTGAGCAGCTGCCTTACACAATTAGGTCTTCTGGCTTCGTATTTTTGTCTTCTCAAGAGTAGGATTTGGGCCTTACCACATGGAAAAGAAAAGTTTACAAGTATAGATAAAACGGGAACAAAACATTTTAGTATCTACTGTGAGCAAGGCACTAGACTTGACACTATAAACTACATTATCTTAGTAATTTTTATAGCTACTCTAAGAGCTAGGTACTTCCATTGTCATATTACAGCTTAGGAAATGAATTCAGAGAGGTTATGTGACTTGCATGATATTATTCAGTGGATAAGGGGAGGCAGCATACAAACTCCACCCTTTTTATTTTCACTATATAGATGCTCCTAAGAGCCCTGTATCCTCCATATTCTTATTATTCTTGTTGGTTTCTAGGTTCTTGACCCATGTAAGTTTTTGAACACCAAAGCTGTAGCCAGTAGCCTAATTACACATGGAATAAACAAGCACTCTAGATTGAGTTCAACATAAGAGTGTCCAGTGATAATGGATCACATGCTAGTATCATTTCCATTCATTTTCTTTCCTTTGTGATTCAGCCTCATCATAAAGCTGAAAACTATTTGTTTAGCCAAAAGAAGGATATTTCCCCATTTTTTCTCTTTGAAATCTGTCTTTAATCTTGCTACTCTGGGATTTACCATTTAAATCTTCCTTAATTTTAGTTCTTGGCTTTAGCTTTTAGGGTGATAATTTGTCATAGGCATAATTTTGAATTAGGTAAAATTTCTCTTCAACTTTCCTAACCTTATATCCATTCATTTTATTACCTCGTCTTCCCTATCACATAGTGGAGTGTTTATAGACACTTAAGAACTGGCTGTCAGGAGGGAAAAAAGAGTCTTGATGAGTAGCATTTGCAGATTTCCATGGTGTAAATACCTCCATAATATCCCATTTCAAGCTACCAGTGTAATGGCTTAAAAAAATTCTGAAAATTTAACAGCTGGCTCTTGTGAATTAGTATAAGCCAGCTCCAACATATAACATAGCTTATCCATTATTCAGGTATTTTATGTGGCTCACACATTCTGCCTATCACCTCAATCTGCCTCCCCTGTGTCTGCTCTAATTCTGCCCTCCAGGTAGTACTCCATGCTCTGCCTCAGCAATATACTGGCGTATGTACATTTTTTCTTCCTGACCCTGTCAAGTGACTGACAAACCAAGCTGAGGTACTGACACAAGATGAGATGTTAATGAATGACAGATTCAGTGGGACAGCATATGCCTCAAAAGAACAGTTGTCAGAAACAGAAAAAGAGTAATGGTTTAGAAATAGCAATGGTGAATAAGAATAAGGGCTGGGAGGTAGGAAGAACATGTGATGAAGAGGTTGAAGATATAAGACAGTTCGCCATGAAATGGGAGTTCCTAGAGGACACAGTAGGAAGGTTGAAGAGGAAGAAGAAATGTGAGAGTCTGGTCAAGGTAGGCCTCTAGAGAGCAATGTAGAAATAAGAGTGTGAAAGAATTTGCATGATCCAACACTTGGACAACCTGTGAAGTGACCAAGGATAACAAAGATATGAATGTCAGAAGTTAAGCAGATGTTAAGGCCCCCAAAAGAATCAGACACAGCCATTTTCCAACATATTGGGAATAGATGAGAAGCATGTGTTGTACACCAGTCTACTCAAAATAAGTATTAGCAGTAAGCTGGATTGATTTTGTTTCTGATGGAGTCCTACCTGAGGGGAATAAAGCTGACATGGAATTTTTGGGGTTTCTAGGGATCTCATTGAGTAAGAAATAAGATCAGCCTCTTGGAAGAGTTCAACTTTGGTATGGTAAAGTCCATAGTCTGGCTTTATTATGTGCTTCCTTGGGATAAACTGAATGTCTCATCATGGTCATTTAGAGGATTGGTCTCTATACCTGGAGGCTGAATTATTGGCTTTTCTTTGTTCTTGAATTCATCTCTTCCTGACAGTTGAGAGATTTTTTCCAGCATTTACCTGTTCCCTTTTTAGATTCCCCTTCTGATAACTACTTCTTTAACTTACTACTTTTTAAAATTCTGTTTTGCTTCTTCAAAAAAAGTTACCTTTCTGAAAATTTTTTTAAAAGCCTCATTAGTGAGAAATCCAATAGCTTTACCCTATCAACTTTCACCAGGATATCCTGCAGACTTGGGCATTGATGACCATTCCCTCTTGCACACTCTTTTCTCCCATTCATAAAAATATGCTCCATCATTACTCTCTTTTGGTCATCTTGCTGCAATATTGTAAAGTATTCCACTTTCTCCGCTAACTTCCTAATATGAATATTTTCAGTTCTTGATCCACAAGTTGCCTACGAAGATTAAACTTTTACCTCTGAGTTCAAGATTTTTCCCCTTAGTTGACAGTTCTATCTTCTCTCTCAAAGTATGTGTCTCAATGTTTATAGGAGAAGAAGAGAGGAAGTAGACATGGTAGAAGCTGGCTACACTTCTTATTTTGTAGATTTGACCCAGAAATCATATAAGTATTCTGCATAATTATGACTTAAGAATTATTTAAAAAGGCAATCCATAAACATCAAGGCAAATTGAAAGAAATGAATGTAATGGTGTTAGTGATAATCTTTTTACTTGTATTCTGAAACAGTCATGTGTGTGTTGTGGTATAAAGCAAATTAATAATTATATTGATGTCATTGAGAGCCCAGATATCCATCATGAGGAAAAGGAGAAGCATATGTAAGTCTGATGAGGTTGAAGAAACAGGCTTCAGTGTTAAATTTGAATTGGAGTTATCTGTGTGTATGCATGACCTAGTTTAACAAAAAAACATTTCTTAGCTCTGCAAAAGAAAGGGTCTAGAAACAGTGAAAAACCAGTAACAAAGAGCCCTTGAAGTTCCCAGACTGTGATCTCAAAAAACCACTTCCCCTTAAAGGAACTAGGGCTTCTTAGAGAAGTGCCTGATACCTGCTTTGGGACCCAGAATGTAAACGCTGAGCAAGGAACGTCTTTTCAAGGCAGAAAGCAAGGGAACTATCAATACTATTAGGGTCATATCAAAAAGATCCCACTTGAAGAGTCTCCCACTGACTCCCCAAAATGGAAAAATTGACAAGGGACTAAAATACTTCAGATATATGTAATGTATCAGTCCATAATTATAATAAAAACTTATTGGTCACTTTTAGAGTGGGCTAAAAATTTAACACATGATTTTAAAAGCTCTTAAATAAAGGGGAAGAATCAAGCATTTATCCTGCCTTTCCTGTATAAACTATATTTCAGGGTGATCAAAGAGATGATGAAAGTTGCTCTTTATAATATGGCACCATATATTAACTATACTGGAATTATAGGGGAAGGGAGGGAAAACTGAATGGGAAATCATCAGAGAGGGAGACAAACCATGAGGGACTCTTAACTATAGGAAACAAACTGAGGGTTACTGGAGGAGAGGTGGGTGGGGGGTTGGGGTAACTGGGTGATGGGCATTAAGGAGGGCACGTGATGTGATCAGCACTGGGTGTTGTATGCAACTGATAAATGATTGGACACTACATCTGAAACTAATGATGTACTATATGTTGACTAATTGAATTCAGCCTGCCTTCATGCTGTGGTATTTTCAGGCCACTGTTTGCTTTGTCTCAATAAAAGTTTCCTAATGTCACATAAAAAATAAATAAATTAATTGATTAATTAAAAAAATAAAATTAAAACCAATAAAACAAGAAGAAGAATGCTAGCTAATAAATGAAAGAGTAGTAAAGTTAAAATAACAGTTTGCAAGACCTAATAAATTCTTAGATTTAAAACAGACACAATCAGACATATGTGCTTCCTCATGGAAATTCACTATAGTGCTTAGGAAGTATTCTTGACAAAAAATAAAAAACAAAATAATAAAACCCAAATCTGAGTCTTATGAAGCCTCTTGTTCTGACTACTAATTTACAATAAATTCAGTGAAGGTAGGAACATGTTAAATGATATTCTATTGGGATGCACCCAGCAAAACTATGAAAAACCATATGGAACAAATGATTCGATTTCTTTTTTCTTTATTTCTAAAAAACAAAGTACAAGGGGGAAAAGAAGAGATGGAGAGGGAACCTATAGATTAAAAAAGACATATCAGGGGCACCTGGGTGGCTCAGCCGTTAAGCATCTGCCTTTGGCTCAGGTCATGATCCCAGGGTCCTGGGATCCAGCCCCGCATTGGGCTCCCTGCTCGGCGAGAAGCCTACTTCTCCCCCTCCCACTCCCCCTGCTTGTGTTCCTGCTCTTGCTAACTCTCTCTCTGTCAAATAAATAAATAAAATCTTAAAAAAAAAACCGTATCAATTGCAGTGTGTGGACATTATTTGTATCCTGATTGGAATAAACAAACTTAAAAAAGTTGAAGCAAATGGGGAAATTTAGGGGCACCTGGGTGGCTCAGTCAATTAAGCATCTGCCTTTGTCTGGGGTCATGGTCCCAGGGTCCTGGAATAGAGCCCCACATTGGCCTCACTGCTAAGTGGGGAGCCTGCTTCTCCCTCTTCCTCTGCCACTCCCTCTGCTTGTGCTTGCATGTGCGCATATCACTAGTTTGTAACATATGATCAAATCATGACTTTATAGCAATACTAGAAATAAACTGTATCAGTCACCTTTGGAAGTGGCTATATCCACTCAGTATTCCTTAAAAAAAATGCTTAGCAATAAGAATCAATAATTTGTACTGCTTTTATGTTAATATATTTCAAGACAACAGAAGAACTGATGATAGTTCTTGCTTATTCAAGAATTGTAGCTAATAAAAAAAGGGGGGACGCCTGGGTGGCTCAGTTGGTTAAGCAACTCCCTTCGGCTTAGGTCATGATCCCAGGGTCCTGGGATCGATCCCTGAGTTGGGGGGGGGTCCCTGCTCAGCGGGGAGTCTGCTTCTCCCTCTCCCTCTGCTGCTCCGCCTGCTTGTGCTTTCTCTGTCAAATAAATAAATAAACTTAAAAAAATAATTGTAGCTAATAAATGCTTTTTTTAAGTGAAAAATTAAGGTCACTACTTTGCAGCACTTTTTTGGAATAAGGGATGCAGATCCAAATTGATGGATGCCAGAACTGTTAGATAAATGATAGGAAACTATATGATAAATGATCAAGCTTATGAAACCTCAACCCACTTATCAATATTAACATCACTGAACTGAACTGGCCTTCCAGGTGATTCAGTAAGAGACACAGCACTGCCTATGAATAGTCTTACCAAAAAAAAAAAAAAAAAAAAAAGTCCTGAATCTAACTGAATCTAATTATCTTGTAGAACCACCTGCCGATTAGGAGGAAATATGGGGGTGGGTAAATATGTTACATGACAACAAATGGATACAATCGACAAAACATAGAATGGGAGAAATTCTACAAGATAAATATCACTGTTTCTTAAACAGTTAAATGACATGTAGAAAATAAGAGTGAAGGGAACCCGTACAGATGAAAAGAAACCTAAAAAAAATATGAACCATGTAATGTGTGGACCTCATTTGAATCTCCATTTGCACAAATCCACTGGGAAATGTTTCTGAGACACTTGTAAAAATTTGAGCATAAACTCGGTTTTAGGTATCATGAGACTGTTGTTCCTTTGATGAGGTGTAGTAATTATATTGCACATGGTATAAGATTCATAGGTAAGTATTACAGAAAAGATATAATAATACCAAAGTTTTTCACTGAAATATACAATAAGAGGAGAGGTAGAGGAAGTAGGGGAAAAAGAGGTAGTGTCAGCAGCAGCATGTTAGAACTGATTAAACAAAATTGACAAAATGTTCATATGTTCCTATCTGTGAAGCAGGGTAGAGGGTGCATGGGGGTTAATTACACTCTACTCTCTACCTTTGTCCAATTTTGGAAATCTCTCCAATAAAAAAAGTTTAAAAGTGAGTGAGTTAAATGAACTCTTTTTTTTTTTTAAGATTTTATTTATTTATTTGACAGAGAGAGACACAGCGAGAGAGGGAACACAAGCAGGGGGAGTGGGAGAGGGAGAAGCAGGCTTCCCGCGGAGCAGGGAGCCCGATGCGGGGCTCAATCCCAGGACCCTGGGATCATGACCTGAGCCGAAGGCAGACGCTTAACGGCTGAGCCACCCAGGCGCCCCGAGTTAAATGAACTCTTGACTTCGCTGAGGTATCTAGAAACTCATGAAGACCAGACAGGGGTCTCTAGGATCCTCACTTTTCCAGGGTTTTCTCAAAGAACATCTCCTTCTAGGGTGCTACTTCCCACTGGGCTCTCTCCTGGAAGGTCCCCCAGTGCCAGGGGAACCGTGTTCAGCCAGAGCACCATGCTGAGGAATCATACCACTAGCCAGCTTATAAGTGGCTGTCCTTATATTTATTTAAAATTATCTTCAGGACGCCTGGATGACTCAGTCAGTTGAGTGACCCACCTTTGATTTCGGATCGGGTCATGATGAGTAAGTTCTAGAGATCTGCGGCATGTTAGAGTGCCTATAGTTAATACTATGTTGTACATTTAAAAATCCGTTAAAAGGGTAGATCTCATGTTGTGTCTTTACCACAACAAACATTTTTTTAAAAAAAATCACTGTGATAGATAATGTTAAAAAGCAAGTTACAAATATCTTTAGAATAATACTCTGCTTTTGTCCGTGTGTATGTGTGGGTGTGTGTTATATATACATATATATAAATTTTTGAAGACTCTACAGCAAAATGTTAAAAGTTGCTGTAAACGCCACGAGGACAGGAAATTTATTTTTTTGCTGCCCAGTCTACAGTGCCTAAAACACTGCCTGGCACAGAGAAAGCATTCAATAGATATTTGTGGACTTAATGAATTAAAAAAAATGACTAAATGTGGAATTAGAAATTATTATTTTGCTTCTCATTTTCTAATTATGGCATGTCGATTAAGTACTTCCTCAATAAAAATGTACTATTTACTTTTTTATGGTATGTTTAATTTTGAGAAAAAGTCTTAGAGTCATTAGTAATTGCTTTTAGGAGTCTCACAAGTGGTAAATGCATATATAACAATTATAAGCAAAATCACAACTTTTAAGAAATATGTCATGAACTTTCTGGAAATGTTTACTTTCTGAAAGATATGTTACATTCATGTTTATGCTCTTGATATTGTTGACATTTAAATTTTTGGAATGAATGTATTTATTGGCAAGTCACCATGACTTTATTTAAAAAAATGTTTGAGGCAAAAGTATATGTACTCTTGCTATTGTTAAGTAATTTAAATCAATACTCCTTACTTAACTCAGCTTTCCCAAGGGCCTTGGTTTTATGTGGCATCTCAGAGATAGAGCATGCACCATTGCTCTTTAAACATCTACTTTAATTGTGCTTTTAATTCTGCAGACTTTACAGAGAGACCCAGATCTGTTGACAGAGGAAATGAACTACAGATTCTGCCCTTTCTACTTTGTCACTCTAACTGCTTGGTAAATGAGGTTCGGGTTTGCAGGGGGGTAATGTCATTGCCAAAGTTTTTTAATCCTGAACTGTAACATGGATGGATGCATATATTTTCAGTGCACAATGATGAGATTTGTCTCCTTTATTTTTGAAGTAATGTCCTTGATAACAGTGCTCTGTTCTAAAGGAGATGTGACACACTGTAAACCCGTCTGCCTATAAATATCATTCAGACGTCTTCAGTGAAGGGAGAAATGCCAGATTTGGGGTCCTTGGGTTTGCTTGTAGTTTTCCAAGAGCCAATGGTATCATTGAATTTGGATTATT
Source organism: Mirounga leonina (assembly GCF_011800145.1). Classification (NCBI taxonomy): domain Eukaryota; kingdom Metazoa; phylum Chordata; class Mammalia; order Carnivora; family Phocidae; genus Mirounga; species Mirounga leonina. Next base: position 8,364,262 of record NW_023270158.1, on the reverse strand, counting down.
AAATCTACAGTGGGATTTTAAATATTAGCAAAGTATGTTTTAAATCCTCTCCAAACCCACGTATTTTTTTTTATTTTTTTTAAAGATTTTATTTATTTATTTGAGAGAGAGAGAGAATGAGAGACAGAGAGCATGAGAGGGAGGAGGGTCAGAGAGAGAAGCAGACTCCCTGCTGATCAGGGAGCCCGATGTGGGACTCAATCCCGGGACTCCAGGATCATGACCTGAGCTGAAGGCAGTCGCTTAACCAACTGAGCCACCCAGGCGCCCCTCAAACCCATGTATTTTATTTTAAAAAAATTTTTTTAACTTTTTTATTGTTATGTTAATCACCATACATTACATCTTTAGTTTTTGATGTAGTGTTCCATGATTCATTGTTTGTGCATAACACCCAGTGCTCCATGCAGAACGTGTCCTCTTTAATACCCATCACCAGGCTAACCCATCCTCCCACCCCCCTCCCCTCTAGAACCCTCAGTTTGTTTTTCAGAGTCCGTGTCGTCTCTCATGGTTCGTCTCCCCCTCCGATTTCCCCCCCTTCATTCCTCCCCTCCTATCTTCTTCTTTTTTTTTTCTTAACATATATTGCATTATTTGTTTCAGAGGTACAGATCTGTGATTCAACAGTCTTGCACAATTCACAGCACTCACCATAGTACATACCCTCCCCAAAGTCTATCACCCAGCCACCCCATCCCTCCCACCCCCCCCCCACTCCAGCAACTCTCAGTTTGTTTCCTGAGATTAAGAATTCCTCATAGCAGTGAGGTCATATGATACATGTCTTTCTCTGATTGACTTATTTCGCTCAGCATAACACCCTCCAGTTCCATCCACGTCGTTGCACGTATTTTAATAACTGAAGTGCCAAAAGCACTTTATTATCTGGGGGCATGGTTAAAGAATGCAATTCTGCAGTATAGCTTCAGGATGTATGAGAGTTAGGGAGTTTTAAGACCTCAGCCATTGAATTTAATACAATCTCAGATACAGACTGGGAAAGCAAACTCTCTGTAAACTCTGAATTTAGAACTTAGCAGGGAAGTAAATGTGTAAATTCCTAAGTTCACTCCTGGAAAGAAATTACAAAAAATGGCTCAGGGTACTACGATGAAAGAAAAATTAATGGAGGAAAATTATGTCTGATCACTGAAGCATGGATATTGAATAAAACCATGCCTAGGTTAGGTACTCAAGAGACTCATGAGTGTAAAATTTCAGAGGAAATTCATAAAGGTTTAGGGATAGATAGAATTTTCCTCAGAGCAATATCATTTTTTTAAAGTTAGGTTTATTGAGGTATAATTTATATACAGTAGAACTCATCATTTTAGACATACAGTTCAGTGAGTTTGGACAGGCATATCTGATTGTATAACTACTACAGAATCCAGGTATGGAATATTTCCATCGCTTCAGGAAGTTCTCTTCTTTTGTCCTCAGTTCCCTCCTTTTTACCCACAGCCCAAGGCAACCACTGATCTGATTTCTGTCCTTGTATTTTTACCTTTACCAAAATGTCATATACATGAAATCATAGTTATTTAGCCTTTTGTATTTTCGCTTAGAATGTTTTTGAGATCTACTTATGTTGTTGTGCATATCAGTAGTTGATTCCTTTTTGTTGCTATTATTCCGTTGTATGAATGTATCCATTCACTGATGGATAGGCATTTGAGTTGTTTCCCGTATTTTGCATTTATGAGTAAAACTGCTATAAACATTTGTAGGCAAATATTTTTGTAGACCCATATTTTTCTTTTTCTGATTAAATGCTTAGGAGTGGGATCACTGGGTTGTATAGGGAGTGTATGTTTAATTTTATAAGTAGTTGCCAAATTCTTTTCTAAAGTAGTTGTCTCATTTTGCCTTCCTCTCAGCAAAGTGTGAGAATTCTTGTTGCTCTGCATCTAAACAAGTTTAGTTGTTTGGCATCCTTGTGAGTACTTGCCATTGTCAGGTTTTGTTGTTTTGTTTGAATTTTAGCTTTCGAATAGGGCTGTAATGGTGTCTCATTGTGCTTGTGTCTTGGATTTCACTAATGACTAATAATCTTGGGCATCTTTGTATGTAGAGACAAAGTTGAAGCAGGGGAGAAACATGTAGACCCTACATCACAGAGTAAAGGCTTGGATGAAGGAATTAACCTGTGAAAGCATCTTTCATTCACAGGAAAAAACAAGTGTACGTATATTGAGATATGGAGGTTACCATCCTTAATCCTATGAGCAGAACCACAATCCGTTGTTATGGGGAAGTGGTGGAGAGGTGTAAGGAGTGGGAAACTTCTGTCATCATCATTTGCGTATAGGAGCAGGTTGCGTATGTAGCAGAGGTGATGATAGAATAAGGACAACAAAATGGCTGGACAGGTTATGCAGGCTTTGAAAATACAGCTGAGCGTTCTAAATTTTAAAATATAATAAATACTCTGTTCTTGATAAAAAAGAAAATGACTCAAATATACTATGATAAAATGAAAATGAGTTTTTATTTAAGTTTTTAATAAAATTTTTAAAAATTCTTTGAGGAGTTACAACACTTCTAACTTGTGATGTGTTGCTGTATATAGATACCAAGATGGAACCTAAGACTTCTAATACTCACTAATGTGAATGTGACTGCTGAGGTGGAGGAAGTAATTGGGAATTCTGCGTAGTTACGCCACCACATATAGTCATAAATAATTTTTCCACCACATTTTTCCACCATATTTTTGTATTTGAATGACAGTAGGATCATTGCTTATTTAAACGTCATGATGTCATTTGATCATAATTTGATCTCCATGTATCATTTACATTTTTAACTTTTCCTCTCTGCTTTTCTCAGTAGCTGAGACAACTCCATGGAACTACATTATTTATAGGTTGTTGAAGTCTCTATTTAATAATAAAACAGTTAAAATCTCAGAAAAAAACATGAAAATGAGCTAGACATAGAAATTACACACACAGGGTGCCTGGGTGGCTCAGTTGGTTAAGCGACTGCCTTCGGCTCAGGTCATGATCCTGGAGTCCCGGGATTGAGTCCCACGTCGGGCTCCCTGCTCAGCAGGGAGTCTGCCTCTCTCTCTGACCCTCCCCCCTCTCATGCTCTCTATCTCATTCTCTCTCTCAAATAAATAAATAAAATCAAAAAAAAAAAAAAGAAATTACACACACACACACACACATCCTATTTACATGGATACATATATATCATGGAATGTTTTGATGCCAAACCATTTAAAGTGCTTGGGACACAGTAGTCCTAGTAGTTGCGGGATCCTGTTCTCCCGCATCTTCTATCCCTGTGCTCTCTTCCTGATTCACTCAGAATTGCTATCTTCCCTAGTAATGAATCCTAATTTTAAACTTTATCCAGTGCTTTGATTAATGAGATATAAAGCTTCTATCCTCAGCTCATCAACTCTGTCTTTAACCAATAATAAGAATTTCTGTATTTTTTTATAAAGACAATGGATTGTCCTTGGCTAGTAGTTGTGTAAGGACCCTTTATTGTAGTGGTTTTTAGCAGCTAGTATAAATTCAGTGTCAAAAGTACAAAGGATTTTAAGTTCCATATAATGTTACTGTTAAAGTTTTAATTTGCATCAATTTAATTCTCTTGTCAGTTGTCACACCCTATTAAAGTTGTGCCTCATCACATGCTGAAGGAGCAAATTAAGTCTGAGGTACAAGATGATGTGGCTTCTTGGGAAAGGCTATCCTTGGGTCCAAATTCCAGCCCTTTTGAGCTCATTGATCATTAATTTTTATATCTCTTAGGAATCCAGAATAGCATTCTCTGGCCGTCAGAGATTTGTAGAAAATGTCAGAATTTTATAGTTCTCTGGAGAAAGCATGAAAGGCACTATTTTTAAAGTTTTCTTTTTGTTGTTTTTCTTGTCATGTGTTTCCAGTATATTTAATTGCATTAGCCTTTCCCCGCCTTACAGAATAATCCTTTGAAACCTAAATCAGGTCATGGCACTCCTCAAATCCAAAGGCTCCTACTTCTCTCAGAGTAAGAGTGCGTAAAAGGACCTACAAGGCCCTACCACATGGTCTAGCTTTTCGTTACCTATCTGACTCAGTCAGCTATTTCACCTTCTCTCATTCTAATGTAGTTACACTGGCTCAGTAGCCCTTGAAAATGGCAGGTGTGTCCCTGCCTCTGAGCCTTTGCACTTGTTCCATGCAGTTACCTAGAATGTTTTACTCCCCGCATTTCTCGTGACTTATACACACTGCCTCACTCCCTTCCATTCCTTACCGAAATACCATCTTTTTACTGGTAATTTTCCTGAATGCATATCGAAAATTGCACCTCCCTCTTTTCGACACTTCCTCTCTCTTTTTGTTTATTTTTTTAAACCCAAACTAAATATTTTTACTTAGGTATCTTACTATTTTCTACCTCTCTCTGACTAGATTGCAGATTCCATGAAGGCAGAGATTTTGTTTATTTTGTTCACTTCTGAATCCATGTGTTCAGAACAGTGCCTGATGTAAAATGAGATCCCAGTAGATATTTGCTGAATGAATGAATGAATTTGAATCTGTTGTATCTGTGAGTTTGAGTGTATGCAGCTCTTCCTTTGCTCTCTCCTTTCTCCCTCCTCTATCCCTTCCTGCCCTCCCAAGTGGGGCTGTAGAACAGTAAGTCCTATCTTTTGCAAAGGTTCTTAGTTTCCCAGCAACTCCCAGAGATAACCCAAATGGAAGGACATCTGTGTTGATTTTGCTAGAGGGAATGCAGGAATATCTATCCTGGCCTTATAGGTATCTGGTTTTAGAAGGATGGATGCCGTGGGTTTTCTTAAACTAAGGCATCGTCCTTTTGGGTGGTGTGTGTAAGAGGCCAAGCCACTACTTATGAACAAGGGGCAAGATCTCATGACCTATCCATAGTCTTTACCGTTTTATCCCCATTGACTTGCACAAAGCCTGAAACTTACCATGTACTCAAAAAATATTTGGTAAAAGAAAGAAAGCTAAGACCACTCATTCTTTCTTTTCCCCCAGACCTACCTACCTATCACTTAGCAAAAGGTCTTCCTCACCTGGAACAAGCTGATGTGGAGTGGCTGGTGGCTCTGTTCAAAGTCCTTGATAATTACTTTGCCTATGCAAGTGGTCAAGGAGTACACCTTCCTGTGAGCATGTGAAATGGCAGCTCTCTGTGGAGTCCCTACCAGGGTGCCAAAGGTAAGGAAGCAAAACAAGCTATCTTTGAAGTTTTAAGAATTCTTTCAATGCTGTGTATGCTAACATCAGATAGGATGTAGAATGTAATGAGGTCTATCACTGTGGGGAACTAATTAGATATCCCATACCATGTAACTTGTATTTCATAAATCAGAAACTTTTAATGGGCCCTTTATTTTTTGGGAGGTTTTCCCTTCTCTTCTACCACAAGTTGTTGCCAAGCGTCTCTGGCCACTGCTAATTACCTGTTTGCCTCAGGCAAGATAGGTTCTGACTGTGAGTCCAAGAGTAGCCTTGGGCAAAATAATTCAGAACTGTGTTTACCAAAAATTATTCCATCAGTGCAACTTTGCAACAGTGTTTCCCATCATTACCGTTGCCTTGGTGCTTTTAAGATGTTTCATTGCTTAGAGCTGTTTGATCCCATCCATCCCTCTGGATTTTGAGCTTTTGACCTGTTAGACTTTCTGAGCCCCATGGGTCTGCATCTATGCTTAGCTAGCCCAGGGAATCAATATGCTAAGATTTTTCAAGATTATGGAATTAAAAATATATTCATCTGAATTAGGTGAACAACTAATCTGCCCCTCAACTTTTAGAAACTTACTGAAAGACTGAATAAATGGTTTATTCCAATTTGTTTCAAAAAGAGTTTTTGGCACCTGACAAAATAAATACAGTACAACAACATAATATTATGAAAATAAGTGATGGAGATTTGAGATGGTAAACTAGGAAATGTGTATTTGCCTCACATCCATCTAAGTTTCTTTCTAGAATAGGAGAATAAAGTTATCCAAAAGGAATAAAGAAGAAAATGGTAGGGGAGATCACATTTTTTTAAATCTCTCATTTATTAAATTTATTAAATCTCTTCAAGAATGTAACCCAATGGGGAAGACTTAAAAGAGTACTTATAAATATAAATAATCAAAATAACATTAATATTCCTGAGAAGCATTACATGTATACTAGATGATGATGGAATAGTTTCCTTCAAAATTATAGCCTATGTTCCTTTACTGAGAGAAAAAAATCAAAGGTGAAGAAAGAATAAAAACATGCAAAGATTCACAAATTTTATTGTACACATACCTTTTCTAAGAAGTTACTTGAGGATGTATTTTGCCAAAAGTTGTTTTTTAAAGGCTAAACCAAGAAGGAGGCATATATGGGAACCAGGAAGCTGTATCCACTCGAGAATGCTGAAGCGACATCTCAACATGACAGCAGTTGGGCAGGCCTGGGGAGCAACTTCTGCAGTTCAGGTGTAGTAGATAGAGACTCTAGAATTTAGTAAATAGAGGAAAGTTTCCAGGTACTAGGATGGGGGATGGGAGACATTAATAGAATAGAATGTATGATTGAGCACTTGGGAAAAAAAAGGAAGGGAGATGATAAAGTTAATCATGTGAGAAATAGAGGCCATTTGAAACTCCAGGAAAAAAAATTATATAGAAAGTCATGATCTAACTATGAAACGAACTGAATAATACTATGATGTTCAGCAATTACAATAGTGTAAGAAGACAATACTTACTTGGTGATGTTGGAACCATTTCCCTTTGTGTGGCTCAAGGATCACGTCACTGAGGTCAAGGTGAAGAAAATGCAATTCAATATACAATTTGGGCTGCACTGAAAGTGTTTCCATTGTCCTAAGATTGAAAATGCTATTTATTGACTTTTGAGGTTTTACAACGATCCTATACTTGGAATTTCTACTTAGTTGTAAACAATTTAAATTTGAACAACTTGGTAATATAAAAGTAATTATGTAAATCAAATTAGCTAGGACATGAGTGGACAGTGTTGGGAGATGTGGAAGAAAGTGTCAGTGTGCTAATTAATATCCTCAAAGTAAGGTGGTCAGAAGTGAAGTGATACTAATGGAAGTTAGTAGAACAAGGGGCTGAATATATTGTTTAATGTTACAAATGTAATTAATGAAAAAATTAAGTTCAGTTATATGCATATCAAAAATTTGGAGGAGGAAAGAGAAAGGGAAAATTAGTAAACTGAATCCACATCTTTCATAGACAAGAAAATAGAAGTATATATATATTATTTTGAGATAGGGAGGTTACCATCCTTAATTCTATGAGCAGAAACACAATCAGTTGTTTTGGGGAAATGGTACTGTGGTAGAGCTTTGCTGTTTCTTTAAATTTCTACCATGTGTATCTATTATCTTTATGTAAAAAATAAATTCAGTGCTTCTAGCATTATAGCAGACTAAGGGCTCCAAGGGACTGCAGAGCATTTAAATATGGGAGAGAATACACATTAATGGGCTTAAAGAAGGCAGGAGAGTAATCCAAGAAGTCCTCTAACCCAAAAAGAGGCTTGAGATGAGCTGGGTGTCTGAAGTGGAGGAAGGCTGGGAAAGGGAGCATTGCTCAGGATTGATGACTCTTGTGGCACTTTCTCTATGGGTCCTGTGAGCTTTGGTCTAGAAGCAAGGTAGGGGAACTAAAGATGGGACTTTGAACTAAGCTGAAACTTTAAAGGAGGGAGAAGTGGATCCAGTTTGGTGATGGCCATTGGCTATTAGCAGCAACAGAAGCAACTCCTCTATGGAGAAAGTGTCCTAATTTAGGCAACACTAACACATGAGATCAAGCCATGATCTCACAATCAAATAGCACCAAAGAGAAGAAAAACTGCAATGTAGTCAAGGTCAGCACAATCAACCACCACACATAAAGATTCCCCAAACTACTGAAACACAGATTGCCAGACACATAACATAGAACCATTATGTTTGAAATGATTTTTTTAAAAATGAAAACATTTGCAAACAACAAGAAGTCATTAAGACCAGAAACTTTTGTAAATAAAATTAGAACTTACAGAAATAAAAAAAAAACTAACTCCTAGAATAAAAATATGATAATGTACTCATAAAGTAGAATGCTATTCAGCTGTGAAGACACATGAACTATAGCTACATCATCCATTTGCCTCTCTTGATTCTCTCTATTCTTTCCTTCTGGGATTCTAACCAGGATGTGAATTTTCCAGGAGTGATGGAAAATGTGCATCCATGGATATAGAAAACAGAGTGAATCCCGGCACAATAAATAAAATAGACTCTTGCCAAAACACATTGTGGAGAACCGCAGAATATCAAAGACAAAAATTTATTTAAAAAGTAGGAAAGATTGCCCACCAAAGAAAGCAGTTGGATTGATAACAGTCTACTAAATAGCAAAATCAAAACCAGAAGGAGTACTTAGAGAAAATGAACAACAACCTAGAATTGTGTACTCAGAAAACTATCTGTAAGGTGAAATGAAGATATTTGACTGTTAACAAAAGCTATAATACCTTCACTAACAATGACTTTTGCTAAAAGAACTTCTAAAGAATGTTCTTCAGGAAGAAGTAATATTATCAAAGGACAGTCTAAGCAAAGAAAAAGGTAAAAACAAATATAAACCCAAGAACAATCAATATAAACTAATAATAATAACAGAATTACAATACTGAAAAAAAAACCCAGCTTTTAATTTTGTTCAGAGTTAACATGTATCATGGTCTTTATATTGTTTGTTCAGGGTTAATGTATTGTTTAATTTAGTCATTGTTTAGTTAATTATGCATAATAAAATTTTAAGGCTAAACATCAAAGGATAGAAATGTAATTAGCAAAACAGTGAAGACTAAAACACTGGGAAAAATCCTCAACAGTCTGTGTAAATCTGAACATAATGATGAGAAGAGAAAACAAGCACAAAAAAATATATACTATATGATTTCTTCATACAAAATACAAAGACTGTAGTATGAGAAGTCACTTTTTTTAAATTCAACAATCAGGTATCTGTTAGTCTGGAGTGAGCTTTCCCTTGCAGGTAGATAGGCTTACTTAGAGCTCTTATAATTAAGACAATGTGGTAGTGGAATGAGTTAAAACAAACTAACAAATGAATTAGAATAGAGAACCAGGACATGTGAATGCATATATAGAACTTTGATTTTATGACAGATGTGGTCTTGCTTATCAGTGTGGAATAGGACTGTTCGGTAACTGGTACTAGAACAATTGATTACCCATGTAGAAAATTTCAAGCAATTAGATAGATCCTTAAAATGCACAGTTCAGGGGCGCCTGGGTGGCTCAGTCGAGCGTCTGCCTTCGGCTCAAGTCATGATTCCAGGGTCCTGGGATCAAGCCCCGCATGGGGCTCCCTGCTCCACGGGGACCCTGTTTCTCCCTCTCCCTCTGCTGCTCTCCCTGCTTGTGCTCTCTCTCTCTCTGTCAAATAAATAAATAAAATCTTTAAAAAATATGAACAATTCACAAAAAATCAATTCTGTGAGCTTTGAAGACTCAAATGTAAAATGCAAAACTTTAAAAACTTTTAGAAGAAATATAGAAGAATCTTTCCGACCTTTACGTAGGGAAGGGTATTTTTTGAAACACAAAAAGATCTGAGCATAGAACTAATTATGCATAAATTTAACTGCTTTATTGTTCTGTACAATCATTCATCAGAAGAATGGGGGCACCTGGGTGGCTCAGTCAGTTAAGCGTCTGCCTTCGGCTCAGGTCATGATCCCAGGGTCCTGGGATTGAGTCCTGCATCGGGCTCCTTGCTTACCAGGGGGAGTCTGCTTCTCCCTCTGCCTGCAGCTTCCCCTGCTTGTGCACTTGCTTGTTCTCTCTCTGTGTCAAATAAATAAATAAAATCTTTAAAAAAAGAGAGGGAGAATGAAGCCACTAACTGGCTGAAAGTATTTGTAAATCATATAACTAACAAAGGATTACTGTCCAGAATATGTGAAAAATACAAGTGAACAATAAAAAGACAAACAACCCAGGGCGCCTGAGTGGCTCAGTCATTGAGCATCTGCCTTCAGCTCAGGTCATGGTCCCAGGGTCCTGGGATTGAGCCCCGCATCAGGCTCCCTGCTCGGCGGGAACCCTGCTTCTCCCTCTCACACTCCCCCTGCTTGTGTTCACCCTCTCGCTGTCTCTCTCTGTGTCAAATAAATGAATAAAATCTTGAAAAAAATGACAAACACCCCAATAGAAAACTGAAGTAAATATATAAAACAGGCACTTCACAAAAAATGAAGTATCTGTAGCATATAAACAGATGAAAAGATTCACAAATCTTTTACTAATGTGAATGCAAATTAAGTGAAATAATATAGCACTGCACACATATCAGAAGGGCAAAATATTAAAAGGATTGACGAAGGATGTATATTAACAGGAGCACCGTTATACTCGACTGGCTGGAGTGTAAATCAGAACAACTTTGGAAGACAGATTTTCTCTGTCTCTCAGAGCAGAACATTCCTACCTGGGACCAAACGCTTAAATATCTAGGAATGTGATCTAGAGAAACTTACACACATATTTGCCAGGAGACCCATATAGTGATTTTTATAGGTGTACTATTTGTAACGATCCCAAACTAAAAATAATCCAAATGCCTAGAGATTGGTGGATGGACGAATATACACTTGACCCTTTAACAGCACAGGTTTGAACTGCATGGTTATATATGGATTTTTTTTTTTTAGAAAAACAATACAGTACTACAAATATATTTTCTGTTCCTTATAATTTTCTTTCTTTTTTAAGATTTTATTTATTTATTTGACAGAGAGAGAGAGACATAGAGAGCACAAGCACAAGCATGGGGGAAGGGCAGAGGAAGAAGCAGGCTCCCCGCTGAGCAAGGAGCCCAATGCAGGACTTAATTCCAGGACCCTGGGATCATGACCTGAGCCAAAGGCAGACGCTTAACTGACTGAGCCACCCAGGCACCCCCCCCCCTATAATTTTCTTAATAACATTTTCTTAAGGGGGCGGAGCAAGATGGCGGAGGAGTAGGAGACCTGGATTTCGTCTCCTCTCAGGAATTCAGCTGGATAGGGATCAAACCATTCTGAACACCTACAAACTCAACAGGAGATCGAAGAAAAGAAGAGCAACAACTCTCTCATCAGAAAAGCGACCCCTTTCTGGAAGGTAGGACGTGCGGAGAAGTGAATCCGAGGCGATATTCGGGAGGATAGACGGCGGGGGAGGGGCCTCCGTCGGCCGCTTCTGGCAAGTGATAGAGCCGCCGAGCACAAAATCGGAACTTTTAAAAGTCTGCTCCGGGGAGGGACGTCACTCTGGTGGCTAAGCGGGGGGTGGAACCCTCCGGGAAAGTGGGGTCTCAGGACCCTCAGGGTCACAGAAAGACCGGGGGTGCCTGAGTGAGGCAGAGCTCCCAGGTATCGGAGCAGGGAAGCCGGCTGCAGAGACGGAGCCCAGACGCGGGCTCTCAGCTCGGGGTTGCCATAAACCGTGATCCGCGGCACAGTCGGGCCCTTGCTCCTCCAGCAGGGACCCAACAAGCGGCAGATCCGGGGAGACTCACCTTCCTCCCCCGGGAGGAGCCGCGCGGGAGTGCACCGCAGGGATCCGCTGGGTTTGGAGACTCCACCCGGGGTCGGGTGCCAGAGACAGAAACGCGCGGTCACAGGCCGGGCGAGCACGGAGTGCGGCCGGAGACCGGGGAGACGGGAGTGACTGACGGCTGTTCTCTGGGGGCTCACTGAGGAGCGGGCCTGAGTTCTCGGCCCCTCCGGGGCGGAGATTGGGAGGCCGACATTTTCACTCTCCGCCTCCAAAGCTGTACGGAAAGCTTGCAGGGAACAAAAGCTCCAGAGAGCAAACCCAGCAGATTACTTAGCCAGGAGGGGGCAAGGGCGGGGCAATTCCGCCTCCGGCAGAGACATTTGGAAACCACGGCAACAGGCCCCTCCCCCAGAAGATCAGCGAGAACAGCCAGCCAAGGCCAAGTTTACCGATCAATGAGAACGGCAGAACTCCAGCGCTAGGGGAATACTGCACATAGAATCCATGGCTTTTTTACCATGATTCTTTAGTCTTTCAAAGTTAATTTTTTTTAACTGTCTTTTTTTCTTTTTTTTTCTTTTTTTTGAATTTTTCTTTTTCCCTTTTTCAACCAACATCTTATCAATCCCTTTTTTTAAAAAAAAAACATTTTTATTTTTCATTTTTAGAGTCATATTCTATCCCTTCATAGTAGTTACCCATATTTTTGGCTTATATATATAAGTTGTTCTCTCTTTAAAATTTTGAGATAGTTTCTTCTAACAGATTAAAATATACCCTAAATCTCTAGTATATGGTGTTCTCTATTCCCCTGCCTGATCACATCCTCTCCCTGTTTTTTTCTTTTTCTTTTTTCTTTTTTTAAATCCTCTTTCTTTTTTCAAACAACTTCTTATCAATTCCTTTTATAAAATTTTTTATAATTTCCATTTTTACAGTCATTTTCCATCCCTTCATCATATCAACCCTTATTTTTGTACATATATAAGTTTTTCTTTCTTTAAAATTTTGAGAGACACTTTCTTCTAAAAGACCAAAACACACCCCAAATCTAGTGTGTGGCACTGATCTATATACCATATAGATCATATTTGATCACATTCTGGTTTTTTCTTTTGTTGTTGTTGTTTTGTTTTGTTTGTTGTTGTTTTTATCTTTATCTTTTTCTTTTTTTTTTTTTTCTTTTTCTTTTTTCTCTCTTTCCCCTTCTTATCCCACTGCTTCAGGTCTTTTCTGATTTGTTTAGAGTATATTTTCTGGGGACGTGGTTACTCTGCTAGCATTTTGTTCTCTCATTAATCTATTCTCCTCTTCACAAAATGACGAGACGGAAAAAATCACCTCAACAAAAAGAACAAGAGGCAGTACCGACTGCCAGGGACCTACTCAATACGGACATTAGTACGATGTCAGATCTAGAGTTCAGAATCATCACTTTAAAGATACTAGCTGGGCTTGAAAAAAATATGGAAGTTATTAGAGAAACTCTTTCTGGAGAAGTAAAAGAGCTAAAATCCAACCAAGTAGAAATCAAAAAGGCTATTAATGAGGTGCAATCAAAAATGGGGGCGCTAACTGCTAGAATAAATGAGGCAGAAGAGAGAATCAGTAATATAGAAGATGAAATGCTGGAAAATAAAGAAGCTGAGAAAAAGAGAGATAAACAACTACTGGATCATGAGGGCAGAATTCGAGAGATAAGTGATACCATAAGACGAAACAACATTAGAATAATTGGGATCCCAGAAGAAGAAGAAAGAGAGAGGGGGGCAGAAGGTATAATGGAGCAAATTATAGCAGAGAACTTCCCTAATTTGGGGAAAGAAACAGGCATGAAAATCCAGGAAGCACAGAGAACCCCTCTCAAAATCAATAAAAATAGGTCAACTCCCCGACATCTAATAGTAAAACTTACGAGTCTCATAGACAAAGAGAAAATCCTGAAAGCAGCTCGGGAGAAGAGATATGTAACCTACAATGGTAGAAACATTAGATTGGCAACAGACCTATCCACAGAGACCTGGCAGGCCAGAAAGGACTGGCAGGATATATTCAGAGCACTAAATGAGAAAAATATGCAGCCAAGAATACTCTATCCAGCTAGGCTGTCATTGAAAATTGAAGGAGAGATAAAAAGCTTCCAGGACAAACAAAAACTAAAGGAATTTGCAAACACAAAACCAGCCCTACAGGAAATCTTGAAAGGGGTCCTCTAAGCAAAGAGAGACCCTAAAAGCAACATAGACCAGAAAGGAACACAGACAATATACGGTAACAGTCACCTTACAGGCAATACAATGGCACTAAATTCCTATCTTTCAATAGTTACCTTGAATGTAAATGGGCTAAATGCCCCAATCAAAAGACACAGGCTAACAGACTGGATTAAAAAACAAGATCCATCGATATGCTGTCTGCAAGAGACTCATTTTAGACTCAAAGACACCCCCAGATTGAAAGTGAGGGGGTGGAAAACCATTTACCATGCTAATGGACACCAAAAGAAAGCTGGGGTGGCAATCCTTATATCAGACAAATTAGATTTTAAACCAAAGACTGTAATAAGAGATGAGGAAGGACACTATATCATACTTAAAGGATCTATCCAACAAGAAGATCTAACAATTGTAAATATCTATGCCCCTAACATGGGAGCAGCCAATTATATAAGGCAATTAATAACAAAAGCAAAGAAACACATCAACAACAATACAATAATAGTGGGGGACTTTAACATCCCCCTCACTGAAATGGACAGATCATCTAAGCAAAAGATCAACAAGGAAATAAAGACTTTAAATGACACACTGGACCAAATGGACTTCACAGACATATTCAGAACATTCCACCCCAAAGCAACGGAATACACATTCTTCTCTACTGCCCATGGAACATTCTCCAGAATCGACCACATCCTAGGTCATAAATCAGGTCTCAACCGGTACCAAAAGATTGGGATCATTCCCTGCCTATTTTCAGACCACAATGCTTTGAAACTAGAACTCAATCCCAAGAGGAAAGTCGGAAAGAACTCAAATACATGGAGGCTAAAGAGCATCCTACTGAAGAATGAATGGGTCAACCAGGAAATTAAAGAAGAATTAAAAAAATACATGGAAACCAATGAAAATGAAAACACAACTGTTCAAAATCTTTGGGATGCAGCAAAGGCAGTCCTAAGAGGAAAGTATATAGCAATACAAGCCTTTCTCAAGAAACAAGAAAGGTCTCAAGTACACAACCTAACCCTACACCTAAAGGAGCTGGAGAAAGAACAGCAAATAAAGCCTAAACCCAGCAGGAGAAGAGAAATCATAAAGATCAGAGCAGAAATCAATGAAATAGAAACTAAAAGAACAGTAGAACAGATCAACGAAACTAGGAGCTGGTTCTTTGAAAGAATTAACAAGATTGATAAACCCCTGGCCAGACTTATCAAAAAGAGAAGAGAAATGACCCAAATCAACAAAATCATGAATGAAAGAGGAGAGATCACAACCAACACCAAAGAAATACAAACAATTATAAGAACATATTATGAGCAACTCTATGCCAGCAAATTAGATAACCTGGAAGAGATGGATGCATTCCTAGAGATGTATCAACTACCAAAACTGAACCAGGATGAAATAGAAAACCTGAACAGACCTAGAACCACTAAGGAAATTGAAGCAGTCATCAAAAATCTCCCAAAAAACAAAAGCCCAGGGCCAGATGGCTTCCCAGGGAAACTCTACCAAACATTTCAAGAAGAATTAATACCTATTCTTCTGAAACTGTTCCAAAAAATAGAAATGGAAGGAAAACTTCCAAACTCGTTTTATGAGGCCACCATTACCTTGATCCCAAAACCAGACAAAGATCCCATCTAAAAGGAGAATTACAGACCAATATCCCTGATGAACATGGATGCAAAAATTCTCACCAAAATACTAGCCAATAGGATCCAACAGTACATTAAAAGGATTATTCACCATGACCAAGTGGGATTTATCCCTGGGCTGCAAGGTTGGTTCAACATCCGCAAATCAATCAATGTGATACAGTACATTAACAAAGGAAAGAACAAGAATCATATGATCCTCTCAATAGATGCAGAAAAAGCTTTTGACAAAGTACAGCATCCTTTCTTGATCAAAACTCTTCAGAGTATAGGGATAGAGGGTACATACCTCAATATCATAAAAGCCATCTATGAAAAACCTACAGCAAATATTATTCTCAATGGGGAAAAACTGAGAGCTTTCCCCCTCAGGTCAGGAACGCGGCAGGGATGTCCACTATCACCACTGCTATTCAACATAGTATTGGAAGTCCTAGCCACAGCAATCAGACAACAAAAAGAAATCAAAGGCATCCAAATCGGCAAAGAAGAAGTCAAACTCTCACTCTTTGCAGATGATATGATACTTTATGTGGAAAACCCAAAAGACTCCACCCCAAAACTGCTAGAACTCATACAGGAATTCAGTAAAGTGGCAGGATATAAAATCAATGCACAGAAGTCAGTGGCATTCCTATACACCAACAACAAGACAGAAGAAAGAGAAATTAAGGAGTCGATCCCATTTACAATTGCACCCAAAACCATAAGATACCTAGGAATAAATCTAACCAAAGAGACAAAGGATCTGTACTCAGAAAACTATAAAATACTCATGAAAGAAATTGAGGAAGACACAAAGAAATGGAAAAACGTTCCATGCTCATGGATTGGAAGAACAAATATTGTGAAGATGTCAATGCTACCTAGAGCAATCTACACATTCAATGCAATCCCCATCAAAATACCATCCACTTTTTTCAAAGAAATGGAACAAATAATCCTAAAATTTGTATGGAACCAGAAAAGACCCCGCATAGCCAGAGGAATGTTGAAAAAGAAAAGCAAAGCCGGCGGCATCACAATTCCGGACTTCCAGCTCTATTACAAAGCTGTCATCATCAAGACAGCATGGTACTGGCACAAAAACAGACACATAGATCAATGGAACAGAATAGAGAGCCCAGAAATGGACCCTCAACTCTATGGTCAACTAATCTTCGACAAAGCAGGAAAGAATGTCCAATGGCAAAAAGACAGTCTCTTCAACAAATGGTGTTGGGAAAATTGGATAGACACATGCAGAAGAATGAAACTGGACCACTTCCTTACACCACACACAAAAATAGACTCCAAATGGTTGAAAGACCTCAATGTGAGACAGGAGTCCATCAAAATCCTAAAGGAGAACACAGGCAAGAACCTCTTTGACCTCAGCCGAAGCAACTTCTTCCTAGAAACATCGCCAAAGGCAAGGGAAGCAAGGGCAAAAATGAACTATTGGGACTTCATCAAGATAAAAAGCTTTTGCAAAGCAAAGGAAACAGTTAACAAAACCAAAAGACAACCGACAGAATGGGAGAAGATATTTGCAAATGACATATCAGATAAAGGGCTAGTTTCCAAAATCTATAAAGAACTCATCAAACTCAACACCCAAAGAACAAAGAATCCAATTAAGAAATGGGCAGAAGACATGAACAGACATTTTTCCAAAGAAGACATCCAAATGGCCAACAGACACATGAAAAAGTGCTCAATATCGCTCGGCATCAGGGAAATCCAAATCAAAACCTCAATGAGATATCACCTCACACCAGTCAGAATGGCTAAAATTAACAAGTCAGGAAACGACAGATGTTGGCGGGGATGTGGAGAAAGGGGAACCCTCCTACACTGTTGGTGGGAATGCAAACTGGTGCAGCCACTCTGGAAAACTGTATGGAGGTTCCTCAAAAAGTTGAAAATAGAGCTACCATATGATCCAGCAATTGCACTACTGGGTATTTACCCCAAAGATACAAAAGTAGGGATCCGAAGGGGTACGTGCACCCCGATGTTTATAGCAGCAATGTCCACAATAGCCAAACTGTGGAAAGAGCCAAGATGTCCATCAACAGATGACTGGATAAAGAAGAAGTGGTATATATATACAATGGAATATTATGCAGCCATCAAAAGGAATGAGATCTTGCCATTTGCAATGACGTGGATGGAACTGGAGGGTATTATGTTGAGTGAAATAAGTCAAACAGAGAAAGACATGTATCATATGATCTCACTGATATGAGGAATTCTTAATTGCAGGAAACAAACAGGGTTGCTGGAGTGGGGGGTGGGGTGGGAGGGATGGGGTGACTGGGTGATAGACACTGGGGAGGGTATGTGCTCTGGTGAGCGCTGTGAATTGTGCAAGACTGTTGAATCTCAGATCTGTACCTCTGAAACAAATAATGCAATATATGTTAAGAAAAAAAAAAAAGAAGAAGGTAGCGGGAGGGGAAGAATGAAGCGGGGGAAATGGAGGGGTAGACGAACCATGAGAGATGATGGACTCTGAAAAACTAACTGAGGGTTCTAGAGGGGAGGGGGGTGGGAGGATGGGTTAGCCTGGTGGTGGGTATTTAGGAGGGCACATTCTGCATGGAGCACTGGGTGTTGTGCACAAACAATGAATCATGGAACACTTCATCTAAAACTAATGTTGTAATGTAAGGGGATTAACATAAGAATAAAAAAAATTAAAAAAAAAAAAAAAATAACATTTTCTTGTCTTTGGCTTATTTTATTGTAAGAATACAGTATATAATACATATTACATACCAAATATGTATTAACTGAATGTTATCAGTAAGACTTCCTGTCAACAGTAACCTCTTCATAGTTAAGTTTTGGGGAGGCAGAAGTTATACATGGATTTTCTGATGCCCCTAACCCCTGTATTTAAGGGGCAACTGTACACACACACACACACATTGTATACAATCTCAAATATATATACATTCATTTTTTTCCCACATAATGGGATAGTATCCAGTAGTGAAAAAGGGATAAGCACAGCTACTTGAAACACAGATTAATCTTAGAAGTATAATGTTGGGTAAAAAACAACAAGTCCCAACAGATATATACAGAATGATAGAAAAAAACTTTAAAACAGAAAAACCCCTAAGAAATGTGTTATTGTTTGGGCATACATAAATATGTGCTAAAACTATTAAAAATATAACAAGGGAATGATAAAATTCAGGATAGGAGTTATAAGGAGGTGGGATTGGGGAAAGCACATATGTAGATGCAATGTGTGGGTAATGATCTATTTCTTAAATGTTACATATATTATGCAACATGATTTACATGTGTGTCACATATATTCTCTTATTAACATTGCAAGAAGAATATGGTAAATAGAAATCTAAGAAACAATGGTAGAAAACAGAACAACAGGAAAATAAAGAGTTGGAATATAAAATAAAAGAAGTTAAAATCTCAAATGTAACAATTCCTGTACAGTTCCTAGGAAAAGACCATAAATTTGTGTGTAAGCTTCTTGGGAATTGAGGCAAAGAGGGATTAATTGCCTGGTATTGCACATCTGTTGTTGACTTTGGAGCTAAAGATTACTTCACTCTAAAAACTAACTATGTAAAACTGTAACACATAATATATTCCTAAGATCTCAGTTCCCAGGACATAGTTTCCTAATTTCTCTATGTAGTGACATAGTCAGGCTTTCGGCAGCCTCAGACTGGAGAATGCTTCAGAAGGAGAATGCAGTAGAGCTTTTAGGAAAGTGGATCTGGCTTTTCTGGGCTATACTCTCAGTCATGTTCCTCCATTCCTCCCAGTTGATTTTCTGGAACTCCATGGGTACCTGTAAGATGGCTTAGCTAGGTACATGGTAATAGAATTGGTGGGCAATCACCCTGCATTTGTTGACTGTCCCCGGGAGCAAGAGGAAGGAAGGGGGATGCAGTTTTGCTTTATCCCCCAGTTTAGGAAGTGTCACCAAAGACAAACTGTGACCTGGTAAACTAAGAATTATCTTTTCTTCTTTTAAATATTTTATTCAGCTATAATTAACGTATAGTGTTATATTGGTGTCTGGTGTACAATATAATAGTTCAACAATTCTGTACATTTCCCAGTGCTTATGAACGTAAGTGTACTGTTAATCCCTTTTATCTATTTCACCCATCTCCCCACCTGCCACCCCTCTGGCAACCACCAGTTTGTTCTTAGTATCTAAGAGTGTGTTTTGTTTGTTTCTCTCTTCTTTGTCTGCTTTGTTTTTTAAATTCCATGTATGAGGGAAATCCTATGATATTTTTCCTTCTCTGACTGACTTATTCCACTTAGCATTTAGCAAGATTTTATTCTTTTTGATGGCTGAGTAATATTCCATTGTATGTATATATATACCATATCTTCCTTATCCATTTGTCTGTGGGTGGACACTTGGGTTGCCTCCATGTGTTGGCTAGTGTAAATAACACTGCAATAAGGGGTGCCTATGTCTTTTCAAATTACTCTTTTTTTTTCTTTGGGTAAATACCCAGTAGTGGAACGGTTGGGTCATATGGTGATTCTGTTTTTAATTTTTGAGAAACCTCTACCCCTTTCCCCACAGTGGCTGCACCAATTTGCATTCCCAGCAGCAGTGCTCCAGGGTTCTTTTTTCTGTACATCCTTGCCAACACTTGTTGTTTCTTGTCTTTTTGACTTAGCTATTTTGACAGGTGTAACATGATATCTCACTGTGCTTTTAATTTGCTTTTCCCTCATGATTACTGATGTTGAGCATCTTTTCATGTGTCTGTTGGCCATTTATATGTCTTCTTTGTAAAAATGTCTATTCAGGTCCTCTGCCTATTTTTTAATTGGATTATTTGATTTTTTTTGGTGTTGAGTTGTTTAAGTTCTTTATATATTTTGGATATTAACTCATTATTGGAAATATCATTTGCAGATATCTTCTCCCATTCAGTAAGTGGCCTTTTTGTTTTGTTGATGGTTTCCTTTACTTTGCATAAGGGTTTTATTTTGAGGGGCTGCCTGGGTGGATCAGTTGGTTAAGTGTCTGCCTTTGGCTCAGGTCATGATCTCAGGGTCCTGGGATCAAGCCCCGCATCAGGCTCCCTGCTCAGCGGGAAGCCTGCTTCTCCCTCTCCCACTCTCCCCGCTTGTATTCCTTCTCTCGCTGTCTCTCTCTCTAATAAATAAATAAAATATTTTTTAAAAAGAGTTTTATTTTTATATAGTCCCAATAGTTTAAATTTTTTTTTAAAGATTTTATTTATTTATTTGAGAGAGAGAATGAGAGACAGAGAGCATGAGAGGGGGGAGGGTCAGAGGGAGAAGCAGACTCCCTGCCGAGCAGGGAGCCCGATGCGGGACTCGATCCAGGGACTCCAGGATCATGACCTGAGCCGAAAGCAGTCGCTTAACCAACTGAGCCACCCAGGCGCCCCCCAATAGTTTAATTTTGCTTTTGTTTTCCTTGCCTGAGGAGACATACCTAGAAGAATGTTTCTATAGCTTATGTCAGAGAAATTACTGCCTATGTTTTCTTCTAGGAATCTATGGCTTCAGGTCTTACCCTTAGGTCTTTAGTCCATTTTGAGTTTTTTTTTGGTATAATGTAAGAAAGTGGTCCAGTTTTATTCTTTTATGGGTACCGGCCCAGTTTTCCCAGCACCATTTGTTGAACTGACGGTCTTTTCCCTATGGTATATCCTTGCCTCCTTTGTCATAGATTAATTGACCATAACAGTGAGGATGTATTTCTGGGCTCTCTATTCCATTCCATTGATCTATTTGTCTGTTTTGTGCTAGTACCATTCTGTTGTGATGATTACAGCTTTGTATAACTTGAAATCTGAAATTGTGATAAATCTAGATTTTTTCTTCTTTTTCAAGATTGCTTTGGCTATTCAGGGTCTTTTGTGTTCCACACAAATTTTAGGATTACTTGTTCTAATTCTGTGAAAAATGCTGTTGATATTTTGATAGGGATTGTATTAAATCTGTAGATTGCTTTCTGTGGTATGGACATTTTAACAATGTTTGTTCACCCAATCCATGATCATGGAATACCTTTTCATTTGTTTGTGGCATCTTCAATTTCTTTCATCAGTGTTTTCAGAGTATAGGTCTTTCGCCTCTTTGGTTAGGTTCATCCCTGGGTATCTTATTATTTTGCATGCATTTGTAAATGGGATCGATTCCTTAATTTCTCTTTCTGCTGCTTCATTATTAGTGTATAGAAATGCAACAGATTTCTGTATATTGGTTTTGTATCCTGGGACCTTACTGAATTCATTTATCAGTTCTAGTAGGTTTTTTGGTAGAGTCTTTAGCATTTTCTATATAGAGTATCATGTTATCTGCAAATAGTGAAAGTTTTACTTCTTCATTACCAATTTGGGTGCCTCTTATTTCTTTTTCTTGTTTGATTGTTGTGGTTAGGACTTGCAGTACTACATTGAATAAAAGTGGTGAGAGTGGACATCCTTGTCTTGTTCCTGATGTTAGAGGACAAGTTCTCAGTTTTTTCACTATTGAGTATGATGTTAGCTATGGATTTTTTTTTTTTTTTGGCCTTTATTATGTTCAGGTATATTCCCCCAACCCTACTTTGTTGAGGGTTTTTTAATTTTATTTTATTATCTTATGTATATGTTGAGGGTTTTTATCATGAATGGATGTTGTACTTTGTCACATCCTCTTTCTGCATCAGTTGGGATGATCACATGGCTTATATCCTTTCTCTTGTTAGTGTGCTGTATCCCTTTGATTGATTTGCAAATAGTGAACCACCCTTGCATCCCTGGAATAAATTCCACTTGATGGTGGTGAATGATTTTTTTTTATGTATTGTTGGGTTCAGTTTGCTAATGTTTTGTTGAGGATTTTTACATCTATGTTCATCAGAAACAATGGCCTGATGTTTTCTTTTTTTGTAGTGTCTTTATCTAGTTTTGGTATCAGGGTAATGCTAGCCTTGTAGAATGAATTAGGAAGTTTTCCTTCCTCTTCTATTTTTTTGGAATAGTTTGAGAAGAATAGGTATTAACTCCTCTTTTAAATATTGGGTAGGAATCCCCTTTGAGTCTATCTGGTCCTGGATTGTTTTGTTTGTTGGGAGTTTTTCAGTTACAGATTCAATTTCATTGCTAGTAATCATTCTATTTGAATTTTCTATTTCTTCCTGATTCAGTTTTTATTTGAGAGGGGGAGAGGCAGAGGGAGAGGGAAAGAGAATCCTCAAGCAGAATCCCCACTGAGCATGGAGCTTGATCGCAAGACCCTGAGATCATGACCTGAGCTGAAATTAAGAGTCAGACGCTGAACTGACTGAGCCACTCAGGCACCCCATTCTGATTCAGTTTTCAAGGTTTATGTGTTTCTAGGAATTTATCCATTTCTTCAAGGTTGTTCAATTTGTGGCATATAATTCCTCATACTATTCTCTTATAATCCTTTGTATTTCTGTGGTGTCAGTGTTTATTTCTTCTCTGTCAGTTCTGATTTTATTTATTTGAGTCCTCTTCCTCCTCTTTTATGGTGGTGTGTGTATCAGAGTTTTAGTAGAAGAATAAAGCTTGCAGAACAAGTTACTCTTAGTAAGAAATAATTACAGTTTTGGAGAGAATGCTATAAGCCACATAATTACAAGGTCAGATGAATCGGTTGCTGCCATAAACTTCTCTTTACAGCACTTCAAGAGAAAGACATTAAAGTAGGAAGGATAGGAGTAATATGCAGGCGATTATTTGAATGGGTTTCAACTTGAGAGAGAAAAATATTAAAAAACTGAGTGGCGTTGTTTTCCACCAGGCACTGTTTTAATGACATTTCTGGTTATCAAATATAAAAATATGCTTTTACGACATGACTAAATAAAAGATCTCATGTGAAACCTCAAACACTATGAGCCATTTCACTACCCAGTCAGTATTTTCCTGTAGTTTTCCCCAAGGCAGTAATAAGATCTTTGTTTTTCACAGATAGTATATCATCAGACAAAATAATACAAAGCCTAAGCAAATATTTAAAACTATTTTTAAAAGTTACAACTGGAAGAAGCACTACACATCACTTAACCCAAACTTCTCATTTTACAAACAAGAAGAATTAAGACTGAAAAATTAAATGACTTGCTCAAGGTCACAAGTCATGAACAGTTGTCAGCAGCATCAGGCCTAACCTAGTCAAATCTGAAAAAGTATCTTCCTTTCCCTTTGAAACATTATTTGCTCCACTCTTTCTAGTGGACTTTTTCTCTTTCCTACTCTTTCAGTGTCTACCTATTACAAATTACTCAAGACCTTTCTGTTTCCAGAAGTCACTGCCATGTTAGTTCTGTCTTCTATCCTTGTCCCATATATCAATGGTTATAGGTAGAATTAATATGCCTTTCCAGTGCCCCTGAGCCTATCTGATATAGTAAATTGGAAGCTGAGAGATGCTGGTGTAGAACACTATAGGTTTTCTACTTTGAGGGATGCATCGAAGTTAACCATCACCTTCTGCTCTCTTTTTTTTATGCATTTGGTTAAAGGTTTATTAATTTTGTTAATCTTTTCAAAGAACCACATCCTGGTTTCATTGATATATTAGTTTCTATTTCATTTATTTCTGCTCTAATCTTTATTTCCTTCTACTGGCTTTGGGCTTTGTTCTTTTTTAGCTCCTTTAGCTGTTAAGGTTCAATTGTTTATATGAGATTTTTCATGATTCTTGAGGTAGGCCTGTATTGCTATAATCTTCCTTCTTAGAACAGCTTTTGCTGCATCCCAAAGATTTTGGACCATTGTGTTTTCATTTTCATTTGTCTCCATGTATTTTTCTATTTCCTCTTTGTTTTCTTGGTTGACTCATTTATTGTTTAGTAGCATGTCATTTTGCTTCCATGTATTTATGTTCTTCCGAGATGTTTTCTTGTGGTTCATTTATTTTTTTTAATTTTTTAGAAGATTTTATTTATTTATTTGGGAGAAAGAGCATGAATGGTGGGGGGGGGCAATGGGAGAGGGAGAAGCAGACTTCCCATTGAGCAGGGACCCCGATGTGGGTCTTGATCACAGGACCCTGGGATCATGACCTGAGCTGAGGGCAGACATTTAACTGACTGAGCCACCCAGGCACCCCTCTTGTGGTTCATTTTTTTTTTCTTGTGGTTCATTTTTAAAGTAGGAGAAGTTAAGCGCAGCTGCTTTTCAGAGCCAAATGTTATGGGGACTTGTCTTCTCAGTGCAGGTCCCCCATGTCTGGGGTGCTTGGTGTGGAGTCCAGTCCTCTCCCTTCATACTTACAGTGTCCCTCCAATGTGGGGTTAGTCTCTCTGAGAGTTCAGTTCCCGGCCACATCTTTGCCCCAACCTTTTGGATATGGTCTCCTCTCTATATGACTAAGGAAAATTCATTCTGTCAGTCTCTGGGTTCTTTTCTGGGTTAGTTGCACTGACTTAGCTGTTATCTAGGTGTGTCCATGGGACAAGATGAGCTTAGGATTCTCCTCTGCCCTCTTCGCAGAAGTCTCTCCAATGAGAATTCTTTTTATGCAGTTAGCCATTGGAACATTTCTTTCAAAAGGCACTCTTTATGCATAGTATTGAATATCATATAATATGTAGTGTTTAATAATAATCAGTTACTGACCTTTTGTGAAGGATATATAAAAAATTTGAGATTTGAGAAAACTTTCATGTCAAGCACATCCAACACACAATGTATTGTAAAGTGAAAACTCCTTTGCATGACATGCATACCCTTTACATTCTGGCTCTGACTTATTTCTCTAACATCTCCTTGTACAATTCCTCCACATGTTTTCTAAGATCCTGTGTGCCAGAATTCTTACCCTTCAATGAATATTTCACTCCTATGTTGCTGATACAGTCTCTCCACCTCTGATGGTATGGTGTCTTATTATCCCCATCTAGTAAACTGCTTGTCTCCTTCCAAATTCAGCTCCATTATTGGCTTCTTCAACATCTCCACACCTGGGGACATAATTGTTCTATTATGGTTCCATCATATTTACATATATCTAAATTTTTGTGTCTCGCTCCCTATGTCTATGTCTAGGATGATTCTCTCCTTCATTCTGAGACTCAGTGATATGATGTTAAGACATTTGTGTGGCTACATGAGTCCCCTCTACCAATAAAATGTTATTTGTAAGTAGCAATCACTTAAATCTGCCTATTGCTCTGCAATTTTTTCAAGGTACTTTGATTTCCATTGTCTTTTTAATCCTCACAATATTTTGGAAGGAGGTATTATTTCTATTTTGCAAATGAAGTACCAGGCACACAGAGATGAGTTACCTAAGAATGCACATAGTAATTTCACACTATCTAACAAAATTACATATACATTTACCCTTTTACAGCAACTACACTCCGAGAAATCTATCTCAAGGCAGAAGTGGCAAAATATAAAATGATCCATGTAACTACTATTAATTATAACACATTTATAATAATAGGATATTTGAAATAAGCCAATATTTATGAAGAGGTAACTGAATGAATAGACCATAGGGCATCTGCCCAAAGGAGTACTATGTAACTGTAAAAGGCAAGAGGAAGATCTGTATATTCTGTGGAGTGGTCTGCCTAGGACATACTGTTAAATGCAGGGGGCAGAATAGTCTATATATTTCATTCAGATATGTGTGTTATTTTATTTTTAAAAAGAAACAATGGAAAAGTAAACCAGTTAATAAAAATGACTACTTGTAAGAGAAAAGGAAGGGTACAGATTAGAACAGAAAAAGATAGATTCTGTATTCCTCTGAAACTGATTTGTCCTATAATTTTGACTTTGGATATATGTAAATAGCTTATATTATGTTAAAATTAAACTTACAAATTTAAAACATACTAAAAAAGTTGTTTTACATATCAAATAACACCATAAACACATAAGGAAGAATTATTTTAAGTGACTGTAAAACATAGTATTTTGATACTGCATATATAGCATATGTTCAGTGCAGAACCAAAAATAAATCTTAAACTTCATTCAGAAATCTGATCATTAGAAATAATATGGGTTTTGTAATTTTGAGTCTATATTGAGAGAGAGAGAGAGAGAGAGAGCGCGTGCAAAATATTATATAATTGTCATTAGGGACCAAAATTTTCTTCATAACACAAAAGAGATAAAACTATATAATCATAGGAGTTAAATACAATCCCTGCAATCTTACATGTGAATTTGAAATACTAGTATGAACTAAGGATTTAGGTTTCTTGTTCTAAAAATTACAAATTTCCAGCCTCAATTCTCAGAAGAGAGCATAGAAGTAACGATTAACTACAGCAGCAAAATTGTCATCTTTAAATACCAAATCCTATTAATTAACCAGAGTTCCTTAGAGAAATGGGTGATTTCAGGTCTGAGGCAGGAAATGTACAAGATGAACTTGGGACATCTAGTGCCAGAAAATCTAAGAAACAGTGTTTATTGGGGTCCTGCTAAAGGAACACATAAGCCAACGTAAGGGAAATCCTGCTGTCAAAGTTGGAATAATTTGACCATTATAGGACTAAGAGGTGCAATGGACACATGAATAGGAGAAAATGAATAATACTAAAATTAGTCTAGCTCCTTTGGACTTCAGTAGAGAATCACTTCTTATTTTGAAAATTAGTAAATAAAACAAAATAGCTAATAGGGGAACATTCCTTTTAGAGGAACTCCAACTAAATACATTCATGAGGAATGGCAGTATTAGAAAATTATGACTCTGTAGTCTCTAATAAAGTGCTAGATTTAGGCAGCAATCATCTAAGGCTGCTAAAATTATTAAGTGAAAGGTAGATGAGGAAAATTAAAATTGATAGATGAGGCTGAAAACACCTGACCCTACTAATCAATCTTAGCATCACTAAAAGTGGGCAGCCAGTCTTCATGTGATGCCTGAAGGGATGCAACAGGAAATAATACAGTACTCTTGAAATACCCTTGACCACAAAAAGATAGAGGGAGGTGACAAAATTTAATCATGCCCCTACATCTGACTTCTAGTTTGCAGGAAATACAAAGGCTGGAAGAACATGTTAAATGGTACCTCGTTGATAAAATCCACCAAATCCAGAGCATAGTTAAATTTACAGGAAAAAAAATGACCAGCATTCTTTAATAAATTCATTTCATGGAGGAAAAAAAAGGAATGGAGGAACTGTTATAAAAGAGACTTAAGAGACATGAAAACCAAGTACAATACGTGGACCATGTTGAGCTCTTCCTTTGAACAAATCAACTGTAAAAAGAGTCTGGAGACAATTATGGGAATTTGAATATGGATCAGATATTAGATGATTTTTAGAAATTATTGTTAATTTTTGTTGAGTTATAATCATATTTGAGGGTATGTTTAAAAATACTCTTAATAAAATGGATGAATTTTCTTGTGTGTAAGTTATCTTAATTATTTTTTAAAACCTAATTAAAAAAAAAAACTATGGTTAGGCATACATCTGATATGTTCAAGTTGCTACATGGTATTCAAGTAGAAGGGGAAATAGAGTGTATAGATGAGACAGGATTGGCAGATTGTTCCCGAATATTGAAGAAGGATCATGGGTACGTGGGAGTTGAGATATTTATTGCACTCTTGTGTATGTTTTTAAATTGTCATGATAAGAAATAGTAGAAAACAAAGTAAAAGAAGACACATCCTCTTAGTAGAGTGGCAGCCCAGCACTTTCGAGCCTGATGTCCTTATAGTAGTAACTATCATTAAGAATTTGAGTTAAGAGCAGGCAGGCTTAATTAAATGTATAAGACAACATCCTGCCTTCTAGGACCTTACAAATGGCTTGGGGAGATAAGAATCATCCTCAAACAACTCTAATACAAGGCACCGTGCTAGGAATCTGGAGATACTGATCTGTTTCAGGTGTAAGTCCTCTGGTTATCAGCCCATGTCTAGGGACCCTGAGACTACAGGCTATGAATGACTCTAGGTGGGAAAGGGCATGTCTCCTTCTGCTGAAAGGCTGGACAGTTTGGGTGAGTAGAAAAATTGTCCCATGCTTTAGCATCTGAAAAGAATCTACTAAATAGTAACCTTAAGTCTACATTAGACCTAGTACACTTCCCATGTCTACTGTGCTGCAAACCTGAGAGGAGATGTATTTGCTTTGCTTTTCTGTGCTGAGAACTGAACTGCTTGTGTTAGCCCACCTTCTCCACAGAAACAGACAACAGAATTTTTGCAACATAAGCCATACCTTGTTTTATCAACAACCTGAGGGGCTGCGTATGGTTAGGGGTGACAGCATTCCAGCGTATGTCTTGGAATTGTTGTTTTGGGTTGGGGTGGTGGTGATGCATGTGTGTGTCTGTGTATTTTCTGCTATAATACAAAAAGAGTGAAAATTAAGGGGACAAAATGTTTTACCATCTCTGAGAAAGAATAGGAGCAGTAGTTGCGTGGATGGTGAGAGTACCAGCAGTGGCACTGGCAAGGGGAAAGCAAAAAGCTTTGAGGAGCTTCAGAATTAGCTGGATGTAGGGGCGACAAAAGGAGACTGGGCTACTTCAGTTGGTTGTGATAGAAAGCTATCCTAAAGGAACCAAATTGAATAGTTGATCTACTGAGGCAGTAGTAGAGATATGAAAATAATCACACTGAGGGGAAAAGAAATTAAACCCTGACTAGGGACTAGGGATGGATGGGCATGGAGACACTCAAAATGAGTCACTCTTCTCAGTGGTTTGTAGAAACTGTTGGGAAGAGAGCAGAAAGAAATTGGAAGAGTTTAATTCAGTACCCATGAGGACATTTAGATTGGAGTATGGGAGCTAGGTTATGAGAAGCAGCTATCTTCCTGAAGTAGGAATCTATTTAGATATTAACAGAAGGAAAGGAGGAACATATCTCCAGTATTTCATTTTATTGCAATGATATGTTTTATATTTTAAGAATAAAAATGACCTACCAACTATAGCTTGAGCATCAGAGAAATTTAAAGCAACAGAAAATCACTTTTTTGGGTAAAATTCCCTGGTTAAAGAAGATGTTCTTCCTCTAAAGTTAACCGTCTTCTTGCAGAGCCTGCGTGCAATGCAAATACTGCACAGAGCCAGACTCTATGTAAGGTTCTAAAGAAACACATTGTTAACAACAGAATGCCTCTGTGTGAGAGAGGGAGGGAGGGATGCAGACCAAAAGGGTAGCTGGAGAATGTACCAGATCTCTGGAGTTTTTCCATGATGTAATCATCCCCAGGCTGTAATCACTCTCGCTGACCCACGCATCCCACTGTGTTTCTCCTCACTCACGCCACTTTTCGTCAGCACCTTCCTATTTAGCAGAGATCCCCATTTCTGATACTTTGCAGGGGCTAATTATCTTCCATTTATCTGTGCAGCCCTGCATTTGCCATCTATTAGTCCAGAAACATAAATGATGTAAATCCTTTTATATCTGGCTGCACCACCTAATTATTCCTCATTTGTTTTTATTCTCTCTCAATTGAGCATCATCTGCAAAGTTGGAAATCATGTTTTCATATCATAATTAGGGTTCTAAGAACCTCAGAGAAATTGCCTGGCAAATATGCGTGCCTTTGCTTTTCATTTTAATGGTGAATTTAAAAGTGAGAAAATAAATTAGAGCTGAAGGAAATAATAGACTGAAATGAGAGTTTCTGGAATATAGATGAGGAAACGTGATATAACAACACAGGAAGAGAAACTTCCAGCATTAAAGTGCAAAAGCCAGCCCCCAAAGTAAAGGCATCAAGTAGATCAGCAGTATTCCCTCTTTCCTTTGATGATGAGATTCACCTTTAGGTGTTCTCCTCTGTGCTTTAGGGTATGCCAAGGGAGGCACAATTTTGCTAATTGGATAAACACCTTTCCTTAAGTATGCATAAGATTTACTTTTTTATAGGACAGCAATCTGGATGAAATTTAACAAAGGTGTGCAGTGTTGAGGAGGAACAAAAATTTCCTCTACCCCTTGAGGTTCTTCCAGCTGGACTAAGAATTAAATAGGCCTGATTTTAACAGGAGAAAATCAAACTTAATTTCATATGTATGAGGAACCCACACAGACATTAGATTCCAGACACAGGCAGAATGAGATATATAGGTCATCCTGAACTGAGAAGCAGGTAGTGGTCTGGAACTTCAAAGGGGAAATAATTCACAGGAAAATGAAAAAGAGTAAATCTTTGGTAAACAAATGTTTGATGAACCTTTCAGAAATAATGAGACAGAGAGGAATTTGATCAAACAGGTCTTTCTAGGTTCCTCCCTATCTACTGTACCTAGTTGGTATTATAATGTAATTATCCACAGTGAGAGTTGTTTTCCTGGAGCAGGTTCTCTATCTAAATTCTTTGAGGCAGTTGGTGTGTGTGGTGGGGGAATTTCCAAAATTTCTTCCTGAGTGTTCTGGTCCTTGATTGTTTTCAACTCAAAATAATCTCCATACCAACATGGCATATCTTGGGGCCTCCTGCCTTTGGCCCCTATAGTAATTTGAACAGAGATGGCCACTTATGAGAGAGAACAGAAAGAACCCATAGATCTGAAGGACTGTGGGATGGAGGAATGAGAACACAGCAACTGGTAAGAAAGTTCTTGAAATTCTTACTGTAGTTCCTACAAGCTGTCACCTCCTTGGAGCAGCCTCTCCCATGAATCACTTACCTCTTCATCTTCAAAACTTTCTTCAAGGTTCATTTTCAGGATATTTTGAAGTAGCTTAACCTGGCTGTATGTCACCTAGAAATTTTTTCTCTGTGTACATGTTGCTTTCTTTATCCTTCCTCCTTTAATAAAACTTTCATCTGCGTCCCTGTACTGTAGGATTTGAATGTGTACCTTTAAACATTTTTGCATGTATTATTTATGTAAGTGTCTCTATGTATTTATTTTCCTACCTGCTATATTAGTTAAAAGTCTCAAGGTCAGGGATGATGTATCAGTCATGACAGACTAGGTTGTGATCTAGTAACAAACAACCCCTAAATAGCAGCAGCTTAAAATAACAATGTTTATTAATCACTCATATTTTATGTCTATTATAATTCTGCAGTGTTGGGGGGGGTTCTGTTCATCTTTTCTCACTGATTCGGGTTGATGGAGCCTTCCAGATACTTGCTTCCAGAGGGAGCAAAAAAAGAAACCAGAGAACCATGTTCTGGCTTTTAAAGTTTCTGTCCATTTACATGTCAATTCTGCTGACATTTTTTGGGCCAAAGTAACTCACACAGCCATGCCTGAGTTCAACAGTGTAGAAATGTTTAACTGTCTTATAGGTAGAAGTTCTGAATATCTGTGAACAATATTACAGTATATTCCAGATGGTATTTTTTGTCTCTATTGTATCTTTTCATACTCCTAAGAGTAGTTCTCAGCAGTGACCACCAGGATGCTAAAAAAATACAACTGACCAGCCAGAGATATCATTTGGATGTTTTTCTTTAAGACATTAGTAGCTACTTGACCCAGAAGTCTGCCTGCCAGTTCTTTCTGCCCACTAACATGGCTCTGTGAGATTGTCTTAAACTATGTTACAGTTTTGTTTAACTGGTAATAGACACAAAGAAACAAAATGAAAAGCCTCCATGTACATTTGACCACAAAAGTGGTGATGATTCAATGAAATTTGAAATCATTCTTCCCCTCTTTTTAAGAGTCAAGCAAAATAATTTTAATCAATTTGGACAATTGTGTAGGTTGATTTTTGAACAGTAATATAGTAATTATCTCTGTTCTATGTTTTAAAATGATAAATGTTTAGATTCTCTTGCCTGTAATTTTATATCCCTGAGTGTTTTGTGCCTTGTTCTAGAAAGCCTGGAAATTGAATTCAGCAGTCTAGCCAACATCCTACCAGAGCTGCTGTCATCAGGAATTATATTCAAAAAGGGAGAGTTTGTTAGGAGAGGGAAAAGGAAAAATACTAAGAATTTACTAGAATATGTTAGAAAGTCACAGACTAGGCAGAGTATTAAAGACAGTTTGAGGAACTAACATGATCAGGCAATACCTGTTTTCGTGTTGTTATTTATTTTCATTGGAAATGGAAGTGGAAAGGATGGGGGATGAGGAGATTAGACAGAAAAGAATAGAACAGCCTACAGTTTTAGTTTGGCTTGTTTTAGGATTATTTTTCATTCTTTGATAGTGCTGCATTACTTAATCCTCTAAACATGATGAGCCCAATCTCATAATAATACACACTTTTGCTTAAAATGTTTAAAAGCTCTGGCATGGAAAACATAGGAATCTTGTTTTGAAAGTGTTGGAACCATTCCAATTACTAAGCCCACATGCAAAAATTTCAAAAAAAAGACATCTTGTTTACCTCTTTTTCCTTACAAAGTTTCTGTCTCCCGCCTTGTCCCAGCCCCACCACTCAGGGTCCCCAAGGGGCCTTGAAAACACAGACTGCTTCCCAGAGTCCAGCTTTTGCCTTCATAACTGAGGGCACCTGCAAGGCTTGTGTCAGCCAGAGCAAGCTCTGGGCACAACAGGGAACCATGTGTCAGAACTGACATCTCCTGCAGCTTCTGCAGCCATGGCTTTCCGCTGCCCGTGATCACAAACTACAATGCTGGCCATCAGGGGTTAGCACCGCTGAGCTGGTTGCTGCTTCCTGTCTTTGGGAGGGAAGGCGTGAAAAATGCAGCTTGGTCGAAAAAGTCCTTGCCATTAGGTAAAAAGCAAACGGATACTTTCTGGAGAGATGCCAGAGCTTTTATGCTTGAAACCAAGAGTAAACACACACACACACACACACACACTTATTTTACTATTCCCATATCCCACATTTGCACTTAATTGTGTTTTAGTCATTTTACTTACTGAGATGTGTGTGAGGCTATTCAAGACTTGAAAACATAGTCTCAACTTGTCAAAGATATTTTATTTAGAAAATACTTAGTAGTGATGTTCTAGAAAGTTAATCTAATTTCCAAAAACAGTCAAATACTTGACCATTTATGTAGAATCACAGAAATGTTAAGATGAAAGCAAAGTTGGCAGTCATGTGGTGCAGCCCCCCACCCCCCGCCTTGTACAGATAGGAAACCAAAGTCCAAGAGGTGAAATGACTTGCCAAAGTTTACAAAAATTGGAAGTAATAGTCACTACAGGAACTCAGTACTTGTGACTCCTTGTCCTTACTCTTTCCACAACAGAACACTAGCCATACCTACAACTATTCATTTACTTTGGAAATAATCTGGGATTCTCTGAGAAGCAATCCTTATTTAGGGTAATGTTAAGAATGAAACAGAAGAATTCATAAAGGCCATTAGGTCAACCTCCATGTGTATTTTTGAAGTTTACAACAGCATCAAGAGGTGAACAATAAACATATTGATTTGAAGGAAAATTAATCTATTTAAAAAAAAATAATGCCACAGATGTTTTACCACTTTATTGATACATATTTAATATACCATACAATACACCCATTTAAAGTATACAATTAAGTGGTTTTTAGCATATTCACAGATTTGGGCAGTCATCACAATTTAATTTTAGGACATTTTCATCACCCCAAAAAGAAACCCCATCCCCATTAGCAGATTTCCCCCCACCCCCCATTCCTCCAGCCCCCAGCAACCACCAGTCTACTTTCTGTCTCTATGCATTTGCCTATTCTGCCACAAGTGATTGAATGGTGTGTGTGTGTGTGTATGTATGTAGAAAGACACTTCACTCCAGGCCTTGAGCCGGGGCTGCTGTAGAATAGAAAGAGATATTATCGAGACCAATGCCAACCTGGAACAGACAGAGCCAGTGGGAACAGAGAGGAAGTCCAGAGCCCCAGGGACAGGTAAGCTGAGGCACTAAGTGTGTGCAGAACCAATGTGGGAACTGTGAGAGCAGGCTGGGAGACAGGATCGACCATACACTAGAGAAATTTAGGGAGACACAAAAGCAGATCCCAGTAACTACTGGGCCACCTACAGGGACAAGGGACCTAAAGGAGTATCAAATAAGAGAAAGGGGTAATGGTATGTGCATTGAGAGCTAGAAAGACACCATCAGACAGAGAAATACTATTAGATTTTTTTTTTAATATCCTCCTACGTTTACAGCATACCTTCCAATAAATATTTTATTTAAGAATAATATATATCGTTAACAAAAGCACTATACGTGCACCATAGAAAATTAGAGAATATGGATAAGCAATAAAAGAAAACAAAGACATTTTATTTCTAAAACCCAGATTATCACTATTAACCTTTTATTGCATATCCTTCCAGAATAGGTTCTACTGATATCTACTTAAACCTGTAGCTGCTTTTTACCAAAATTAGATCACACTGGACGTGTTTGGTATCTTGCTTTCTTCTTTTAATAATTTCTGCCTTAACATGTCAATAAGTTGCTCTCCAATTGTCAAGTTAGACCTTGAGACCCAAATCCCCATGGAAGGAAATACCCCAATGAAGAACATTGTTGAAATAAATGGGACTTGGGCATCAAGGTTGGGAGTGAATTTTTGAAACACTTTAAAAATACTCTCATGTTTACCACCACAAAACAAGTGGTATATTAAGGATAGTATATATCTGATCCCATCCTTGGGAGACTTTGACTCTGACTGGATCTCTCACATGTGTCAAGTTGAGTCTCAGTGGCCAGATTTTTAAAGCTATCTTGATTGCAAGTTTGTTATCCCTAAGTTGATGTTCTTTTGAATAAAAGAGTTAGGTCTTACTGTGTTGTTTCCTGGTGACCTGAAGGAGTCCTTGGTTTCCCTTGCAGTGTTTCTTTGGAGAAACAAAGAGATGGACATGAACAGGAAAACTTTGGTTTTCCTTTGACATTATACTAGTAGATGTCATTTCCCTTTTCAGCAAATTCTGGTAAATAGTTGTAATTTAAAAATTTTAGTGAGGTGATCATTTAGTCTACAAAAGCATTCTCTGACTCCAAAAAGAAGTTTGCTTCCTATTTTAATGGTTAGAGTAGCAAATATTTATTTGCCATTTTTCTCAGAAACACACCTGTTAAGTAAACTGAGGCATGCTATTAGAAGGTATAGATTGTATGAAAAAAAATGGGGCCATTTGGAGAAACAAGAGGAGCATAGTAAGGTTACCTTAGAATGTGGTATCAACATATGGTTCAGGATATAGACAGAGTTTAAACACTCATATACCCACTTACTGGCGGTTTTCACATGATAAGTGTCATTTCTCTGAGTCTCATTTTTCTCATCTGTAAAAGGGATGTACAAATGCATAGCTCTCAGCATTGTTGTTAGGAGTAAATGAGAACTTCTGGAAAAAATGTGACACAGTGACTTGACATTGATGAATAATAATACTACCTCACACTTCAGTAATGCTTAATATGTGCCAAGCACTCTTCTAGACACCTGACATGCATTGAGTCATTTAATATAAGAGCCTTGCGGGAAGGGATTGTCATCACTGTCTCCATTTTACAAATGAATAAACTGAGACCAAGAGAAATTATGCATCTTACCCAAGGTGATACAACTGGTATGTGGTAGACCTGAGATTTGAACCCAAGAAATAATGACTTCAGAATCAGTGCTCTTAATATTCCACTCCTTGTAGTAGCTGTGGTTTTCCTTCTTCTTTTCTTTATTTCTGTGATTTTTTCTGTCAAGCTATAGTCATTTCTTTCCTATTCAATAATAATTTATGGAATGTTTGCACTATACCTGTGTGAGGTTGTGTGAGGTCCCTGCCCTCATTAAACTTATCCTATCATTGATCTCATTTGCCTTGCTTTCACTGAACAGTGAAACATATTGGCTAATATGTTTTTAATGTTTTAATATTTTAATGTTTTTAATGTTTTAATGTTTAATGTTTTAATATCCATATTGGAGGATATTTAAAAAAATCTAATAGTATTTCTCTGTCTGATGGTGTCTTTCTAGCTCTCAATGCACATACCATTACCCCTTTCTCTTATTTGATACTCCTTTAGGTCCCTTGTCCCTGTAGGTGGCCCAGTAGTTACTGGGATCTGCTTTTGTGTCTCCCTAAATTTCTCTAGTGTATGGTCGATCCTGTCTCCCAGCCTGCTCTCACAGTTCCCACATTGGTTCTGCACACACTTAGTGCCTCAGCTTACCTGTCCCTGGGGCTCTGGACTTCCTCTCTGTTCCCACTGGCTCTGTCTGTTCCAGGTTGGCATTGGTTCTTCGGCTTGCTTCCCTATTCAGTCACTACCTGTGGTATTGGTATGTGGTATTAGCCAACCATATACACTGAAAATGATGACATAGAAGAAAGGGGAAAGATAGGGCAAACCATCGTTCCTTTTCCTTTCAGTCCTTCCTCACTCATCAGTAAGCCAGAGGTAGAGAGTATTGGTAAATGTGCTCATATCAAGAAGTGAAACAAAAACAGTTGAGTTGTTTTGTGCAGCATTTCCACTGTTTTGGTAAAAAATGTACAAGCTAGGAAAATGACTTGTGTAATTTTGGTGATTCTGTAAATGAATGCTCCTTTATCTTCATTTAAAACTGTCATTACTCCACTCTGGAAAACAGTATGGAGGTTCCTCAAAAAGTTAAAAAATAGAACTACCGTATGACCCAGCAATTGCACTACTAGGTATTTACCCACAGGATACAAAAATACTGATTTGAAGGGGTACTTGCATCCTGATGTTTACACCATTATCAACAATTGCCAAATTATGGAGAGTCCAAATGTCCATCTATTGATGAATGGATAAAGAAGATGTGGTATTTACATACAGTGGAATATTACTCAGCCATCAAAAAGAATGAAACCTTACCATTTGCAACAATGTGGGTGGAGCTAGAGTGTATTATGCTAAGCGAAATAAGTCAGTCAGAGGAAGACAAATACCATATCATCTCACTCATATGTGGAATTTAAGAAACAAAACAGAGGAACATAGGGGAAGGGGAAAAAAAGACAGGGAAGCAAACCATTAGAGACTCTTAACTATGAAGAACAAACTGAGGGTTGCTGCAGGGGAGGTGGGCAGGGGGGTGGTTTAAATGGGGGGTGGGAATTAAGAAGGCCACTTGTTGGGATGAGCACTTGGTGTTATATGTAAGTGATGAATCACTAAATTCTACTCCTGAAACCAATATTACACTATATGTTAACTAACTAGAATTTAAATAAAACCCTAGAAGAATGAAACTGGCATTGCTCTATATAAAGATGAATAGTAAAATACATGCTAATGATTAAAGTTTTTAATTTTGTTTTTCCTAGAATAACATTAAACAGGAAATTTAAAAAACACCATGACAAGTTGAGAGACAGACCACAGAAGAAAGGAGAAACTTTATATTTTAGTATCTTTAATAGCACTTTTTTTCCTGTTTTTTGAATCAGATCTCCCATGTTTTAATTTTTCACTGGGCCCCACAAATTGCATGTGGTGCTGCTTGAGGGTG
Organism: Mirounga leonina; assembly: GCF_011800145.1. Taxonomy (NCBI): domain Eukaryota; kingdom Metazoa; phylum Chordata; class Mammalia; order Carnivora; family Phocidae; genus Mirounga; species Mirounga leonina. The sequence continues at coordinate 8,326,458 of NW_023270158.1, read as the reverse complement.
GAAAACAGGAAGGAACATAGAAGTGAGCTTCTTGGCTAAAACACATCAGGAAATAAGTTGATTGGAGTGGAGACATAAGGATATGAGCACATGAGTAGAGAACTTTGAAGGCCAAGCTTGAAAGAAAATAATTTATTACAAAAAGCCAAGGGGACCAGCACATTGTTGGGCAAAGGATGTATTTTCTACTACAAATTATGATACATACAAATGATGCAGTTTTAAATACAGATCTCATTCTAAATGCCAATATGCCAGCAAGCCAGCCGAACAAGCCAGTAAATAGTGGAGCAAACAAGCAAGCAAAGAGCCAGCACAACAGCTCTTTACATTCTGGAGCAGTGAATAGCATATGATAAGTAGAGGTGAACTGGAGGCTGAGACTCTAGGTGAAAGAAAGTTGTATTTAGTAGAGCCTTCACAATGCTACAGAGTCACTTCAAGATCTAAAACTAAAACCTCCTTTAATCTTAGAAGACCCATCATTTCACATGTAGAGACTTTCCTTTAAAGGTAGCTGTCACCTGAGGTAACTTCTTTTGTTAGAATGGTCTCTTCTTGGGAGAAAAGCATAGTTACCCTTTTATTATGTTTTTAAATGAATCTGTGGACCCTTCACTGCAGCAACCCATGGACTTGAAGCTTTTCTCACAGCTACAGCCCTTGGGCAGAGTGTGGGCAGGCTGTACTGCACGAGGCCCTGTGGACAAAAGATAAACGCCCAGATATCAGCGTAATTACCCTGGAGACTAAACATCGTGATATTTGTTTTTCTGCCTTGTCTGGCCATCTCCTCCCCTTGTTGTCCTGTTCATGCTTGAAGGAACAGATGTTATTCATGCTATAAAAGCAAGCCTCTTGTCCTCCTTGCTCATCAAGCACAACTCATTTCACGCTGGTACTGGCTCCGTGGGTAATAGGTCCCTCTGATCACCTGGCCATTGCTCCAGAATGACAGATGAGCAGTCTCCAGAGGTCAGCGACTCTGGGCCATGCTCTGTGTTAAGAGGGAGGAGCGGTACCCATGAGGAGTAAGCATTTTGTTGTGATTGGAGCCTGACTTCCAACCCCTTTCCCTTCCAATTTCCCCTGGCTCTGAACATGGAAGACACTTTCTTTCCAAGGGCAGCTTTATAAAGAGTGAACTCACTCTAATTTATTTAGCTTTTCTTGTGCCAATATCCTAATAGTTAGACAGCAACTCCCAGTAAGTGGTTGATTACATTCAAGCAAATACACAGCTGAGCAATTAAGTGCATTCACTTGCACCTTAGCAGACCTGAGGGGGGAGGATTATCTCATAGAAATAATTATGGCTGCTCTGTCCTGCCTTGCTGCAGTTTGGGAAAAATTGGCTCTTGAAATTGGCTTTGGGTCAAGTGGGCTGTTGCCTGGCTGTTTCTGACTGAGAAGTATTTAGATGTATTGTTTTTTAAAACTAGGTTTACGCTAAATGCCATACTGTGGTCTTTTGTGGAATGGAGTCTCTCCAGCTGAGAACAGGGACCCCCCCCCCATGCTCAGTATAGACTTGGTAAGTTAGCCGATTTTGTATGTATTACATGTCTTTTAATTTTCAAAGGATTGTTTGCGAGCATTTCCTTGAGGAACATTCCTCTAGTGGAAAGAGCAGCTCAGAAACAGGAAAGTAGCATATTCCAGCTCTTCCTCTAATTGGATGGGTGACTTCAAGCAAGCCATTAATGTCTTTGTGCCTCAGTTTCCTTTACCATTATTGCCTTCCTCGGGGGCTTGTTAGGGGGTAATGAACAGTGCGTGGGAAAATGACGTATGGACTGTTGAGCATTGCGGAAATGATGTAACTACACAGCAAACCTGTCGGTGTTAGGTCTTGCTCTGTTGGATGGGTACAACCAGTACAGCAGGAATGATGTGTTCACCTGAGGAATTTTGTTCTTAAGCAGTGAGGTGAGATTAGCCAGGGCCAGATACTGTAAGAACGATAACTTATATAACAGGAAAATGAGGGTGTGGGAGGGGAGATTAACGTGTTAAAGGCCTGCGTGCCAGTCACGGCACTGTGCCTCTGTGAACCTCCGCAGTGACTCGACACATTATTTGTGTCACGATCGCCTGCCCGCGGCTATTAGAGCAAGAGACCTCAAGTCAGGAAACCTCCAAAATATTTTTGATATTAGGGGACAAAATTGGCAAAGGAGAAAAAAATGAAGAACTGCTTCAGTATCAAGGAAATGAGTAGCAGAACTGTGTGAAATCAGTGATAATAGCTAACATTTCAGAAAGCATCACAGTATAAGCAGGAGCAGCGGGCCAAACCTGGGCAGAAACAAACTGGAGGCCAACCATGCGAGGAATAAAAATAAAGGATGACTAGAAAAGTGCTATTAAAAGAGTTAATAACAAGTACATTAGTTGTACCTAGGAGTATTGTTCCCCTTGCTCTTAGCTGTCGTATTGCTGTGGATATGCTCAGGTTTGTAAGCTGAATGCACATCAATTTATTAGTTTTGATCTAAATAAATTATGAGCATCTGTATTGTTATATCTTCCTATTTCTCAGTTATCCACACACAGCCCTGCTGTGTCTAATTTCTTGCTGTAGAATCGACTTAGGCCCCTTATCCGAGGTGGTGTCCTGCTTGTAGGAAGTGGAGAGTTTCTGTAGGGATCGTATTGCAGCCCCTAAGCATGGTGTGATCCCTTCGCCCCACAAGGCAGGCTTGTTCTAGGCAAACACCAGTCTCAAGCGAGGGCAGTAAGAGAGGATTGCATTAGTAATCCAGACTCCCTTTCTCTTGGCAAACTCTTGTCTCATAAACCCAGGCCATCTTGTCTACAATGGGATGTTTGTATTACTAGATGAACTATTATTATTATAACTTTTTCTTGAGAGTTAATGAACTAGGCTATAAGTTGTCTAGCACATTGCAGGTGCTCAGAACAGATGGCCACGTGGTGACTGTTGCCACTGTTAAGTGAGCCTCCCTTTTTCCTTTCTGAAAATGGATACTCATGACATTAAATGCATTCTTTATCAACATATATATGTTTGCACGTACTTCTTTTAGTTTTCCATCGCTGCTAACTAGGTCAATAAATTAGCACATGTCAAATATTTAGAACTCAGATGGACACAGGACTTCACTGTTTGCCTGGTTCATTTGTAATGGACAGTTCCACCTTAAAGCAGTGATGAGTCTTCGCACTCCAGGGCCTCAGTCTCACAGTGGAAAAGTGCTTTGACCCTGGTTATGAGATCCCTTCTGCGTGCTCTTCCTGAAAGCTGCATTGTGATTAGACCCAAAGTACCGCTGTCATTGCTTCGTGTCTTCAAAGATGGACATTGATTACATATAAGGGGCAAGATACCAGGTGAGGGGATTGAGACATACAGAATCATATATGAATCCTGCCCTTGGAAACTGATCATTGAGTAAGGACAAAAGAGCGTAAATTCTTAAATATTGTGTAAGATAGGAATGCACCTGTCTTAGAGAAGCACAAATAGAGTGGAGTTCATCTTCACCAAGGGCTCGCTGGGGAATCGTGGAGAAGGTGGCGGTGAAGTTTGGAGCTGCGGGGAAAGGTACTGCACTCAGTCCAACAGTCTGAAATGTTATCACACATGTCTCCTGCTGCCCCCACTCCAGTTATTTAACCTGAGTCTTAAGCACATTTCTTTTTTTTTTTTTTTAATATTTTATTTATTTGACAGAGACATAGCCAGAGAGGGAACACAAGCAGGGGGAGTGGGAGAGGGAGAAGCAGCTTCCCGCAGAGCAGGGAGCCCGATGTGGGGCTCGATCCCAGGACCCCGGGATCATGACCTGAGCCGAAGGCAGACACCCAATGACTGAGCCACCCAGGCGCCCCCTTAAGCACGTTTCTTACATGCATGCACTCATTGGGACAGAGTAAATAAGTGTTATTTTGTGTACCTGAGTGTCCCCATATATCTGATATGTCCCTTGAGGACATTAGTTTCTGGAGGACAGTCCCCATGGGTGATATACAACACCTATTGGGTCCCCTACAGATATTCACAGCCATTATGAACAAGATTTTAGGGGGTAACTCACAGTTGTTTTATTTAATGCATCTCAACACAGGCACCCTCTGAGCTCAACTAGTCCTCCAGCTTGCTTTCTCTCTTTTTTTTTATTAACATATAATGTATTATTTGTTTCAGGGGTACAGGTCTATAATTCATCAGTCTTACATAATTCACAGCACTCACCATAGCACATACCCTCCCCAATGTCCATCACCCAGCCGCCCCATCCCTCCTCCATCACCCAGCCACCTCCCTCCACTCCAGCAACCCTCAGTTTGTTTCCTGAGATTAAGACTCTCTTACAGTTTGTCTCCCTCTCTGGTTTCATCTTGTTTCATTTTTCCCTCCCTTCCCCTATGATCCTCTGCCTTGTTTCTCAAATTCCACATATCAGTGAGATCATATAATAATTGTCTTTCTCTGATTGACTTATTTCATTTAGCATAATACCCTCTAGTTCCATCCACATCATTGCAAATGGCAAGATTTCATTTTCTGATGGCTGCATAATATTCCATTTTGTGTGTGTGTGTGTGTGTGTGTGTGTGTGTGTGTGTGTGTGTGTGATCCCGGGTCCTGGGATCAAGCCCCACATTGGGCTCCCTGCTCTGCGGGAAGCCTGCTTCTCCCTCTCCCACTCCCCCTGCTTGTGTTCCCTCTCTGGCTATGTCTCTGTCAAATAAATAAAATATTAAAAAAAAAAAAAAAGAAACGTGCTTAAGACTCAGGTTAAATAACTGGAGTGGGGGCAGCAGGAGACATGTGTGATAACATTTCAGACTGTTGGACTGAGTGCAGTACCTTTCCCCGCAGCTCCAAACTTCACCGCCACCTTCTCCACGATTCCCCAGCGAGCAGTTATTCATGCCCTTGGTGAAGATGAACTCCACTCTATTTGTGCTTCTCTAAGACAGGTGCATTCCTATCTTACACAATATTTAAGAATTTACGCTCTTTTGTCCTTACTCAATGATCAGTTTCCAAGGGCAGGATTCATATATGATTCTGTATGTCTCAATCCCCTCACCTGGTATCTTGCCCCTTATATGTAATCAATGTCACATCTTCTTTATCCATTCATCTGCTGATGGACATCTTGGCTCTTTCCATACTTTGGCTATTGTGGACATTGCTGCTATAAACATTGGGGTGCATGTGCCCCTTTGGATCACTACATTTGTATCTTTGGGGTAAATACCCAGTAGTGCAATTGCTGGGTCTTAGAATAGCTCTATTTTCAACTTTTTGAGGAAACTCCATACTGATTTCCAGAGTGGCTGCACCAGCTTGCATTCCCACCAGCAGTGTAGGAGGGTTCCCCTTTCTCCATATCCTTGCCAACATCTGTTGTTTCCTGACTTGTTAATTTTAGCCATTTTGACTGGTGTGAGGTGGTATCTCATTGAGGTTTTGATTTGGATTTCCCTGATTCCAAGGTTTGGTGAGCACTTTTCCATGTGTCTTTTGGCCATCTGGATGTCTTCTTTGCTGAAATGTATGTTCATGTCTTCTGCCCATTTCTTGATTGGATTATTTGTTCTTTGGGTATTGAATTTGATAAGTTCTTTATAGAGTTTGGATACCAGCCCTTTATCTGATATGTCATTTGCAAATATCTTCTCCCATTCTGTCGGTTGTCTTTTGGTTTTGTTGGCTGTTTCCTTTGCTGTGCAGAAGCTTTTTATCTTGATGAAGTCTCAATAGTTCATTTTTGCCCTAGCTTCCCTTGCCTTTGGTGATGTTTCTAGGAAGAAATTGCTGCAGCTGAGGTCAAAGAGGTTGTTACCCGTGTTCTCCTCAAGGATTTTGATGGATTCCTGTCTCACATTGAGGTCTTTCATCCATTTTGAGTCTATTTTTGTGTGTGGTGTAAGAAAGTGGTCCAGTTTCATTCTTCTGCATGTGGCTGTCCAATTTTCCCAACACCATTTGTTGAAGAGACTGTCTTTTTTCCATTGGATATTCTTTCCTGCTTTGTCGAAGATTAGTTGACCGTAGAGTTGAGAGTCCATTTCTGGGCTCTCTGTTCTGTTCCATTGATCTATGTGTCTGTTTTTGTGCCAGTACCATACTGTCTTGATGATTACAGCTTTATAATAGAACTTGAAGTCCGGAATTGTGATGCCACCAGCTTTGCTTTTCTTTTTCAACATTCCTCTGGCTATTCAGGGTCTTTTCTGGTTCCATACAAATTTTAGGATTATTTGTTCCATTTCTTTGAAAAAAGTGGATGGTATTTTGATGGGGATTGCATTGAATGTGTAGATTGCTCTAGGTAGCATAGACATCTTCACAATATTTGTTCTTCCAATCCATGAGCATGGAACGTTTTTCCATTTCTTTCTGTCTTCCTCAATTTCTCTCATGAGTATTTTATGGTTTTCTGAGTATAGATTCTTTGCCTCTTTGGTTAGATTTATTCCTAGGTATCTTATGGTTTTGGGTACAATTGTAAATGGGATCGACTCCTTAATTTCTCTTTCTTCTGTCTTGTTGTTGGTGTATAGAAATGCCGCTGATTTCTGTGCATTGATTTTATTTATATCCTTAGCTTGCTTTCTCTTATGCCATTTTATGTCCTCAAGTTCTGCCAATGGCCTCATTTATAATAGTGTGATTGAGTGGAGTAGAGGATGAGCAGGATTGTGAACAAATCTAAGGGAGTCCACGAATCTGGTAGTCCGTGGGCCTCACGGGTCCTAGTGCGACAGCGAACCACCGTGATAAAAGTAACAGTGTGCTGTCTGTGCAGATGCAGAGTGTGTTTAGTGTTATGAGACCATAGCGACACAGAGTTTCCAGAAGGACGTGTGTGCTCAAGAGTGGCACGGAAGTATAGGTGGCTACAGGGTATGCCTAGGTGGAGAGAATCTCTGACAATCTCAACACGTTTCCTGTGAGTGGAGTGATCTGTGCTCTCATAGGTGACAGAGACGTAGCAGGAACTGGCACCCGGGCCCCAAAGACTGTGCACAGTGTCAAAGCATAGGTATATAACATTACATGCGCCACAAACCATTCGGTAAAATTCTTTTTCTACCCTTTTTTTCTTTTAAAGATTTTATTTATTTGAGAGAGAGAGAGAATGAGAGAGAGCACATGAGAGGGGGGAGGGTCAGAGGGAGAAGCAGACTCCCCGCTGAGCAGGGAGCCCGATGCGGGACTCGATCCCGGGACTCCAGGATCATGACCTGAGCCGAAGGCAGTCGCTTAACCAACTGAGCCACCCAGGCGCCCTACCCTTTTTTTCTCATATTAAAAGTTTTGGGTTACTCCAGCCTGATGTTTTCCTCCATGATGTTAGTTCATGTAATTCCAGTGGTCAGCCTTGACATAGCAAGCCCTTCTTAACTGCTTGTGAAATAAATTCTATCACAACAGGAAGAAGAAAATTGTTCTGCAGTTGCAGAGAGGCAGAGGGTAGTTTGCATTTTAAAAGTAATCTGTAAGTGTTATTTCTGACTCAGGAGTCTCAAAAGACACTTAGACTTAAGAGAATGTTTCTGTGTCCTATAAAGGTTTCTGTTAGATGAAAAAAATTTGTAATTGCAATTCTAATTGTCTTGTTTACAAATCTAATACCCTGCCATTAATGTGTAAATTAGATTATCCATTTTACAAAAAGTATAAAAGCATGTTTAGTTTCTTCTTCAGAACAGAAGGGAATTTATGGCAGCACCCATGGAGATGAAAGAAAAAATGACTGTTGCAGTTGGTTCCCTGGGAAAGAGAATTTAAGATGCAGGATGCCTAGTAAGGAGTGTCTTTAGGACCAGTCCTCGTAGAAGAGGGTGTGGGGGCAAGGAAGCAGAATTGGGTGGATAGAAAGGTTGAGCTATGATGATAACCTAACAATAGCCCCAACCAACCCCAGGGAAGTCCCTTCTGAGTTGTCCTGAGTTAGCCAGACCTTTGTGCGCTCACAGAATCAGTATTTGGATCTGGGCCACTATGTAGTGGTGTGCTGGAGCTAGCTCATCCTGGTTTCTGTGAGCTGATTGTATGCATTCCCAATTCTGGATTCTGTGAAGTCAGTCACATGGGCAGCTTGAAATCAGCAATGGAGGGAATGTTTACATCATGCCAATCAGAAACCATCAGCCAAGGTTACGAATCAGGGTTTGTTTGTTTGTTTTATGGGAAAGCCAGTTCTTAAGCATTTACCAGAACGCCGTTGCTACTGTGAGAAGGGGTATGGTCTCGAGTGAGGCATCTCTCTGAAAGTGAGGCAGTCCCGAACGGGCTGAGAGTGGAAGGCTCCATTCTGACAGCACCTCTGCAGCTGGGGCTACACAGTGTCCACCCCAACATGATTCTGTTGCTTTTCTGTCAAAACGAAGCGTTTAGAGAGTCCTTGATTCATTTAAATTAACAAATGGTGTCCCAAAATGGAGAAGTAAACTGAGCAGGGAACAGGTAACTGAGAATGGGGAGCCCACACTGAGCTCCCTTATGAACAAAGGAAATAAAGTTAACTTCTTTGGGAGACTTCATGAGGATTGTGGATACCTGTGGGTTATACCTCTAGGTGGTTGGAAACTATGTCACTAAAGAACTATTTTTGCTAGAACATCACTAAAAAGATACTTTTAATAGTATGGATTTAGATTTTTGTTGTTTTTATTGTTTTCTTATGGCTTTAGGTTTTGGGGTGGGGATGGATTCACAAAATAGTCTGTTTAACATTGTACTCAAAGAGTTGAGTTGATTGTTAAAACTGCAGTGTAAATTGAGAAGAGCCGGTCATTCTTTTTTTTTTTTTAAAGATTTTATTTATTTATTTATTTATTTATTTATTTATTTATTTATTTATTT